>NC_141063.1:14784810-15384810 GCF_041138505.1 Cibotium barometz
AATCTACCATGCTGTAATACTGGCAACAATCTGTAACTGGTGTCAATCCTCTGTCTGGGGGGTGTATAATCAGGGTGCGGGACATCCTGCAATAAACCATGCTAGGCAAAACTCTACAAATGAAGATAGCAGAGTCTGTATCACTGCCCTCATAGAAAAGCTACAGACCAGACCGGGAAAGCCAAGCAACTGTCCCCCAAGTCACATGCATGGCGCGGCCACTCAATTTGCCCGTAAGTTGGGCTGTAGAACCCCAAATATGCTGAGCAATGCTACATCCCCATAAACAATGTTGTATAGTCTCAGAATTTGCCGCACATCGGGCAGGTATGTGCTACACCGAAAACCGCTCTCCACTCATTGGTGGGGAGACCACCATGTAAAAATAACCAAAAGAAATGAGAGATCTGGCTCCTTCTGTATGCATGCCAAAGCCTATGCCAATATCTGCACTGTATCACTGGAGAGATATCACAACTCTCCCAATGAGGCCTGAGAGTAGGGATCCTATGCGTCTGTCGAGTGATGAGAAGCCTGGCATTCCGGACCGTGAAACTGAAAAAGGGAAGGCTTTTCAATAGATCAAATGCATCAATCCACTCCTACTCACCTGGATCCCACTAAAGATATTTGATAGGGCTGCCACCATATAGCCACACACACCAAGAGCCATGAGTCACTATCTGAGGAGAAGGATCAATGAACCAATGCTTCCCCGAACGACCAACAATCCTCACTAGACTAAGCCTAGTATCTGAGACGATCCCCTCCATGCTGCACCTCCTCAATTGCCCTCCAGGCATGATAAAATAGATGATGCATCTCTAGCCTCCTGGCCCGGGAGAGCAATGACATGCAGAGGTATGCCTCTCCTCGAAAAGACTCCCAGCCAACTCAGATGATAATCTCCATGAAAGGTCCCAGAGAGCCACTCTTGTGGTATGGCTGCATCAATCTGATCAATATGTATGCGAGAACCCCTAAGATGCTGAATGGATGCAACTCTCCGATCCACTGGAAGACTCTAAGGTCTTCCAAGCAAGAACTGTGTATGCATATCTCTCCCATCCTGACCACTGCATGTAACGAGATGCACCAAGTGGCCGACCGGCCTCATCCCTAATGAACTCATTCCACATAACAGGTTGTCGGTCAATCTCATCCAAAGACCTACGAAGCCTTTGTCGCAAGAATGGTCTCATGCTTCTCCATGCTCTGAACTCATTCCACATAACAGGTTGTCGGTCAGTCTCATCCAAAGACCTACGAAGCCTTTGTCGCGAGAATGGTCTCATGCTTCTCCATGCTCTGACAATGGCTGCAATAAGAGGGAAGACGGTGCCACAAAAACCATATGCTGGGCAGCCAATCTCTCCCAACACAGGGTGTATATCCAGAAATTTGAGAAAGGAAAAAATCCTTCCAAGGCTCAGTGCCTGGTAGGAAACCTCTGACCACAAGTTTGCAAAGCAATGCCCTCCACTGAACATCCGGATCAATAATATTCAGCACCCCCCTGCTCCCCGCCCCCTCCCGTGCGACGTCTGGGCTGAATAACTGTGAGCCAAGCTACCCTAGTACGTGTGTCTATGGTGCCATCCAAACCAGACCAAAGAAAATTGCGGATCAACCTCTGCAATTGACCAATGAACGCACGAGAACAGGAGGCAATAAACCAAGCCAAGGCAAGCAATACCTGATTAGCCACCAATGCTCTGGAGGCTAAATCTAATCTCCTGGAGCTCCAATGAAGAAGCTTCTTCCGGATACTCATAAGTACCGGAGCAAACTGCTGCGCAGAAGAAATATCAACCCAAATATCTAGCAGTGCATCCTCTATTGATCCAAGTAAAACCAAGCTCTGCACCCCAAGCAACTCTCAACGAGTCGCTAATCCAAAAACCAACAGATTTGTGCCAATTAATGAGTGCCCTTGCTGCCAAACAAAACTCTTCCAGTGCCACCCGGAAGGAACATAAACATATGTGTGAGGCCTCCAAGAACATGGCTGTGTCATCAGATAACTCAGAGTCCACCGGCTCCTCTTGATTATGAAGAGGCAACCTCAATCCAGAAACTCTAGCAATGGAGCGGAGGAAGACGCTCATGGCCTCTACAACTATGATATACAATAATGGGGCTAAAGGGCAACCCTGCCGTATTGAGCGAGACATCTGAAACCGCTCTCCTCTATCACCACAAGCGAGCACACTACTGTGGGCATCACGATACATGCATGAAACTCCCCTGATCCATCTCTGAAGAGTACCCTCATGGAAGTCCCAATCCACTCTATCATAAACCTTCTCAAAATCCAAAATCAGAATGGCTCAAGGCTACTTACTCGCTTAGATTGAGCTTATGTGCCACAGCACGACCTCTATTCCATCATTGTGCCATAACTCGATCATTGTGCCAGAACTCGCTATCAATTTTGAACACAACTAGCAATAAATTCTGCAAATTACCCCAAATTTACTGTCCAACGACCAATCACCCTCCACATAGCTGTAGGAGAGAAGTGCCACATGCCACAAGGAAATTGTGGCATATGGCAGGAGGAGATTGCAAACATAAATGGAAGAGATCAACTGTGGAGAGGTTTTCTCAGCTGCCGGTTACATGGGGAGATTAGAAGCATATGACATGTCAGATCCTTGCCTTCACAGATCCCTTGCACATCATGATTTTGGATCCTGAGAAATAGAAAACCCACCCTATAATCAATCAGAATTTCTCCTCTGAAAATGCACACCAGAAATCTATTAGACTTGTTCTAAATTCACTGATGTGCCTCAATGATGGTTCATCAGTTGCAGCTCCTCATTTTCCAAGGGGGAATGAGATTCCCCTTCCTTTTCACGTTGGGCAATTGCATCTCATGGTTTGGGCATACTCTCATGCAGGAATACGCAGTTATGCCTGTGACAAATGTGCCAGGAAGATAACAAATTGGATTAAAGATGAGCACTATGATCCCTACTTGAGAGAACAGTCACCAGTTGCCATTAGTGGAGGTGAATCGGGCAGTCGATCGTCAAAGTCCTACACAGCTTTGTATCCCGTTACCCACTTGATTGGTGAATTGTTGTACAGATGTCTACGACACTCATTAGGCCAAGTGCCGGGCGTCGGACATCAAGGTAGCAGAGTTGGGCAGCACATACGTTGCCTGAGACGTGGAAAACCGTGTGGGCAGCCAAGAGACGCAGGAAACCCATCATCAAGCAGGCCATTCAAAAGGCAAGCAAACTCATATGCAGTTGGGCAGCCTGTTTTCGGCTGGCCAAGGTTTGGGCACCCACATGTGTGCAATCAGCATTAATTAAAGGCTGATTAAGGTCAATTTGAAGCCCACAAGCTGCATGAAATTTAGCCCAGCAGCCCACAACTCACTCAACTAGCTTGCAAGGGGGCAAATCGCCCTTCGCCCTATTTAAAGGCCCTTCCTCCTCCCCACTCAATCCTCCAAGACAACTGAACGCAACTCAACAATCAGGGAACCCAAGCAAGTCAACATTTTGCTTCAGCCCTGCAAAACAGGCCTCCAAATGCCCAACGCTCCGAAGGTAGCCCACTCTGGCACAATTAGATTAGCAAATCCCACCTCTTGTTCAAACCGAATTCACAGGCCAACGCTCAGCCCAGCAAGAAGAAAGGCATTTTAGGGTCAAGATTCAAATCTACATTGTACTCAATTCAATATCATAATAAAGCAAACACACTGCAAGGTGGGGGTTCTTCAGCGGGCTACAGGGACCCAATCGGGTGTTCAATGTGCCATCTCTCGTTTTCTCTCTTCAATGCCAAAATTAACTCACCAAATAATTATAAACACAAATTTTCCGCACCCATGTACCATTATCGAAGGGATTTTTCAGTGGATGGTTTATTTGTGCTCTAGGAAAACCAGAGCTGCCCACTCAAGTTTCCCAACCCCCCCCCCACGGCCTCCCTCTTGCATAGATACTTCTGTAGTAGCAACTTGAGTGCCCACCTAAAGGTAGCTTGATCTCCCGCCAAAGGCCAAAGGTGGGTCAATTATGACCGCAAATGACATGGATGCTGCCGGGGAGCTTGCGGGGATTTGAACTCGGTGTAGTGTTTAGGGCTAGGGTTTCCAGGCGTACCTAAGGTGGATGGAAGATATCCATAGTGTGAGTGTGTGTAGAGGCAGAGAGAAAGAGATGATGAAGCTCAAGAGAGAAAGATAATGCTTAGATTGTTGCACAACTCAATGATTAATTTGATTGATGATAGTCCTTCACCAAGCACGATGCCTTTATAGGCTTAGGGCCTTATCTTTTGACCCATTCACACACACTGATAGAGTGTCACATTGCACATGTGATGACATTACTACTTACTACATACACACACATAATATCTAGCCTTTAAAGGATGTTCACACACCTAGGCACACTTACACATTCTAAGGGGTGGTTTACACACATAAAGCTCTGAATCCCAACACAACCCCACCTCAGAGAAAATGGGGTGAAGTGATCGAGAAAGCCTCAGCAAAAGCATCAATGATGGTCTCTGAACTCCACACTACTGGTGCCAACATCCTGACCTCAGGTCAACAAGGCATGATTAAGGACCTCCACCACAGCTGCAAAAATCCAAGACCTCCCCTGTAGTAAAAAGCCTCCCAATCCTCGTAACTTGCTAGGTGCAATAGTTTGCACTCATGCAAGAGGTGAGGCAATGACATGGGAATGGAACCTTCTATATGATCAATGCCCTTTCACACACAATTTATTACATCTCATTTTTGGGGTCAATCCGGGCAGAGAAACCTTGACCCACACATAAATTGATTAGAAAAACCCAATCATAGTCTTTCTCATCAATAGAAAGACCATGTACTACTACAGTGGCTCTCATTTCTTGTTCAATTTATTCTTGTTCTTCTATTGGGTTATCTTCTGCTACAAGATGAGCATGATGCTTTTCTTGTTCTTGTTCCATATTCTTGAAGCATTGAGCTTCTTTATGCCCAAGTCTCTTGCAGTAGTGACACCAGATCTTGCTTCCCTTTTTGTCCTTCCATTTACTAATTAGAGCTCTATCAAGGTCAAGCCTGTTGTTATCTTCCTCCTTCAGCTTTCTATCTTCGTTGATAAGCATAGCCACTATATCCTCATAAGATGTATCTTGGGCTAGTCGAAAGAACAGATATGTGATACCTTTTGTATGCTCTTAAGAAGCACAGCTACCTTGTCATTGTCATCAACAATAACTCCTAAGATGGAGAGTTATGTGGCTGATCCAATATTGCCTAGGTGCTCCCTGATGAAATAGGTGCTTGATGAAATGGCCCGATCCATCTTGAAGGAGTGTTGAGTAGAGGCTCTTGTTTACTCAGGGAGTTGCTCTGCTGACAGGTACAAGGCATACGTCTGCTGAAAGAAGCAGAGGTGTAGAGAGCAGTGGTCAACAGTGACGTTGATGGACTGACAAACCTCAACAGCAATGGACGGCGAGTTGGACTGCAGGCGGCTGGTTGGGTGCTCAGGTGGCTGGAGATAATGGCGAGCAGAGATGCGACTGGTGGTGCAGTGGCGGTAGCTGTGGTACAGATGATGCAGCGTCTACAGTGGGTGGAAGTGGCCAGAGAACCTTGGCAGTTGGTGGCACAGCGGCGCTTAGGGAGTGGCTGCTACAAAGGGCAGGAGACAATGGGCGACGACAGGCGACAGCTACTGTGAAGAGCGGTGGCAGCAGTTCTGCAATGGGTGAAAGTGGGCGCAGCTGAGACGGGCAAAAAAAACCTAATATGGCTCTGATACCAACTGTAGTGTTTAGGGTCAGGTGTACCTAAAGTGGATGGAAAATATTCATGGTGGTGTGAGTATGTAGAGAGAGAGAGAGAGAGAGAGAGAGAGAGAGAGAGATGACGAAGCTCAAGAGAGAAAGATAATGCTCAGATTGTTGCAGACTCCATGATTAATTTGATTGATGATAATCCTTCACCAAGTACAATGCTTTTATAGGCTCAGAGCCTTATCTTTTGACCCATTCACACACACTGATACGGTGACATATGGCACATGTGATGACATCACTGCTTATTACATACACACACATAATATCTAGCCTTTAGAGGCTGTTCACACACATAGGCAAACTTACACATACTAAGAGGTGGTTCACACACATAAAGCTCCGAATCCCAACAGTTTGGGACCTGCCCCTTCCTGGTCACAAACCCATACCGTTAGGCCACACACCCATTGGCTGCCCACTGAAGTTCTCTAGTGGATGTTTGCAAACACTCTGGAAATTTGTTGGGCTGGCCCCCTGAGTCGCCAGGAAGAGCAAGCCTTGCAAGAGAGTCTTCTGGGGCCTCCAACCCTGGGAGCCTACCATCATCAACACCAATAGGGAGCATTTTACCACCCCTAGGGTGGACCCTATGATGATGTAAATGATGCAGATGTTCATGGAAATGAACAAACACCAAGACAGAGCACCAATACGAGCTTGTGCTAGAGTAAATGCAAGACTATGAGCATAAGCGCACCCTTGAGATTGAGCATATGAGATCGAAGTTCAAGGCTAACCAGGAGCAGTGGCAGCACAAGGCTGAGAAGGCTCGTTGTGCTTAAGAAGACCGTTGTGAAGTTCAAGAGGATCAAAGGAGTTTCTAAGCCGAGGAGGCACACATCACTGAAGAGGAAAAACCTCAGCCCTTCAGTGACTGGTTCACGAAAGAAAAATGTCACATCTCGAAGGGGAATGTAGCGAGCAACTGACAATTAGGGTGGGTCCCATTTCATAAACAGTAGGCTGCAGGCTGCAGCTATGTTCTGCATTTTTTCTGTGTGAACAAGCACCCTGAAAGAAGTCACAGTCTGACCTGTTGAGGACTAGCAGTCTAGCTGCCCTTATTTTTCCATGGTCTAGCTCTAAAGAAGCTGGAGCCCAACTTGTTCATAATTTGATGCACTGTTAGGAGAGACGTTAAAAATGCAAGCATATTCCCCCAGTGATGCCTGAATTTTTTGGTGTAATTCGTGATAAGGGTGAAGGGCAAGGGCAAGGTGACTGCAGCTCTATTTAGGGTTCGAAAAAATGAAGCGAATGAGCTGCAGGAATCTCTCTCTCTCTCTCTAGCAAATAGTGTCATTAGAGAGAGATACACCACCATCTTCAGTAGACATCCCTCACTCCGCCAGATCATGGAGTTCACACACCAGCACAGATTTGGCAAATTCTTGCTAGAGACACAACGCCACAGAGAGACACTGCTACGGACAGGGAGAGGTGGGCGACAGCTCCAGCTCACTGATTTCTTCCAGAGATCTATCCCAGTGCCTACCCTGCACAGGAGGGGGTTATCAGCGCGTTGCGGACCTCCGAGCCAGACGGAGACCGAGAGCACCAGGCTACCAAACTCCCAGACTACATCAGAGGGAGATCACAGAGATACGGGCTCGACATCAGCACCATACCCAAGAGCAGCTAGCTCACTTACACTCACACCCGGAGATCATGCTCCGATGTATTTTTGCCTCGCCATCGCCTATGTATCACATATTACACCCCCATTATGGTACTGGTTGGAGCTAGACAGATCTGCATTGCATTCTTGTATACCTTGCGCATATAGGTTGCATACTGAGCCTCTAGCAGTAGTGCTCCATCCACCACACCCCCCACTAGCTCAGTACTTTCATAGTTTATTTCATGTTCATTTTGTCCTTTTTTTTTCTGGACATCCAGAATTGATTTGTCTAGTTTGGCCTCTAGTAGACGTTAATACAGCTTTCTTTCTTCTTTCTTTCTCTGTGTGTGTGTGTGTGTCTGTCTGCGTGTGTGTATGTGCATTGTGTGTACTATGGAAGAAATCCTCTCTCTTCTGCGTGTGTTAGTGTGTGTGTACTATGAAGAAATCCTCTCTCTCTCTCTCTCTCTCTCTCTCACACACACACACACACCAAACAAGCATGGAAACATACATTTGGTACCGAAACTTGGTAGGGCGAAGCAGAGTCCATAGCCTCAGCTGTTGCAGACAAGCCAAACAACGGCAACCGCTGAAACGGGTATAAATAAAGCAAATCAAATGCAAGCCATCATTAGCTTTGCATGGACAAGCCAATAAAGCGTTCATGCTCTTGCGGTGTTGAGGGCCTATATATACTCATTGGCAGCTCACGTCAGCATATGTGGGGGCGGCGGGCCCCACTGCCGGCAAAAAAAATTTCGACGCCAGCCTTTTCTCAAACCGTATAAACCATCTTGTCTTACTAATATATTATTGATTTGGCACGTTGCAGTTACAAGGGCCTTTGGTGAATATATTCCTTGGAAGACCATTAAAAAGACATCAAAAACATCACTTTTAATCATAAAAGCATGGAAGGTTTCTTTTTTTTAAATGCAAAAGTGATTTAATTAATGGTATCAAAGTATGATACAACACCCAAGGGTTAGTCTCTAAGCTTGCTTACAAGCTTTTTGATGAGCATCAAGCCCATTTAACCATTTTTTTTAAAGCCATTCCTGAATATCATCAGTCGCGCATGCAGGTCCAAACAATAAGGTAATATCATTGATTTGACGGGGGCAAGGGAGAAAAAGCATTGTCATCTATAATTTTTAAGTAATATATAGGAAGACTTATTAAGGTTATAATTTTAAATTTCAACTTCCAACTTTAATGAAAGAAATCAATGCATAAACACCAGAGGAGTTCTAGCCTAGTGGTTAGGTGCACTTATTCAAAATTGAAGGGTCTTGGGTTCAAGTCCCACCCCCCCAATGGGCACCCCAAATCTCAATGAATATATGTGGTGTTAGTTTTTGCTCTATCTAAGAATTGGATGGTATGTTTGATCAAATAAATTTTGTATATTCATATGTCCTCTTTGAGACTCAAAATATATATTTTTGTACATGAACTTTGAAGGGGGCAATTGTCCATCACATGAATGGATGGAAGCCATCATGTAAAATTCTCATGAGCGCGTCAAAAATCAAGCGTGAACCAAGGTTCGATGTTGCTAGAGAGACAACACACACAAATATATGGAATGCGCGTGAGATGAATTTGCAATGGGGGTGCATTGTGCCACAAGTTTATCCTCAACATAAGACTAGCATGGGACCATAAGTTATCCTCTAGAATAAGACTAAAGCTCATCATTTTTAATAAATGACCACCTTGATAAATTTTCCCTCTACTATGAAAGTGATTTGTAGAAAAGTAGTCAAATTAAGACACTCATCAAGGCTTCAATATAATAAGTTCTTAGAGACCTTGGACTAAATTTTATTATAGTCACAAACACAAACCGCTTAATCATTCCCACCAAATGACACTTCTCAAGTGCATTAGTGCACTTTCTTACTTAAAAGAAGCACACAAGAGACAAGCGAAGAATCTCTTAAGGACATCCTATCTTTCAAGGACGTCCTTTTAACAAAAGGATTTCTTAAGGATGGCCTACCAAGTAATTTGAAAACTATGAGAGAGGAAGAAAGGGGGTTCGGGAGGGGGGGATTACGAATGTGAAGTTCACATTCATTTGAATGTTTTTAATTATAGTGCAAATATTCTTTGTCCTACACAATCTCAAGATCTAGAGTAATACACTAATGTTGCAATGCTAAGGAGATACTAGCAATGCTAAGGAGATACTAGCAATGGTGTACCTTTGTTTGAATTATTTTAAAAAATAGATGTCATGAAAAGTAACAATGATTCATATCTATGTAAGAAATTGGGTTCCTCTCTCTCTCTCTCTCTCTCTCTCTCTCTCTCTCTCTCTCTCTCTGGCCTTTGCAATGCACCCCAATCATGTGAAATTTATGAATAGGTCAAGTATCAATCTCTTAAAGCAAACACTTTTGTTGTAGCTTCAAAAAAAAGGATGTTCCCTTTCTATCTATTCTACTATGAAAGAAGGCACATAGGTGGTGTGTGGCATCCTACCTTCTGCTAATTGGAGGAGATTAGTGTGTCTTCATATGCGTAAGTGTTAATAGGGAAAAATGAAATGTTAATACAGCCATGAGTGTTGTGGTGTAAAGTGTGAGTGGGTAATAAGAAGGCATGGTCCTCAATATTTAAAGAATTACCTTTATAACTTTGAAGAAGGACTAAGGTTGTTGTAAAAGGAATCTTAGAGGTTAACACTAGGTAGAGTGGTAGGGTAGGTTCTAGGTTAAATATAAATAGATTGGGTAGGCTAATCGGACTAACAATTGTAGAAAAGGGAAATGTGGAAAAGCAAAAGACATTGAAAAAAAGTGTTTTGTCGGGAATATAGTAAAGACGCATATTTAAATATTAAATAAACATAATATAATATTATAGTAATTTAAAAAGTATCTTATCAAGTTACGTATATTTTATACAATAAACTAATAAAATAAAATATTTCATATGCGTAATGGAATTTTTGTATAAGAATTTTGAAGATATAAAAAAGCATATGGAAAAAATTAGTAACATAAAAACTATTAAAAGTTGGGATATTAACATATATATTATATTATTAGAGCATATAACTTTACATTATTAGGAAAATTTATAAATATGATAATAAAGAAATACATTTTATCAAATTTTGATAATAGTACATATTAATAAGCATGAATATCACATTAGTACACACGCACATAACACACACACACGTGTGTGTGTGTGTGTGTGTGTGTGTGTGTGTGTGAGAGAGAGAGAGAGAGAGAGAGAGAGAGAGAGAGCATAATAATCTAATTATCATTCACTATAAATAAGTTGTTTTCCCCACTTTCTATTGGCACGATATTAGTAATTCTTAAAACATTAAAGCAAATTTAATGTTGAAATTTTAAGGCTTTCACAAACCTTCAAAGCAACTATTGCCTTCAAGAAGAGAAGGCCAAACAAAAATTTGGGTTTCAAAAGGAAAAGGCTTCACAAACCTTCAAAGCAATTTTTGCCTTCAATAAAAGGCTAAACAAAAAAATTGGGTTTCAAAAGATATAAATTTCTTGTATGTCTTGGAAATGCATAAATTAAGGCAAGGATCTTATGAACAGATCTTTAAAGTTGTTACTCATGCCCAAAACATACCCAAGCATAGTGAGGCTTATCAATGTTTTTTAATTATACATATGTTTCAAAGTAAGTTTATCTTTAGCTATTCAAATCTTAATGTCAAAACAATTTACATAACATGCTCTTTTACTTACAATTGAATTCTAGCACAAGTGGTTGAATGTGATAGATTCTTGGAAAATTATTTATGATAATAAGTTGTGAATGAACACGTCTCATTTTAAAAATCTATATATCTAAGAATACAATATTTACTTTGCATTACTAAGTAATATCAATCAAGCATGGATAGAAAATATACTTAGAATACAAAGAGGTGTATTTTCTATCAAGAATTGATAGAAAATATAGTCTTAGAATATAAAGAGGTGTAAGTATTAAATTTCTTAATTATTTTATTGCTATAAGTGATAGATATAATTCTTTTGTGATGTTGTCAGTGTGTCTAGAGAGAAGATCTCCCTTAACCATAGTACAATCCAATATGGGATTGATCTTGATCATTTATTCCTATATCAACTTTAATGTCAACACGTACAATGGATATATTTATTTCAATCCAAATTATCTTAAGCTTTATCCCAAAAATGTAAACTTAATATAGATTCCAAAACAACACACAAATTCATATATATTAAATTTAATAACTCTTCTAAAAAACAACACATAAATTCATGTAACGCAATCATTCTAGTATAGCATGGAATATGAGGAGGAAGTATATGTATCCTTATTGACAATGTTTTAACTCATTACAATTAAAAATAACAAATTTTGTTAAAGTTTTTGGACTACTCATTGGGTTTATTTTCTTTTATTGAATGATATCTTAAGCTTTGGAATACTAGATAGAGACTAAAAAAAGGTACAACCTACTAATCAAATGCTTAATACAAGTTCTTGGACTACTAGTTGGGTTTATTTTCTTTTATTAAATGAGATCTTAAGCTTTGGAATACTACTTAAAGAGAATAATTAAGGTACAGCGCCTAACATACTTTGTGTGTGTGTGTGTGTGTGTGTGTGTGTGTGAGAGAGAGAGAGAGAGAGAGAGAGAGAGAGGTTATTTATATTCTATTACAAAAAAAAGAGACGTTATTTATCACATTAAAGGAGATAACTTAAGAGGTTATTTATCACATCAAAAGGAGGTAAAAATATGAGATTTATATCATTCTTTATTAATCAACCTTATCCTTTGTATTTTTTCAATGGCCTACACATCATTAATCTATTAATTTACTATTGTTGAAATTCTTTCACTCTAATATGTTACATAAACCCCCGTCATATTATGAGTCAGCACCCTTCTTAGCATATCACCATGTTGTTGACATTGAATTATTGTACTCTAACCTTCCCCGCACTTGGGTGTCAAGAACAATATCACTATGTTCCCTTATTCCCCTAACAATGCAGTCACAAGACACTATATTTACAAGAATGATGAGCACACAACAACAAAAATGCATCCCAACTAAAATCTCACTTCAACTGTTTTGTTTGACGTCAAAAGCATGGTCTAGCCTATATTCTAAAACTCCCTATATTCAACCCTAGCATTAGTTTGTGCATGGCTAGAGTTCATAAAAACTGCTAACACCTCCCCCTCCTTCAATCTCCCCCGCTCTCATCTCGTAGGTTGCAAAGCCGCCTCTTCAATGTGGCTGAATTTGAATTCGTTCGAGGGAGTTTCTATTGCAGAGCCGCCTCCTTCTTCATCCTAAGCGAACATCCTTCAAGCAAGTTTTCTTTGAGCTTCTTCATTCCTATGTGTCGTGTGTGGCTGGTGAGCCATCCCCCCCCTCTCTCTCTCATTCTCTCTCTTAGTGTGTCTATTCTCATCCCTCTCTCTTTGTTTGGTTTGCTTGATGTGCATGTTTGCAGACTGCGTGTGCTTCCGATTGGCGCTCACCTCCCCTCCTCCGTTTTCTCTAGCCTGTGTCTTTCCTGTTGACTGTGTACTTTCTGTCATTTGTCTGAGGTAAGTCCATCTCTTTTAAGCCTTTTTCTTATAAATTTAAATGCCAGGCGCCCATCTGTTGGTTTCTCCCACGCAAGGCGATTGCATGGCATTCCCTGTTTTTCCTTTCTTGTGCTGCTGCACTGCTTCCAGTTGGCCCGCCTATACTTTGGCGCATTCGTCTACCGAGGGTTGCAACCATTCTCCCGTGCAAGGTGGTTGCATGGTTTTTCTTTTAGTGCTACGCTGCTTCCGGTTGGCTCGCCTATCCTTTGGTGCGTTCATGCCGAGGGTTGCAACCATACTAAAAAATAATAATAAATTTTTTGTATTATTATATGTAGCATGCATCAACGTGTGTGCGTGTGTGCGTGCGTGCGTGCATGCGTGCGTGTGTGTGTGTATGTGAGAGAGAGAGAGAGAGAGAGAGAGAGAGAGAGAGAGAGAGAGAGAGAGATTTAATGGTGGCATGCATTAACTTTGTGTGTGTGTGCGTGTGCATGTGCGTGCATGCGTGCATGCATACATGTGTGTGTGTGTGTGTGTGTGTGTGAGAGAGAGAGAGAGAGAGAGAGAGAGAGAGAGAGAGATTGATCGATTTAATGGTGGCATGCATTAACTTTGTGTGTGTGTGTGTGTGTGTGTGTGTGAGAGAGAGAGAGAGAGAGAGAGAGAGAGAGAGATTTCACTTTGTGAGAGTAAACTTTACGATTATTTTGTTTTGTTGCCATTGCCATTCTAGTAAAGCAAGGAGATAGTTAGTTATGAAGCATTTAGACACAATTCAAGTTTGTGGAGAGTAAAGTTTCTGTAGAGATATTGATTTCACTTTGTGAGTGATTGTGTGTGTGTGTGTGTGGGGACTTGAGAATTGGAGTGCTTGCCAAGGCTTTTTTGAGCATTGTATAATCCCATTGGCATTCTTCAACCCATTCAAATATGATTTAGAGTCCGTAAAGAGGTTGAGCAATATCAGCATACATAAAAATGAATTGCCAATCGTAACCGACGTGCCCCATGAAGCGTTGGACTCATTTGAAGTTAGTGGGTGGGGGAAGCTCCAAGATGACCCGCACTTTGTTGTCATCAGTAGAGATTCCCTGCTTGGAGACAATATGTACCAAGATCACTCCATGTTGAATCGAAAATTGAGATTTAAGTGGGAATTGACACAAAGGTCATCCATAAAGACCTCAAAGAATTTCTAAAGATATTCCTTGTAAGAGGTGCACATGAGATGTTGGAAGGTACTGGGGGCGTTGGTCAGCCCAAAGGGCATAACACGGTATGCATATGTGCCCCATTCGATGACAAAGGCTGTTTTGTGCTGATCCTTGGGATTGATCAGGATCTGATTGTATCTTGAGAATCCATCAAGGAAGCTATAGGATTCCTTTCTTGCTACTCATTCTAGCACGTGTTTTGTGAAAGGTAAGGGATAATGATCCCTGGTGGTGGTGGCATTGACCTTTTTAAGGTCTACGCACACTCCAAAATTTCCATTTTGGGTACTATCACAATGGGTGATACCCATTCCGTATGCTCAATCTCATAGATGAATCCAACCTCAAGGAGTCTATTGATGTCTTTGTGGACCATCTTGGAGTAGTTTGGGTTCATCGGATAAGCCCATTGTTTAACCAGCCTAGCTCCATCAACCATTGGAATCGTGTCATTGACCACTACAAGAGGTACACCTTTCATGTTCGAGTACTTCCATGCAAAGCAATCCTAGAATTCTATTAGTAGAGCGATAAGCTTGGTCTCTTCTTCTGTAGAGAGGTCTTCTCCAATATACACCTGGCCTCGGGTCCTCGCCCAGGCCTGCCAAATTTATCTCCTTGACCTTGGCTAGACCATCATAAGAGATCCTTGGTTACCCACTGTCAGACCTTTGAGCTAAATCATATTGGACAAATCGGTCAACCATTTGGAAGGTCTTGAAATGTTTAGGCACATGTCTGGTCTCTTCGGCTTTAGCACTTTCTTCATCAACTACCCCTTTGGCTTCTTTTTCAGCCAGTGCTAACTTTTTGTTGCGTGCTGAGCAGCAAAGCTTTTCTGATTTTGGTTTTTGGACTCGACGAGCCTTGTTGGATGGTCATGTGGATCAACGAGCCTTGTTGGATGTGGGATGGTCATGTGGATCAAAAGAGAGCTATTACAAAACTCCTTTTGCAACCATTTCATTGAAGTGGTCATGTGCTTCCATCGCCCCAACATACTTGAGCCAGTGGGTATCTGAATCATCTGGGAAGACGTATTATTTTGGCCCAGGGAATCCCTCAGGCTTGTGAGTTCTACGGGAGTGTGTGCCCCTTGATGGCTTCGCTCTAATAGCCTTTTCAAGTTCTTGGCTGGCAACATTGGGCAGGTATGCTGAACTAAGCATGTATAGAGATGTAATCTCCTGCCCATCTACTGTAGCAAACCTTGTACCGGTGAGCCTGGGCAAAATGTCCAGGGTAGTGAGGATATGCATCTAGTTCTTAGAGTCTTCTGGCTCTGGGAGAGGCACACACTCCTCACTATCCTTCTCATCTTCTAGTGTCTTGTGACACATCTGACACAGATGGACTACCGTTGATCGCATTGTTGTGGATAGAGTCCTCTACGAATGGTTTGCACTCATGGGGTGTACCTTCCTTGTGTGTAGATTGATCTTGAATGTTTAATATTTTCTCCAAATGTATATGTGATTTGTATCCCAGCCATGAACATTTTTGATTCTCTCATAAATGGTATGCCAAGGATGCAGTCATAAGAAACTAGCTGACGTCCAAAGGTCATCACCACAAAGGTGTGGAGGTAAGTAGTTCAAAGGATCTTAATTTTGAGATCCCTTAGTAGACCGATGGGTCTAGCTCTCGCTCCATCAGTAAGTTTGACCAACAATGTGGTGTCATCCAAGGTAGGTGCTCACCATTTTTCCCAGCATTGTTTTGTAACAATGCTCACTCCTGCTCCTTCATCTAAGATTGCTATAACTTGGAGGCCATTGAAGGTTATCGGTAAAGCCGCGTTGAGTTCATCTCCTTTGAAGGATTGTCCTAGTTTGTTCACTCGAACCATAGGGGTGCCAGTTACCTTATGGGTTATAAGAAATTCTTCATCCTCGGATTCATTAGAGCTATTAGGCTCCATAGATTTGTGCATGCTTGCCTTGAGGCATCCCTCCATCCAATTCTTTAGATCATTCCATAAACTTGGTCTACCTTGGAGCAAGGTGCCGATAGGGATTTGTATTTGAGAAGAGAGTAAGGAAGAGAGACGTGGAATGTCTCTTGGAGCAAGGGTTGTCCCGCGAGGGAGGTTGGTTTGGCTTAGTCTTAAGCTCTTTTGAGTGTACGGGATAGGAAAAGGGATTTCTATGCTCATTCTTCTAAGATGGTCATCCTCTAGGTTTCTAAGATATTCGACCATCCTGTCTCCCTGTTGGGGGTAGCTGTTGTAGTGGAAGTTGCTACATCTGCTAACCTTTGTGGGGTGGCCGGTTTGGGAGCTCTCCAAGATATACTTGAGCTTCTTTTGCAGGTCTTAGATTTGAGACCGATGGGTATGGCTCAAGATAGGTTGTAGGAGGCTCATCCTCCATTTGTACTTGGAATTCCCAGACCAACTCTTGGGCTACCAAGAGTCTCTCCTTTTCGTTTATGGGGTTAGGATATTCAGTGAGCTTTTTTGGTAGTTGGCGCATGTTGATAGGTAAGTTGGCTTGGGCAGTAGAGCGTAGTCTTCTTCTTCAGATGAAGAAGTTGACGCATGAGTTGTCGTGCCTCTTCTGAACCACTTTTGATAACCACCTGATAACCACCCGACTCTCACCCTTGCCAACCTTTGTGGCTTTCTTTCTTGAGCTTCTAGTTGCTCATGCTTGTTCAGGAGCACTTGCTTAGCCCTGGTCTCGTGAGGTTGATGCCTCTGATGCAGCGTGAGCTGCGGCCCTCTGCCTGTGTTGCAGTCTAGTTACAGCATTAAGTGGGACTGCTTTGATCAAGCCGTCTCTAACACTCAGCAAGTTAAGGTTGGTGCTTGGATACGCTTCGTGAGACCTTCCTGTTGTTCCAGGTCTTAGCGGACAATCCTTATACATGTGATCAATACCACACCCTACACATAATGGAGTCAAGGTGGAAGCACCTACAGAGGTACTTGCCATCCCTTTCCTCTTGGGATACCTGGCCACTCAGTGAGGTCCCGCGCAATCATGGCACTCTGTGGTGGGTGGTCGTTTAACCATCCTATTCATGTCTCTAGCCCCTGTGGCATTGCGACTGCTAAGTGCATCAGGTACATTTGTTCTCCCTCCATAACATAGTGACTTAAGATTTGAGAGGGTGGGCTTGTTGGCTCTAGGGTTTCATAAGTGGGAACTTCTGGAATTTCCCCCTCGTTCCCATCTTTGAAGATTTCAGTCAGAGTTAGCTGACGAATTATTGCAACTCTTGGCAGTGGGAGTTGAGGTGGAAGAACTGGGGGTGGTAAGTGTATTTTGGGCACCTTAAGGATTGCTCTTTGGGCCACTTCTTGGCCTGGTTGAGGTGTGTTATTGAGCGCTGTGCTGGCAAAGCCAATGGTTGCCTGGGGTGTTGGCTGGCAAGGCCTGAGGTAGAGCTTAAGCTAGAGTAGCTCTTTGATGAGGCAATTGGAAACTTTGTGATTCCACCATTTTACGTAATATGTTAGGAAGGGGTCTTATATGTGGACACTTTGTACCGGTATGGTTAGCTCAACAGACCGGGCGCACCATACAAGCTTCCTCTTTGGATAGAGATGGGGTTGACCTCCCCGATCTCGACCTTGGTTGGTTCTCCATTGTTGGGTCATTTGGTATATTAAAGCAGTGGCCAACTGCTCGACTTGTTGTCCAGACATGGACTCTTTACCTTTTCCCTCAGACTTTGTGCTGGTAGTCTTGAAGGAGGCCTCTGATGGGAACGTGTTCCCTTGAAATTGTCCTCGAAATCCATAGCACTCATGCAGCATTGCTCAAAGGAGGTATGGCCCTGGGCTCCATTTGGTGCCTTGGCGAGAATATCCTACCTTGAAGGCCTCCTTCAAGGCTTCAAAGGTGGCCTTGTCCTCTGGTTTCAAGGACCTGAACCATTGGCCTGCTTTGCCATCAAGGGTGAGGCCGAAGGCGCTCACCTTGACTTGATCTTCTACATGGCCAAAGGCTTCACAAATATGATTAAACATCTCCAGGTGTGGGATGGGATCTCCAATCCCATCAAACTTAGTGATAATCTTTGAGATGCTAGCGGGTTTGTTTTGCTCTAATCTTGGTGCAGGGTGTACTGGTGTTTAGGGGGTGATGCCCGTAGCCACTCCACTCCCTATTTCCATGGCTAAAGCGGGTGTAGTTTGAGGAATGGTTGGTGGAGGAGCGGGGCCAGGAGAATAATATATACCATTGGAGGCCCTAGGTGGGTCAGCATGTGCTCCTTGTGGTCCCATGTGGTACCTAGGTGAGTACTACTGATATACAGGTGGACCGGGTTGATGTGAAGGGCCTAGGTAGACCCTTTCCCTTTGGTCATACGTTTATGGTCCTTGGGATGATGGACCTGGCCCTAAGTTTTGTACAGGTTGTTGGGTTCTATAAGGATCAGCCACACCTAAGACATGCACGGCTCTCGAGATTGGTGGTTCAATTTGGGTCTATTGGCTTTCACTTTGCCCTAATGTTGCTCTAGGATCTAGAGACGGAGTGGGATCTTTCTTGTGGTTGGTACATGCCTCTCACCCTGGGTTGCGGTTCTTTCAACTATGTATTTCCCAGGATAAAATTATAGAGCCTTGAAGCAAGGCTTCTCTGCGAATGTGTGGGGGAGGTAGGAGCTTGCTCTTGGACAGATGGTCTATCCATGCACTGATGTTCAGGCTCTCCTATCTCTAGGTCAGGAGTTCCCCATCCCGTGCTGGGGTGGTCTTCGCTTTTGCTAGTACTGTCAAAGACAAGCACTGTTTGACTCTACTCGATATTGATCGATGGGTCCGACCTTATGAGGGAAGGAGCTTCAGGGGAGTTCACTTTGTAAAAAAGAGGGTTATTTTACGCCAATCTACTAGATTGTAGGTGCATGGAGATGTGGAACTGCTATGCAGAACCCCTTTGTGAAAAGATTGTTTTTTTGGAAATGGTATGGCCATACGCTTTGAAGTGGAACGGGCGTATGCTTTCAAAATGGGAAGGGAACGGGCATTTGCTTACAAAATCTGAAAATGGGCGTTCGCCTTCAAAAACGAGAAGGGAACAGGCGTTCACTTCGAAATGAAGGAAGGAACGAGTGTTCGAGTTGGGTCAAGAATGGAATGGCCGTGGTAAAGATGGCATGGGTGTTCACTTAAGAATGAAATGGAACGGGCGTTTGCTTCCAAAGACTGAATGGCACAGGCATTTTCTCTAAGAACGCAAAAGCAACGGGCATACGCTTCTTAAATCAGGTGGCAGAGGGAATGGCATGGGCATGGCACTTTCGGAACGGCCGTAGCACTTTCAGATTTGGGAATTTTTAAGATTTGTTTGGGACTTTAAAGCTGCAGGTCTGACAGCAGCCCATAATATTGTGAGGTCCCTGCCCCCTCCGTGGTGTCCTACTGGCGGCAGAAGCGGCGTCGGCCTCCCATGCGGGCCGGGGATCCACACTCGGGGCCTCGCTCGTGGATGTCCGGGGACGAGAGGCTAGTCCAAGCGGTCCCTCCGAGAGACCAGGCTCGGAAGACTCCCCTTGTTCGGAAGGCACGGGTGATTCCACCATGGGGAAAATCTTCTAACGGGGGAATTACTCTAACGAGTTAAAGTCTTAACTAGTTAAACTGATCTGACCGAACCTAAAGTCACATAGTCAGATCAAGAAGAGACTTGCACTTGGTCCATGGAATCACCGCTTTTTTCCTCATTTACGAGGCACAGCCCGCTGATCCCCTCCCATAGAACAAGGTCTTCTCAGGATTTAAACTAATTAAGGTAACTAATTGTATCTAGTTGTTTCTCATCCTCCGATCCAGCCATGGGTTAGCCAACCACCCGCCGACCACTGTATTAATGGGACTCCTTTTTATAAAGGAGTCCCATTGGTTGTGTTTTTGCCCGGGTACCGAGGAAAAGAGTTCCCAGGCCCCCTAGCCGGTGATTCATGCAAAAATTAAGGTAGGCATACCACGTACACACCTAATATGAAATTACCATTTATAACAGATTCGACTGGCTTTAAAACAATCCTTCAATAGAAATCATAATATTTTTGATCATTATTTTCCCAAAATTCCGAGTCCATTGTATTACAATAATATCCTCTGGACTCTCCGTTGAAGACCAGCTGGCCAACCAACGAGATCTAGTATCAAAATTTGGTTCCCAAAAATCTTTCCTTTTAGTCCATCCGAAATCTTCCCCGACGTACGCATGGGTGTCCTAGCAAAACCACGAGCCCGTGCATCGCCTGGTCAGAACCCTCCAGGATCCTCCTTAGGTGTCCTAGCACTTCACTCAGGGACCGCTTCGTCGGTCCTCGCCCATCGTATCAAAAGTGCACCATTTTAACCGTACCGAGACTGGTCAAGACCTCGGCAGGCTTTTCCGCGAGCGACGTCCCTTGACGACTTCCCGCGCGAGCTGTTCCAATGAACCTCCTCTTAGAAAAACATAAGCCAAATGGATCCTCCAGTATTCTGGCGTAAAATAGTTCTTTGAATAAAAAAAACAGAGGTTCTAATGCAAGTAAAATTCTAATTTGAGATTGGTTCCAAAAACCCTTTTTCCATAATTCCCAGTTTCATAATGAGGATCCTTGATCTATCATCAGGGTAATCTACCTATTATTCAGTCTGATTGTCCAACTAGATTCTTAGTGAGTTCGGTCAGGAAAAACTAGTTTAGTTCCGGTAGTCTATTCTTTGTGATTAGAAATTGGAATTGGTCACACGAAGTCTTTACTTGATTCAGATCGAGAGATGGACAAGTAGGTTTACTGTCCGTCCCTCTCGTAGTCTAACCAAATTCATTCGGTTTAGTTCTACAAGGATTCCCTTTCAGATAAACATCTAGTTTTGGGTAAATACCCATTTAGTGATTTTACCAAAATTAAAATATCCAAAGATATTCCTTCTATCACATAATTTCTCAACCTTAATTCATTAGGTAGAATTATGGTGGAAATTCATCTTTTGACACTAAAATTTAATTCAAATCCATCTTTTCTTAATTATCATAAAATTCTTCTTTTTAACTAAATATCATACCTTTTTTTTAAATAAACTTGAAATCCCTCTTTTTCTCATTTTAATGAGTGCAATCCAATTATCATGGGAATTCCTCTTTTACCATAAATTAAATCTATTTAAAATTCTTCTTAAAAATTACATAAAAATATTCATTAATTCCATTAAGCTAAAAATTCCACTTTTCTCATTTAAATATTTGAATTCGAATATAGTGGGAATTCCTCTTTCATCATTTAAACTTATCTATGCAAAAAGATAAATTTAACTAGATTTTCTCGTAAAATTTAAATAAAAATCTCCATTAATTCCTTTACACTAGGAACTACACTTTCCTCATTTAAATATTTGAATTCCAATATGGTGGGAATTCCTCTTTCATCATTTAAACTTATCTATGCAAAAAGATAAATTTAACTAGATTTTCTCTTAAAATTTAAATAAAAATCTCCATTAATTCCTTTACACTAGGAATTACACTTTCCTCATTTAATTATTTGAATTCCAATATGGTGGAAATTCCTGTTTCATCATTTAAACTTATCTATGCAAAAAGATAAATTTAACTAAATTTTCTCTTAAAATTTAAATAAAAATCTCCATTACTTCCTTTTACACTAGGAATTACACTTTCCTCATTTAAATATTTGAATTCCAATATGGTGATTAGATGAGAATGGGAATACTTATGAAAAAGATGTGATTAGATGAGAATGGGAATACTTATGAAATGAATGTGGATTGATGTGTGGGTAATGTGGATTGATGTGGATGGATGAGTGGATAATGTGGATTGACGTGTGGATTGATGTGGATGGATGAGTGGATAATGTGGATTGATGTGGATGGATGAGTGGATAATGTGGATTGATGTGGATGGATGTATGGATGATGTGGATTGATGTGTGGGTAATGTGGATTTACGTGTGGATTGATGTGGATGGATGAGTGGATAATGTGGATTGATGTGGATGGATGTATGGATGATATGGTTTGATGTGTGGGTAATGTGGATTGATGTGAATGGATGTATGGATGATGTGGATTGATGTGGATGGATGTATGGAAGATGTGGATGGATGTGTGGATAATGTGGATGGATGTATGGATGATGTGGATTGGTGTGGATGATGTGGATGGATATATGGATGATGTGGATTGATGTGTGGATGATGCGATTGGATATGATTAGATGTGTGCTTGATGCGATTGGATGTGATTTGATGTGGGATTGATATGATGTGATAGGGATCGATGATGAAGAAAAAAAAATTTTGTGGGAAGATGAGAAAAGATAGGGACTAATGTGAAAGGATGTGGAGTGATGAGAGAAAATGAAAATATTATTGGAACTGTATTTGTATGTGAAATCTATTTTTAAATGACTGTTTTATGTCAAGAATGATGGGGAAGCATTCTGACCGTCTTATGAATGAGGTCGTGAAGACCTATTTGTTTAAGTTGCAATTGCTGTGACGGAGAGTCAACGGAGGACGTCTCGCGTAGCAAGGTCGGTCGAGGTCTTGACCAGCCTCGGTTTGATTTAAATGGTGAGCTTCCGGTACAATGGATGAGGGACCAAGGAAGCGGCCTATGAGTGAAGCACTAGGTGACCTGCGAAAGATCCTAGAGGGTGCTGACCATACGGTGCTCGGGCTCTAGGTCGCCGAAGATACCCACACGTACATCGGGGAAGATATTGGAACAAGGAGTAAGAGTTGTTTTCTGAATTCAGGCATGGATTTGGTTGGTTGACCTTGCTGGTCCTCTCAACGAATGAGTCCATGGCTCTTTTATATGGATCTGTTGGTTGATCTTGCTCATCTTCAACGGAGATTCCATTTTGATATGTGAATATATTGCCGGTTACTATGAGCTAGGAACTATCGAAAAGGCCCCAGAGTGAACAAGTGGTGAGCGTTCGGGTTGCCAATGATGCCATAGGTACACCGATGAAGGAATGATTGGAAATAAGGATTCAACCGGAGATTTTGAGGATTGTGATCAGTGACACAATGGTTTCATTAAATGATTGTTTTAAAGATAGCTGATACTGAGAAAAAGGTAATTTCATATTGGGTGTGTAAGTGGTGTGACTAGTTTTAAGTTTGCATAAATATCCGGCTAGGGAGCCTGGGAACTCTTTTCCCTGGTACCCGAGACAAAACCTAACCAAATTCTTAATTGGATCCCATCACTACAGTGGTTGGGCGGTTGACTAACCCGCGGGACATGCTGGACTGATGGATCCTTAAATTGAGACTCAATTCTGTTATGGTACGATAGATGAAGTAAATCCTGGACAAAAACTGTTCTATGGAAAAGTATCAACAACTGTGTCTCTAAAATGAGGAAAAAAGCGTTGGTCTCTATGATCCAAGTGCAATCTTTTCCCTGATTTGACTTGGGACTTACGGGTTCGGTCGGATCAGTTCAGTTAGTTAAGGCTTTTGACTATGTTAGAGAAAAGTTATCCTGGAGGAATCGCCTGTGGACAAGGGAAGTTTTTCCGGGATCGGTTTTGGAAGAACTGATGGATTAGTCCCTTGTCCGGATATCCGTGGGCGAGGCCTCGAGTGTGAGACCTTGCCTCGCGCAAGAAGTGCTACTTCCACTGCTAGAACCCCTGAATTCGTTGTGTGGTGGGGATAGGGACCTCACAGCTGGTATCAGAGTGAATTGGCTGATGAGGATCAACCGAGAAGCCAAAAATGTCAAAAATTTATGAAGAAGCAGTAAAAGGTTGTAATTGTGTGAAAAAATTCATACGAATTGATATTCAAACTGAAATTCGTAAATTGGTAATTGGGTCTTCAGATGGAAGTACCGCAATTGTATGGAATCCCTGACTTGCTTGAGGCCTAGACATGATGGTATTTACCTTGTAGTTCCAAGGACCATGACTACCCGTATATACCGAGGGTATAACTACAGCTCTTTACTGGTAGTATATACGAGTAAATCTAAGACTTGAAATTATAAGCATTAATACTATCCAGATGATAAATTCGAATGTGGTTGATATGATTTTAAATTTTGGTTGAGAACTGATGAGTTGATTTGGATTCTGATTGAAAAATGAAGATTCTTGAATTTTGGTTGAAATGTAATAAACTAAACAAAACCACAATGAGGATGAATGGGACGAGTCCGTGTGATGATGTTCGTAGCTGGAATGACGTTAATGAATTCAACAAATCACTATGAGATTAGTGGATTGTGCTGGCAGATTGCTGCTGTTAACACTTGACCCACTGGATCAAGTTAAGGGATGTCAAATTAAAAATCTTTATAATTGAAAGTTTCCATGAAGGACTGTTCAGATAGAAAATTCGATCTAATGGACCATTATTGTGATAAGGATTTGAACGATACGATTTGAGTGAATTATTATCTAATGATGAGTTTTATATAAGGGATCTTTATCCCAGGATTCTGTTGGGTTCACCAGACTATAAGGAACCCCAAAATCAGTTGGATCTTAAGGAAAAGAGTTATCCTCTAATTTTACGAGATGAGGACATCTCGCGTTTTTTAAGTGGGGTAGGATGTAAGATTCCTCGCTCCGGCTTTTGAGGTGTGTAGGTGTAAAAACCTCCCCTTCTGATCTTATAATTATTCCCCTCTCTGAAATAAAAGAAAGATCTTGTTTTACCTTGTTTTGGCCTAGAGAGAGAAAATGTCTAGAGAGAGATAATTCAAAATTGAGATATTTTTGGATATAAAAATCCTCCTAGTGTCTAAAATGGTTTCCCCTGTAACACATATTCAAAAAGAAATTTCCAATGTGCAATTGGAATAATTGAAATCAGGTAAAAAGGACCTTAGCCTAAGGGTCCAGATTTTCTGAAATTTTTGAATTAAGGTTCCTATGGACTAATTAGATTAATCCAAATGTAGGGAGGAGATAAATTGAAGAACAAAAGGAAATCCCTCCAAAAATGAGTAAATATGCACATAAGATGAAGAGTTGACTAAGGACAAGGTTATTAGTTAAAAAAGAAGAGATATTTAGAAGAAATGATGCATTTTTGACACCTCAGTGTGGGGGAATTCCCCTCATGAAGGAGGCACCTATTTCACATGTGTGGTTGAGTTTTAAACTCACAAATAATGAGATATTTTCATCTCTCCTCTCTCCTGCTTCAACTAGATCCAAAAACTAAGCTAAACGAACCAAAAAATGGTCAAAAATTAACCAAACTGATCTTGAAAATTCTAGAATCAGTTTGCTTGGTTAGAGGCTCACTTTTTCCTATAAATGAAGCCTCCCTCTTTGTAAATGGTTAATAGTGTTTTATGCACTGTTACTCTACTCTTCCCCAGAGCCAAAACAGTGAATTTATTGATAATTCATTAGTTTTTGACCATTTCCTCTTCAAAAGAATTGGTGGCCACTCTACAAACAAGAGTAGATCCCTCAAACCATCAAGCCAAAGGAAAGCTCACAAAAATTCATGTAAGCTAGAAATCTTACTTTTTCTTATTCCATTTAATGGTTTTCTAATTTTTGTTTTCGTTAAAATGAAAAATGATGCTATGCCTTGTTGGAAAGGCTTTTCCCCTCTCTTCATTCTTGAATTCAGCCTTTCTTTATCCTAGATGTGTAATCAAATTGTTCAAATTAAACTTTTCATATTGTTTCTCTTTAAAAAGTGAAATTTGATTAGTTTAGAATTCTTTAAACCATTTGGGATAATTTCTAAGTAACTTGAGAATGAAAAAAATTGAAAAATGGTCAGCCATACAAAGGAGGTTATGGCAAAATTTTCTTAAATTTTGTGAAATAAGTTTTATCTTTTATTATTCAAAAAGAGTAATCCCCACCGCTTGTGTATTCTAAAAGTGTTATTTTTATTCTATGCATAGAAAAATACATATTAGAAATATTTTTATAATAAAAGTGTTATTTTCATTAGAATTAATTTCTATGCATAGAAAGATGCATATTGGGAATATTTTGATTATAAAAGTGTTACTTTCATCAAAATTGATTTTTATGCATAAATAGATGCATAAAAGAATTTTTTAAATTATAAAAGTGTTACTTTCATTAAAATTGAATTTATGCATAAATAGATGCATAAAAGATTTTTTTTAATAAAAGCATTATTTTCATCAAATTTTGATTTTATGTATAGAAAGATGCATAAAGAAATTTATTTTTATTTCAAAAGAGTTATTCTCATAAATTTTGATTTTATGCATAGAAAGATGCATAAAGAAACTTATTTTTATTTCAAAAGAGTTATTCTCATCAATTTTGATTTTATGCATAGAAAGATGCATAAAGAAATTTATTTTTATTTCAAAAGAGTTATTCTCATTAAAATTAAATTTATGCATAGAAAGATGCATAAAAGATTTATTTTGATTTCGAAAGTGTTATTCTCCTTAAAATTGAATTTATGCATAAGAAGATGCATAAACGGATTCATATCAACCACATTCGAATTCATCATCTGGATAGTATTAATGCTTATAATTTCAAGTCTTAGATTTACTCGTATATACTGCCAGAGTAAAGAGCTGCAGTTATACCCTCGGTATATACAGGTAGTCACGGTCCTTGGAATTATAAGGTAAATACCATCATGTCTAGGCCTCAAGCAAGTCAGGGATTCCATACAATTGCGGTACTTCCATCTAAAGACCCAATTACCAATTTACGAATTTCAGTTTGAATATCAATTCGTATGAATTTTTTCACACAATTACAACCTTTTACTGCTTCTTCATAAATTTTTGACATTTTTGGCTTCTCGGTTGATCCTCATTAGCCAATTCGCTCTGATACCAACTGTGAGGTCCCTATCCCCACTGCGCAATGAATTCAGGGGTTCTAGTAGCGGAAGTAGCACTTCTTGCGCGGGGCAGGGTCTCACACTTGGGGCCTCGCCCACCACGGATATCCGGACAAGAGACTAATCCATCGGTTTTTCAATCCCGAAAAAACTTCACTTGCCCAGAAAGCACGGGCGATTCCTCCAGGATAACTTTTCTCTAACGTAGTCAAAAGCCTTAACTAACTGAACTGATCTGACAAAACCCGTAAGTCCCAAGTGAAATCAGAGAAAAGATTGCACTTGGATCATAGAGACCAACGTTTTTTTCCTCATTGAGAGAAACAGCTGTTGATTCTTTTCCATAGAACAGTTTTTGTCCGGGATTTACTTCATCTATCATACCATATCAAAATTGAGTCTCAATTTAAGGATCCATCAGTCCAGCATGTCCCGCGGGTTAGCCAACCACCCAACCACTGTAGTGATGGGATCCAATTAAGAATTTGGTTAGGTTTTGTCCTCCCGGGTACCAGGGAAAAGAGTTCCCAGGCCCCCTAGCCGGATATTCATGCAAACTTAAAACTAGTTACACCACTTACACACCCAATATGAAATTGCCTTTTTCTCAGCATCAGCTATCTTTAAAACAATCATTTAATGAAACCATTGTGTCACTGATCACAATCCTCAAAATCTCTGGTTGAATCCTTATTTCCAATCATTCCTTCATCGTTTTAAATTCTGGTTGAGAACTAATGAGTTGATTTGGATTCTAATTGAAAAATGAAGATTCCTGAATTTTGGTTGAAATGTAATAAACTAAGCAAAACCACAATGAGGATGAATGGAACGAGTCCCTGTGATGATGTTCGTAGCTGGAATGACGTTAATGAATTCAACAAATCACTATGAGATTAGTGGATTGTGCTGGCAGATTGCTGCTGTTAACACTTGACCCACTGGATCAAGTTAAGGGATGTCAAATTAAAAATCTTTATAATTGAAAGTTTCCATGAAGGACTGTTCAGATAGAAAATTCGATCTAATGGACCATTATTGTGATAAGGATTTGAACGATACGATTTGAGTGAATTATTATCTGATGATGAGTTTTATATAAGGGATCTTTATCCCAGGATTCTGTTGGGTTTACCAGACTATAAGGAACCCCAAAATCAGTTGGATCTTAAGGAAAAGAGTTATCCTCTAATTTTACGAGATGAGGATATCTCGCGTTTTTTAAGTGGGATAGGATGTAAGATTCCTCGCTCTGGCTTTTGAGGTGTGCAGGTGTAAAAACCTCCCCTTCTGATCTTATAATTATTCCTCTCTCTGAAATAAAAGAAAGATCCTGTTTTACCCTGTTTTGGCCTAGAGAGAGAAAATGTTTAGAGAGAGATAATTCAAAATTGAAATATTTTTGGATATAAAAATCCTCCTAGTGTCTAAAATGGTTTCCCCTGAAACAAATATTCAAAAAGAAATTTTCAATGTGCAATTGAAATAATTGAAATCAGGTAAAAAGGACCTTAGCCTAAGGATCCAGATTTTCTGAAATTTTTGAATCAAGGTTCCTATGGACTAATTAGATTAATCCAAATGTAGGGGGAGGAGATAAATTGAAGAATAAAAGGAAATCCTCCCAAAAATGAGTAAATACTCACATAAGATGAAGAGTTGACTAAGGACAAGGTTATTAGTTAAAAAAGAAGAGATATTTAGAAGAAATGATGCATTTTTGACACCTCAGTGTGGGGGAATTCCCCTCATGAAGGAGGCACCTATTTCACATGTGTGGTTGAGTTTTAAACTCACAAATAATGAGATATTTTTATCTCTCCTCTCTCCTGCTTCAACTAGATCTAAAAAGTAAGCTAAATTGACCTAAAAATGGTCAAAAACTGACCAAACTGATCTGGAAAATTCTGGTTAATAGTGTTTTATGCACATGTTACTCTACTCCTCTCCAAAGCCAAAAATAGTGAATTTATTGATAATTCATTAGTTTTTGACCATTTCCTCTTCAAAAGAATTAGTGGCCACTTTTGTTACAAACAAGAGTAGATCCCTCAAACCATCAAGCCAAAGTAAAGCTCACAAAAATTCAAAATTGATTTTTATTCATAAATAGATGCATAAAAGAATTTTTTTAATTATAAAAGTGTTACTTTCATTAAAATTGAATTTATGCATAAATAGATACATAAAAGATTTTTTTTATAAAAGCGTTACTTTCATCAAATTTTGATTTTATGCATAGAAAGATGCATAAAGAAATTTATTTTTATTTCAAAAGAGTTACTCTCATCAATTTTGATTTTATGCATAGAAAGATGCATAAAGAAACTTATTTTTATTTCAAAAGAGTTATTCTCATTAAAATTGAATTTATGCATAGAAAGATGCATAAAAGATTTATTTTTATTTTGAAAGTGTTATTCTCCTTAAAATTGAATTTATGCATAAACAGATTTTTATAAAAGTGTTATTTCCCACTGAAGTTGTTCTTATGCATAAATAGATGCGTAAAGAATCTTTATATCAAAAATAAGAATTCTCTTACATTCCATAAATAGATGTGATGAGATGGGATGCGAATCAGATAGATGGGAATGAATAGAGGATGGATGTGATGAGAATAGAAGTGATGAGAATGAGAGGTAAATAGATGTGATGAGATGGGATGCGAATCAGATAGATGGGAATGAATGGATGGATGGCTGTGATGAGAATAGAAGTGATGAGAATGAGAGGTAAATAGATGTGATAAGATGGGATGCGAATCAGATAGGTGGGAATGAATGGATGGATGGATGTGATGAGATGGGATGCGAATCAGATAGATGGGAATGAATGGATGGATGGATGTGATGAGAATAGAAGTGATGAGAATGAGAGGTAAATAGATGTTTTGAGATGGGATGGGAATCAGATAGATGGGAATGAATGGATGGATGGATGTGATGAGAATAGAAGTGATGAGAATGAGAGGTAAATAGATGTGATGATATGTGATGCGAATCAGATAGATGGGAATGAATGGATGGATGGATGCGATGAGAATAGGAGTGACGAGAATGTGATGTGAATAGATGTGATGAGATGTAATGCAAATCAGATAGATGGGAAAGAATGGATGGATGGATGTGATGAGAATAGAAGTGATGAGAATGAAAGGTAAATAGATCTGATGATATGTGATGCGAATCAGATAAATGTGAATGAATAGATGAGATGTGATGTCATGTGAATCGGAATGTAAATAAATGATATAGGATGTGAATGAATGTGATAACATGTGAATCGGGATTTGAATGAACGATCAGGGATGTGAATGATATGAATCGGGATGTGAATGAATGATAAGGGACGTGAATGAATGTGTTAGCATGTGAATCGGGATGTGAATGAATGAGATGTGATGTGAAATGGATGTGATGAGATGCGATGTAAACTGGATAGATGTTAATGTATGTGAAGTGATGAGATGTTAATGTATGTGATGAGATGTATGGGTAGATGCAAGTAGATGTGATCTGATGAGGATAAATGAGGAAATAAGTGACGAGTTAGAAAAAGATGTGATTAGATTAGAATGGGAATACTTATGAAATGAATGTGGATTGATGTGTGGGTAATGTGGATTGATGTGGATGGATGAGTGGATAATGTGGATTGACGTGTGGATTGATGTGGATGGATGAGTGGATAATGTGGATTGATGTGGATAGATGAGTGGATAATGTGGATGGATGAGTGGATAATGTGGATTGATGTGGATGGATGTATGGATGATGTGGATGGATGTATGGATGATATGGTTTGATGTGTGGGTAATGTGGATTGACGTGAATGGATGTATGGATGATGTGGATAGATGTATGGATGATGTGGATTGATGTATGGAAGATGTGGATGTGATTTGATGTGGGATTGATATGATGTGATGGGGATCGATGAAGAAAAAAAAATTTTGTGGGAAGATGAGAAAAGATGGGGACTAATGTGAAAGGATGTGGAGTGATGAGAAAAAATGGAAATATTATTGGAACTGTATTTGTATGTGAAATCTGTTTTTAAAAGACTGTTTTATGTCAAGAATGATGGGGAAGCATTTTGACCGTCTTCTTGTGAATGAGGTCGTGAAGACCTATCTGTTTAAGTTGCAACTGCTGACGAAGAGTCAACGGAGGATGTCTCGTGTAGCAAGGTCGCGGCCAAGGTCTTGACCAGCCTCGGTTTGATTTAAATGGTGAGCTTTCGGTACAATGGATGAGGGACCAAGGAAGCGGCCTATGAGTGAAGCGCTAGGTGACCTGCGAAGGATCCTAGAGGGTGCTGACCATACGGTGCTCGGGCACTAGGTCGCCAAAGATACCCACACGTACGTCGGGGAAGATATTGGAACAAGGAGTAAGAGTTGTTTTTTGAATTCGGGCATGGATTTGGTTGGTTGACCTTGCTGGTCCTCAACGGATGAGTCCATGGCTCTTTTATATGGATCCGTTGGTCGATCTTGCTCATCTTCAACAGAGATTCCATTTTGATAAATGAATATATTGCCAGTTACTATGAGCTAAGTACTATCGAAAAGGCCCTTGAGTGAACAAGTGGTGAGCGTTCTGGTTGCTAATGATGCCATAGGTACACCGATGAAGGAATGATTAGAAATAAGGATTCAACCAGAGACTTTGAGGATTGTAATCAGTGATACAATGGTTTCATTAAATGATTGTTTTAAAGATAGCTGATACTGAGAAAAAGGCAATTTCATATTGGGTGTGTAAGTGGTGTGACTAGTTTTAAGTTTGCATGAATATCCGGCTAGGGGGCCTGGGAACTCTTTTCCCTGGTACCCGGGACAAAACCTAACCAAATTCTTAATTGGATCCCATCACTACAGTGGTTGGGCGGTTGGCTAACCCGGGGGACACGCTGGATTGATGGATCCTTAAATTGAGACTCGATTCTGTTATGGTACGATAGATGAAGTAAATCCCGGACAAAAACTGTTCTATGAAAAAGAATCAACAGCTGTGCCTCTCAATGAGGAAAAAAGCGTTGGTCTCTATGATCCAAGTGCAATCTTTTCCCTGATTTGACTTAGGACTTACGGGTTCGATCAGATCAGTTCAGTTAGTTAAGGCTTTTGACTACGTTAGAGAAAAGTTATCCTGGAGGAATCGCCCGTGCTTTCCGGGCAAGGGAAGTTTTTTCGGGATCGGTTTTGGAAGAACCGATGGATTAGTCTCTTGTCCGGATATCCGATGGCAAGGCCCCGAGTGTGAGACCCTGCCCCGCACAAGAAGTGCTACTTCTGCTACTAGAACCACCCCTGAATTCATTGTGAGGTGGGGATAGAAACCTCACAGCTGGTATCAGAGCGAATTGGCTAATTAGGATCAACCGAGAAGCCAAAAATGTCAAAAATTTATGAAGAAGCAGTAAAAGGTTGTAATTGTGTGAAAAAATTCATATGAATTGATACTCAAACTGAAATTTGTAAATTGATAATTGGGTCTTCAGATGGAAGTACCACAATTGTATGGAATCCCTGACTTGCTTGAGGCCTAGACATGATGGTATTTACCTTATAGTTCCAAGGACCGTGACTATCCGTATATACCGAGGGTATAACTGCAGCTCTTTACTGGCAGTATATACGAGTAAATCTAAGACTTGAAATTATAAGCATTAATACTATCCAGATGATGAATTCGAATGTGGTTGATATGATTTTAAATTTTGGTTGAGAACTGATGCGTTGATTTGGATTCTAATTGAAAAATGAAGATTCCTAAATTTTGGTTGAAATGTAATAAACTAAGCAAAACCACAATGAGGATGAATGGGACGAGTCCATGTGATGATGTTCGTATAGCTGGAATGACGTTAATGACTTCAGCAAATCACTATGAGATTAGTGGATTGTGCTGGCAGATTACTGCTGTTAACACTTGACCCAGTGGATCAAGTTAAGGGATGTTAAATTAAAAATCTTTATAATTGAAAATTTCCATGAAGGACTGTTCAGATAGAAAATTCGGTCTAATGGACCATTATTGTGATAAGGATTTGAACGATACGATTTGAGTGAATTATTATTTGATGATGAGTTTTATATAAGGGATCTTTATCCCAGGATTCTGTTGGGTTCACCAGACTATAAGGAACCCCATAATCAGTTGGATCTTAAGGAAAATAATTCTCCTCTAATTTTGCGAGATGAGGACATCTCGTGTTTTTTAAGTGGGGTAGGATGTAAGATTCCTCCCTCCGGCTTTTGAGGTGTGCAGGTGTAAAAGCCTCCCCAGGTTCTGATCTTATAATTATTCCCATCTTTGAAATAAAAGAAAGATCCTGTTTTACCCTGTTTTGGCTTAGAGAGAGAAAATGTCTAGAGAGAGATAATTCAAAATTGAGATATTTTTGGATATAAAAATCCTCCTAGTGTCTACAATGGTTTCCCCTGAAACAAATATTCAAAAAGAAATTTCCAATGTACAATTGGAATAAATTGAAATCAGGTAAAAAGGACCTTAGCCTAAGGGTCCAGATTTTCTGAGATTTTTGAATTAAGGTTCCTATATGGACCAAATAGATAATCCAAATGTAGGGAGGAGATAAATTGAAGAATAAAAGGAAATCCTCCCAAAAATGAGTAAATACTCACATAACATGAAGAGTTGACTAAGGACAAGGTTATTAGTTAAAAAAGAAGAGATATTTAGAAGAAATGATGCATTTTTGACACCTCAGTGTGGGGGAATTCCCCTCATGAAGGAGGTGCCTATTTCACATGTATGGTTGAGTTTTAAACTCACAAATAATGAGATATTTTCATTTCTCCTTTCTCCTGCTTCAACTAGATTCAAAAAGTAAGCTAAACTGACCTAAAAATGGTCAAAAATTGACCAAACTGATCTCGAAAATTCTAGAATCAGTTTGCTTGGTTAGAGGCTCACTTTTTCCTATAAATGAAGTCTCCCCCTTTGTAAATGGTTAATAGTATTTTATGCACTGTTACTCTACTCCTCCCCAGAGCTAAAAATAGTGAATTTATTGATAATTCATTAGTTCTTGACCATTTCCTCTTCAAAAGAATTGGTGGCCACTCTTGTTGCAAACAAGAGTAGATCCCTCAAACCATCAAGCCAAAGGAAAGCTCACAAAAATTCATGTAAGCTAGAAATCCTACTTTTTCTTATTCCATTTAATGGTTTTCTAATTTTTATTTTCTTTAAAATGAAAAATGATGCTATGCCTTGTTGGAAAGGCTTTCCCCCTCTCTTCATTCTTGAATTCAGCCTTTCTTTATCCTAGATGTGTAATCAAATTATTAGAATTAAACTTTTCATATTGTTTCTCTTTAAAAAGTGAATTTTGATTAGTTTAAAATGCTTTAAACCATTTGGGATAATTTCGAAGTAACTTGAGAATGAAAAAAAAATGGTCAGCCATACAAAGGAGGTTATGGAAAAATTTTCTTAAATTTTGTGAAATAAGTTTTATCTTTTATTATTCAAAAAGAGTAATCCCCACCGCTTGTGTATTCTAAAAGTGTTATTTTTATTCTATGCATAGAAAAATACATATTAGAAATATTTTTATAATAAAAGTGTTATTTTTATTAGATTTAATTTCTATGCATAGAAAGATGCATATTGGGAATATTTTGATTATAAAAGTGTTACTTTCATCAAAATTGATTTTTATGCATAAATAGATGCATAAAAGAATTTTTTAATTATAAAAGTGTTACTTTCATTAAAATTGAATTTATGCATAAATACTCAGATAGATGGGAATGAATGGATGGATGGATGTGATGAGAATAGAAGTGATGAGAATGAGAGGTAAATAGATGTGATGTGATGAGATGGGAATCACATAGATGGGAATGAATGGATGGATGGATGTGATGAGAATAGAAGTGATCGAGAATGAGAGGTAGATAAATGTGATGAGATGGGATGCGAATCACATAGATGGGAATGAATGGATGGATGGATGTGATGAAAATAGAAGTGATGAGAATGAGAGGTAAATAGATGTGATGATATGTGATGCGAATCAGATAGATGGGAATGAATGGATGGATGGATGCGATGAGAATAGGAGTGACGAGAATGTGATGTGAATAGATGTGATGAGATGTAATGCAAATCAGATAGATGGGAAAGAATGGATGGATGGATGTGATGAGAATAGAAAAGATGAGAATGAAAGGTAAATAGATGTGATGATATGTGATGCGAATCAAATAAATGTGAATGAATAGATGAGAAGTGATGTCATGTGAATCAGGATGTAAATGAATGATATAGGATGTGAATGAATGTGATAACATGTGAATCGGGATGTGAATGAACGATAAGGGACGTGAATGAATGTGATAACATGTGAATCGGGATGTGAATGAATGACGAGGGACGTGAATGAATGTGTTAGCATGTGAATCGGGATGTGAATGAATGAGATGTGATGTAAATTGGATGTGATAAGATGCGATGTAAACTGGATAGATGTTAATGTATGTGAAGTGATGAGATGTATGGGTAGTTGCGATGTAAACTGGATAGATGTTAATGTATGTGAAGTGATGAGATGTATGGGTAGATGCAAGTAGATGTGATCTGATGAGGATAAATGAGGAAATAAGTGATGAGTTAGAAAAAGATATGATTAGATGAGAATGGGAATACTTATGAAATGAATGTGGATTGATGTGTGGGTAATGTGGATTGATGTGGATGGATGAGTGGATAATGTGGATTGATGTGGATGGGTGAGTGGATTGATGTGGATGGATATATGGATGATGTGGATTGATGTGTGGATAATGTGGATTTACGTGTGGATTGATGTGGATGGATGAGTAGATAATGTGGATTGATGTGGATGGATGTATGGATGATATGGTTTGATGTGTGGGTAATGTGGATTGACATGAATGGATGTATGGATGATGTGGATTGATGTGGATGGATGTATGGATGATGTGGATTGATGTGGATGGATGTATGGAAGATGTGGATGGATGTGTGGATAATGTGGATTGGTATGGATGATGTGGATGGATGTATGGATGATGTGGATTAATGTGTGGATGATGCGATTGGATGTGATTTGATGTGGGATTGATATGATGTGATAGGGATCGATAAAGAAAAAAAATTTGTGGGAAGATGAGAAAAGATGGGGACTAATGTGAAAGGATGTGGAGTGATGAGAAAAAATGGAAATATTGTTGGAACTGTATTTGTATGTGAACTGTTGGAACTGTATTTGTATGTGAAATCTGTTTTCAAATGACTGTTTTATGTCAAGAATGATGGGGAAGCATTTTGACCGTCTTGTGAATGAGGTCGTGGAGACCTATCTGTTTAAGTTGCAACTGCTAGGACGGAGAGTCAACGGAGGACGTCTCGCGTAGCAAGGTCAGCCGAGGTCTTGACCAACCTCAGTTTGATTTAAATGGTGAGCTTCCGGTACAGTGGATGAGGGACCAAGGAAGCGGCCTATGAGTGAAGCACTAGGTGACCTGTGAAAGATCCTAGAAGGGTGCTAACCATACGGTGCTCGGGCTCTGGGTCGTCGAAGATACCCACACGTGCATCGGGGAAGATATTGGAACAAGGAGTAAGAGTTGTTTTCTGAATTTGGGCATGGATCTGGTTGATTGACCTTGCTGGTCCTCAAACGGATGAGTCCATGGCTCTTTTATATGGATCCGTTGGTTGATCTTGTTGATCTTCAACGGATATTCCATTTTGATATGTGAATATATTGCCGGTTACTATGAGCTAGGAACTATCGAAAAGGCCCCTGAGTGAACAGGTGGTGAGCGTTCTGGTTGCCAATGATGCCATAGGTACACCGATGAAGGAATGATTGGAAATAAGGATTCAACCGGAGATTTTGAGGATTGTGATCAGTGACACAATGGTTTCATTAAATGATTGTTTTAAAGATAGCTGATGCTGAGAAAAAGGCAATTTCATATTGGGTGTGTAAGTGGTGTGACTAGTTTTAAGTTTGCATGAATATCCGGCTAGGGGGCCTGGGAACTCTTTTCCCCTAGACAAAACCTAACCAAATTCTTAATTGGATCCCATCACTACAGTGGTTGGGCAGTTGGCTAACCCACGGGACTGGATGGACTGATGGATCCTTAAATTGAGACTCAATTTTGTTATGGTATGATAGATGAAGTAAATCTCGGACAAAAATCATTCTATGGAAAAGAATCAACGGTGCCTCTCAATGAGGAAAAAAGCGTTGGTCTCTATGATCCAAGTGCAATCTTTTCCTTGATCTGACTTGGGACTTACTGGTTCGATCAGATCAGTTTAGTTAGTTAGGGTTTTAACTACGTTAGAGAAAAGTAATCTTGGAGGAATCGCCTGTGCTTTTCGGGCAAGGGAAGTTTTTCTGGGATCGGTTTTGGAAGAACCGATGGATTAGTCTCTTGTCCGGATATCCGTGGTTGGGCGAGGCCCCGAGTGTGAGACCCTACCCGGCGCAAGAAGTGCTACTTCCGCTGCTAGAACCCTTGAATTCATTGCGCGGTGGGGATAGGGACCTCACAATTTGGTTTGATCTAGGAGAGAGGAGAGATAAAAATATTCTATTATTTTTGAGTTTAAAACTCATCCACACATGTGAAATAGGCGCCTCCTTGAAGGGCCCCCTTCTCCTTTACCAATGTGTCAAAAATGAATGATTACTCCAAAATATCTCATTTTTTTATTAATACTTCATAATTTTTAACTAATAAATCTAGTACTTAGTCAACTCTTCATCTTATGTGGGTATTTACTCATTTTTGGGTATTTTCTTTTATTCTTTGGATTTATCTTATCCCAACACTTGGATTAATCTTATTGGTCCATAGAAACCTTAATCCAAAATTTTTAAAAAATCTTGACCCTTAGGCTAAGGTCTTCTAAATCATTTTTAATTAATTCCAATTGCACCTCGAAAAATCTATTTATATTTTCTGTTTCAGGGAAACATTTTTTTGATATTTGTAGAATTTATTTATCCAAAAATATCCCAATATTGATTTACCACTCTCTAGAAATTTTTATCTCACTAGGCCAAACAAGGAAAAATAATATTTTCTTGCATTCAAAAACATAGAATGATTACAAGGGATTGAAGTAGAGGCTTAATTGTTATTCAGGCTGAGGAGAAATCTTACATCGTCTCCCACTTGAAAAACGTGAGATGTGCTCATCTCACAAAGTGGGGGTAATCCTTCGCAACTCTTCTTCTTTCTCCCAGGTGGCGTCTTCTAGAGGGAAGAACTTCCACTTTACTAAGAATTCTCTGAGGACTCTGCTCCTGAGAATCTTCTCCCGAATGTCAAGGATTTCCTCAGGTTGGAGTACCATCTGGCCTTGAGTTGGAGAGATCAATTGTTCATCATCAAGCATGTGACTTGGGCTAGGTACGTACTTCTTAAGCAAACTGACATGGAATACATCATGTACCTTGAGATGGGGAGGCAGAAGAAGTTTGTAGGCTAGATCGCCCACTTTCTTTATGACAGCATACGGCCCACAGTATCTGGGAGAGAGCTTCTTGTACTTCCCTAAGGATAAGGAACTTCTTTTTTGTTGTACTCGAATGAAGACCATATCTGACTCTTCAAACTCTCTCTCTGACCTCTTTTTATCTGCATAATGCTTTTGTCTGTCTTGGGCTGCCTTTATATCTTTACAAATTGATTGCATCTGCTGGTCCATGTCACTGGACATTTGGACTATGATCAATGGGTGAGACCAAATCAACGGTGTAAGGCAATCTTGTCCATACAAAGCTTTGAAAGGACTCATCCCAATGCTCCGATGATAAGAAGCATTGTAAAGCAAATTCAACCAGATGCAGATGACTTAACCACTTCTTGGGTTCTCTGCCACCGCAGCATGACCGAAGGATATCTTCTATTACCTGATTCACCCTTTCCGTCTTACCATCTGTTTCGGGGTGATAGGCTGTGCTGAGATCCAAGAAAGTTCCTACTGCTTCAAAGAATGCAGTCTAGAATTTCGATGTGAATTTGGGATCTCTGTCAGTTACTATCCTCCTGGGTAAACCATGCAATCTGAAGATCTCCTTAAGGAAAACTCTGGCAACATCCACTATAGAGTATGTTTCTTTCATTGGAATCAGATGGGCAACTTTGGTTAGCCTGTCAACTACCACAAAAATGGAGTTGTAACCTGATTGCACTGAAGGTAATCCAATGACAAAGTCCATACTGATGCATTCCCACTTCATCTGTGGAATGTCTAGAGGCTACAATTTCCCTGGCATCTTGACTCTCTCTGCCTTGACTCTTTGGCACATCAAGCATTTCCGCACATGATCAAGTACATCCTTTTTTAGTCCTGGCCAGAAGAAGCTTTTCTTCACAGACATATAGGTTTTTATAAACCCTGAATGTCCAGCTATCAGGCTATCATGGGCTTCTCTTAGAATTCTTCCCTTTATTCCCTCATCATTGGGGATACATAGCTGATTATTATAATATATGCATCCTTCATCCAGTTTGTATCCAAGAACTCGACTCATTTCCTGAGGAGTCTTGCTTTCCTGCATCAGAAGGCTAGCAATAGGGGCAAAGAACTTGTCCTGCAAGATTTTCTCCTTTGCTTCGTTGATCAATGGATTTGACACCACTATTATTGCAAGCAAGGAGGCTTTTCTGCTGAGCACATCTGCAACCACATTTTCTTTCCGCGGCCGATACTTTATTTCAAAATCAAATTCCTACAGGGTTTGCATCCATCTCCTTTGATGCATGTTGAGATCCCTTTGGGTGAAGATCCACTTCAAACTTTGATGATCTGTCATCAAGGTGAACCTTTGTCCCAAAAGATAATGTCTCCACAACTTCAGAGCGTACACTACTGAGAGTAACTCCAAGTCATGGACGGCATAATTTCTCTCATGTGTTCTGAGTTTTCTGGATTCATAGGCCACTGCATGACCTTCCTGCATCAGAGCACCGCCTCAAAGGGTTTGGTAAAATTTGGCAATTTAAGGACAGGGTTAGTTACTAAGGCTGTCTTTAGCTTGTCAAAGGCACTTTGACACATTGCAGTCCACTGAAAAAGTGTACTCTTCTTGAGAAGGTTAGTTAAGGGGGATGCTATATCTGAGCATACCTAGGTATAAAGATCCTATACCATCCGGTTAACCCTAGGAATCCTCTGACTTCCTAAACTGACTTGGGTTCTGGTCATTCTACAACTGCTTGGATCTTTGCAGGGTCAAAAGAAATCCCATCCTTTGACACTATGAATCCCAAGTATTCCACTTGGTCATTCAACAGAGAAAGAACATTTTCTCTTCTTTGCAAAGAGTTGGTGTTTCCTTAGGATTTCTAGGACCTTGCGCACATGATCTTCATGGTCTGCACTTCATGGTCTGCAACATTCTTTGAGTATACCAAGATATCATCAAAGAAGACAAGATCAAAATCATCCAAGTATTCTCTGAGAATATCTTGCATAAGACGATTGAATATCGCTGGGCATTAGTCAATCCAAATGGCATGACTGTGAACTCATAATGCCCATAGCGAGTATTGAATGATGTCTTTGGGATGTCCTACTCCTTGATTCTGATTTGGTAGTACTCGGATTTGAGATCTATCTTTGTGAACATTTGGGTCACACTTAACCGATCTAGAAGTTCATCAATCCTAGGAATAGGATACTTATTCTTAATTGTTAATTGATTCAGTCCTCTGTAGTCAATACAGAGTCTTAACGTTCCATCTTTCTTCTTTTGAAAGAGAACGGGAGCACCCCAAGGTAAGACACTGGGTCTGACGAATCCCTATTCTAACAGTTGTCTTAACTGTTCCTTAAGTTCTATGGCTTTAGGAGCTGGCATTTTGTATGCACGCTGGGCTACTGGCTGAGCTCCGGGGGTTAATTCGATCTCATGATCTACTTCACGAGATGGAGGCATCTCAATCAGCTCTTCAGGAAACACATCTACATACTCACTTAACCACCCTGGTTCTTTAGCCTTGCATTTTATGTCTACTGGATTCATTTTAACGACATACACAGCTTGCCTCTTTCTGAGCCCTTTTAATAATTTGCAAGCCTCGACTAATTGTCGCACTGGGGATCTAGAAATTCCAATTCCTTGAACTTTACTCCCGTGAAGGTCAAGGAAAGAGATGGTTCCTTTGTGACAATGAATGTCAGCCTGATTCTTTTGGAGCCAATCCATTCCAAGGATTCCATCATATATTCCCAGGGGTAGGACTCTGAACTGGCACTCTGTTACGTTTCCATCTAGGCTAAACTGAATAAGGTCAATCTTCTCAAGGTGAGTGAAAAGAATCTTCCCACTGGCTAATTCCACTTGCATAGGTTTCCCTGATTTTTGATTCAGGACTAATTTACATAGACATCCTGGGGAAATAAAAGAATGAGTACTGCCTGAATCAATCAAAAGCTTGAATTGTTTACCCTGGTACTCTGCTGGAGTCTGGAGGACTGAGAATTGACGGTTATTCCCTTGATGCTCTATTGCTGCATAGATCTGTCCTTTCTCTTCCTCTACTTCCTCAACTATGGTGACTGCTCTGGCTGCTGCAGTCTAAGGTGGAACTCTCTCTCTGGTTATTGCAATTTTGGGAGGGAGTTTGGGGACTGCTTTGCATGGAGGCTGCAGGCTGAGCTGGCACTCTTCTTGGGTTACCCTGATTCTGGCGCGGGGGACCCTGATTGGATTGATATGAAGGAGTCAGTCTCTGAACTCTAGGACCCTGGCTTCCTTGGCCCACCGAAGGAGATGGGCAATCCTTGAGCTGGTGCCCAAATCCCTAACATCCGAAGCATTTGTTCTCGCTTCGAAGCTCTTCCCTTTGCATTCTGGAGAGAGCCGGAGTTCCTGAGAATGTACTTCGGGGGAAAGGTCTTCCTTCATTTCTGAAGCTTCCCGTCTCCACATTCTAGTTAGGACCTTGGTGTCTCTTTGGAGGCAGAAAGTTGGAAGAACTTCCTGGTGTTTGAAATCTTTTAAAGGATGAGGGAGCTGGCTTTGGCGGGACTTTCACATGATGAAGGCTTTGGCAAAGTCCTTCACCATTCTGACAGCTTCTGCCATAGACACTGGCTTGGCATTCTTGACCAGTGTATCTAAGGATTCGTTCATTCCCTGAATGAACCTGGCCATGAGTTGCTCTTCATCTAGAGGTGGTGAATATTTGAGTAGAAGAGCAAAGGCCTGGTGAGATTCCTCGATGGTTTTGCTCCCCTTCTTTAGCTCTAAGAATTCGTTCATTTTGGTTTCCAAAAACCCAAGGGGACAAAATCTCTTCCTCAAATAGGTTTTAAGGTCATTCCAGGACTGAGTATTCCTATCCAGATGGTTGGTGTCACAATGGTTCCTCCATGCCACCTTAGCTGTTTCCACTATTTTCAGCCTGGCAAGAGCCATTTTGCTCCACTCATTGTAGCCTGTGATGTCAAAATATTCTTCCATAGCTTCCACCCATTTCTCCACAGCCTCGCCCAGGTTCTCTCCTTCTCCTTTGAAGGGTCCTGGCTGAGTTCTATGAAGAGCCTTGCGAACGTCGGGGTCAAGCTCATTATCTTCAGAGCGAGGGTCTGGCTGATGGCCACGGTTTCCTTATCTCATGATTCTGCCAAAAATGATATATTATTAAATTTTTATTTTGATATCATCCACGAGATCCTAAGACTTAAGGGATTTGGAAAACAATTTCTTAAACAAGATAAATGATTTTATTGGAGATTTATGACATATGTCCGGTAACAGATTTTTCTTTATCAGTTCGTCCATAAACAATCACTTATACAACAGGGATTTTTTCTCTAGAAAACATTTCTTTATTTTTATAAAAGTTGCAATATGTACATAAAGCAGCTCAGCTCCAAAAATCAAAATCTCCTCGGGAGACGCATAAGACGGCGATACTGGGGCCATAGCCATGCCTTGATACAAACGTTCACTTACTACCAAAGGGAGCTATTATCTTCTCCTTAGGAATAAAGCAACTAAGGAGTCTGTAGATTTGCATGAAAGTCTGAAATTCCAAGGCGTAGAATGATATAGAATGACACCATGTACCACTTTCAACTTTATCAGAATCATGGCCAATGAGAGGTTATGCCTCAGCATTGCACGCGGGTCACAAGAGGCGTGGACATACTGCCCTGCAAACCACTTATGCTGTCGTCTATCCGCTAGGTCAGGAAAATATAAATCCTCGAAATGGCATGCGAGTCTGACTCGGCTTGTTCGAGTTGCAGCGGAAGAGATGAGATGTTCGAAGGCGAATGCGGTCATGTTTTGTGACTGGGTGAGGTCAGGAATACCAGATAAATATGGAACTTCCATCTAAAAAAACAATTTCTTTAATTAAAAATTCTTTATTAATGAGACTTGCGAAATGAAAATACATAATGAAAAATGCTTTTTCTGAGTTTTTGTTTTATCAATTTCTGATAAGAATTTGTTTATCCTTATTAGCTTTCAACAAAGCTCTGATACTAGCTGTGAGGACCCTGTCCCCTCCGCGGTGCCCTGTCGGCATGGTGGAAGCGGTGTCGGCCTCCCGCGTAGGGGGGGAATCCACACTCGGGGCCTCACCCGCGGATGTCCAGGACGAGAGGCTAGCTCGGGCGGTACCTCCGAGACCGGGCCTGGAAGACTCCCCTCCTCCGGAAGGCACGAGCGATTCCGTCATGGGAAAAATCTTCTAACGGGGGAATTACTCTAACGAGTCAAAGTCTTAACTAGTTAAACTGATTTGACCGAACCTGAAGTCACATAGTCAGATCAAGAAGAGACTTGCACTTGGTCCATGGAATCACCGCCTTTTCCTCATTTACGAGGCACAACCACTGATCCCCTCCCACAGAACAAGGTCTTCTCAGGATTTAAACTAATTAACGTAACTAATCGTATCTAGTAATTTCTCAGGAATCCTCCGATCCAGCCTTCCGGCCCATGGGTTAGCCAACCACTCCGACCACTGTATTGGTGGGATTCCTTTATAAAGATTTGGTTGTGTTTTTGCCCGGGTACCGACGAGGAAAAGAGTTCCTAGGCCCCCTAGCCGACGAGGTAGAATTATGGTGGAAATTCATCTTTTGACACTAAAATTTAATTCAAATCCATCTTTTCTTAATTATCATATAAAATTATGGTGGAATTATGGTGGAAATTCATCTTTTGACACTAAAATTTAATTCAAATCCATCTTTTCTTAATTATCATATAAAAATTCTTCTTTTTAACTAAATATCATAACTTTTTTTTAATAAACTTGAAATCCCTCTTTTTCTCATTTTAATGAGTGCAATCCAATTATCATGGGAATTCCTCTTTTACCATAAATTAAATCTATTTAAAATTCTTCTTAAAAATTACATAAAAATATCCATTAAGCTAAAAATTTCACTTTTCTCATTTAAATATTTGAATTCCAATATGGTGGGAATTCCTCTTTCATCATTTAAACTTATCTATGCAAAAAGATAAATTTAACTAAATTTTCTCTTAAAATTTAAATAAAAATCTCCATTAATTCCTTTACACTAGGAATTACACTTTCCTCATTTAAATATTGAAATTCCAATATGGTGGGAATTCCTGTTTCATCATTTAAACTTATCTATGCAAAAAGATAAATTTAATTTAATTTTCTCTTAAAATTTAAATAAAAAACTTCATTAATTTCTTTACACTAGGAATTACACTTTCCTCATTTAATTATTTGAATTCCAATATGGTGGGAATCCCTCTTTCATCATTTAAACTTATCTATGCAAAAAGATAAATTTAACTAAATTTTCTCTTAAAATTTAAATAAAAATCTCCATTAATTCCTTTACACTAGGAATTACACTTTTCTCATTTAAATATTTGAATTCCAATATGGTGGGAATTCCTCTTTCATCATTTAAACTTATCTATGCAAAAAGATAAATTTAACTAAAATCCTTCTTTAATTTTTAAATAAAATATATATTATTTTAGCATCACAATTTTTCTCTTACTTCATTGGAATACATGGATTTCCATTGATTATAATGAGAATCATTCAATTAATCTAGGATGATTAATCCTAGAATATGGTAGGAAGTCCTCTTTTCAATTTATGAAAGAAATTGATTTATGTGTTAATTTTTTAAAAATTTTACCATAGCTCTGCTGTTATTACTGATAATTCTCAATAATTTGAAAGCATAAAGTTTAGTAATATCCCTATGATTAGAATAACCATTAATTGGTTCAATATTCAATTATGGACTTGATTCTTAGTTTTTCCATAAATTAAATAGCATAAAGGCATTAAAAAGCCACTTATTTGGCCTCTAATTTGACAAGCATAGAAATTACTTTTATATTAGATAATTGCTTCATGAGAAGCTTCATTTGAATATAGAATATCTCATAGGAATGACCATTCTTTGGGGGAGAGAGAGAAATGCTTAAAAAACATTATAGTTTAAGCATAAATGGGAATTTATGTATTTTATCACTACAATTCATTAAAGAACTTCAATTGTATTCAAAAGCCATTCATTTGAATGCTGCTCAAGCTTGAGAGGGGTTGAGAAGAGAGAAACATTTGGAGATTAAAGAAAAAAAGACCATAAACCACATTTTACCTCTTAGATTGCTTGATTCTTTGATCAAAGTAGAGCCCCCCAACCAATCAATTGGTTTGGTATGTTGATGAAGTCTCCAAGGAAGATTGAAGAGAAAAAGAAGCTCCAATCTCTTCAATTTTTAGAGAGTTTTTAGAGGATAATAGAAAATAAGCTTATTTTAGAGTAATACAGGCATAGTTTAGTTCACAGATGAAAATACAAAAGAATGAGGGTATATTTATGGGTGAGGGAGGCCACTAACTGAGTTTTAGAATTTTTTAGCTTCAGTTTGGTTGAATTTGGACAAGTTTTGGACCAGTTTGGCTCCCTTTTTTATTTGGTTTGATCTAGGAGAGAGAAGAGATAAAAATATCCTATTATTTTTAAGTTTAAAACTCATCCACACATGTGATATAGGCACCTCCTTGAAGGGCCCCCTTCTCCTTACCAATGTGTCAAAAATGAATGATTACTTCAAAATATCTCATTTTTTTATTAATACTTCATAATTTTCAACTAATAAATCTAGTACTTAGTCAACTCTTCATCTTATGTGGGAATTTACTCATTTTTGGGTATTTTCTTTTATTCTTTGGATTTATCTTATCCCAACACTTGGATTAATCTTATTGGTCATAGGAACCTTAATCTAAAAATTTCAAAAAATCTTGACCCTTAGGCTAAGGTCTTCTAAATCATTTTTAATAATTCCAATTGCACCTTGGAAAATCTATTTTGATTTTTTGTTTCAGGGAAATATTTTTTTTATATTTGTAAAATTTATTTATCCAAAAATATCCCAATATTGATTTACCACTCTCTAGAAATTTTTATCTCACTAGGCCAAATAAGGAAAAATAATATTTTCTTGCATTCAGAAACATAGAATGATTACAAGGGATTGAAGTAGAGGCTTAATTGTTATTCAGGCTGAGGAGGAATCTTACAAATATTCTCTGACAATTCACCTACACCCACTTGATTGGATGTAGTTAAATGCACTTAATGCTTAATTTAATGTAAATATTCTAATTTTCATGCAACTGCCACATTCAGTTAGAAAATCTTACTAGATTTAGTTAGCTAAGGAAGGCAATGAATGTGGTAGATGTGTCACGGCCGTGGCCTGTAAGGAGAACGGAAGTTTGCCTTCCAGAACGTCAGTAGAATGTAGTTTCGCTTGGTTTGTTTCTCAAATCCCTGCTAACTCAAGTGTTTTCGCACTGATTTTTTATGTTTTTGATTCAATAGAGAGTTAGAGCTAGTCTCTAACTATCTATTGGTGCCTATAATGCATAATTAAAACTTACTAATTAAAATTAATTTGTTGATTAAACTAAGATGCAAGCTTGAAGAAAAAGGAATAGCAAATCAAGGTTTTACATGAATGTTAAGGGTAATGTGAGAGCACTTACTTGCTCCTCTCGTTGCTCGGTGAAGATTTCAACGCTCTGAATGCTCGATTAACCTTTAATGCTTCAGGTAATCACCATAAAAAATAGAAACAAACACAAAATCAAACCACCAAATTTTGGATTTGCACTCCAATTAGGCTAATAAAAGACACTCGCAAATGAATAGAGTGAAGGACCCTAAGCCAAATGCATTCCCCGATAGTGGCACCAAAGATGTTAACATGCTACCTTGCACACAAGGAGGAAAGAGAAGAGAGGAGAGGTACATTCAAGGGTTGAGTCTGGAGAGTTGCACTTGGCCAACCCTAAGAGAGGTACATTCAAGGGTTGAGTCTGGAGAGTTGCACTTGGCCAACCCTAAGAGGGTTAACTCCTTGATGTGAAGCCACTAGGGGCTCACTCTACCTCTTCTTGTGTCACCCAAGAAGAGGTACATTCAAGGGTTGAGTCTAGAGAGTTGCACTTGGCCAACCCTAAGAGGGTTAACTCCTTGATGTGAAGCCACTAGGGGCTCACTCTACCTCTTCTTGTGTCACCCAAGAAGAGATCCAATGGCTAGGTAGAGAGTAAGAAGGAAGGAAGCTATGGAGAGCTCAACCTTCACCTCATAAAACTAGCATGCAAAAGGGACTTAGTAGATAGCAAAGAGAGGGAAGAGAAGAAGAGAAATAAGAGCATTACCATCCCTACTTACATACACCGAGACAATCAAACATGAAAGCAAGCAAGAACACAAGCCAACATGCATCCACAAGCTCAAATGAGGGAGAGAGAGAAGGCAAGCTCAAATGAGACAAATGGGATGTCCCTTTTCATATTTCATAAAATGACATATACAAGATCTCATAATTACAACGGTGGCCACCCATTTACAATTGGGGGCCCAAAACTAGTCTTCCTAGTCTTTCTAGCTCTATGTACAGCTATTCCTCATGACCGACATTACACAAGCCATAACCTTGGTCATCCCATGTCTCATATATAATAATCAGTGCATTGCGCAGTTTTACAAAAGATAGATTACAAAGAATGTAGCCACACAAAACGTAATGTTAAGCAGTGGTTAACAATGATCAATTTATACTTAAGCTTTGTATGCTTAAGTGAAAATTTGTTGATATTGAAAAGTGTGTGTGTGTGTGTGTGTGTGAGAGAGAGAGAGAGAGCGAGAGAGAGAGAGAGAGAGAGTACTTACATACATTCATTATGAACGGTGGCATGCAATAACTTTGTGTGTATGTGTGTTTGTGTGAGTGTGTGTGTGTGTGTGTGTGAGAGAGAGAGAGAGAGAGAGAGAGAGAGAGAGAGAGAGAGAGAGAGAGTTGGTTTGATAATCGAGGCAGTGTACCCCACACACACACACACATAAAAAACATTTATTACATATTATTATGAGGTACATCTCGGGTAGAGAACCCATACCCACATGAAAAACTTAAAAATAGATAACCCATCTAGATGATGGAATCAGAATCAGACACGCGGAATAAGAATTCGATGGTCAGATCAGAATTAGACATGGCAGACTCAGAATCCGACACGTGAAATCAGAATAATCTGACAATCGGATCGGAATCCAGATGGTCGGATCGAAATTCGACGGGCAGAATCGGAATCCGACGCGGATTGAAATTAGACATGGCGGAATCAGAATCCAGATGGTCAGATTGGAATCCGAGGGCGGAACTAGAATCCAGACAGTTGGATCAGAATCAAACACGTGGAATTGAAATTTGACGATTGGATCAGAATCCAGACATGGTGGAAATAGAATCCAATGGTGGAATCGGAATCCAGATGGAATCCAACCATCGAAACCGGAATCTAGATGGAATCCGACACAACAAAATTGGAATCTAGACCAATCGTCAGATTGGAATCTGATGGTCGGATCGGACGGTTAGAATTTGAGAGTCGGATTGAAATTCGACGATTGGGGATCGGAGTCCGACGGGTGGATCAAAATTGGAATCCGATGGATTGAAGTGTGCACATGGAGAGCGGAGTCGGCATCGGAATTGAAATATGACAGATCGGAATGAGACTTGCGGAGGGCAGAATTAGAATTCGCTGGTTCTGAATCTGGATGCCAAAGGGCAGGATTGGAATCTGAATTGTGGCTTGCGCCATCGGAATGGTTCATAAGGTTTATAGCCAACTTGGTTTGGTAGTTTGATTCACTTGTGTGTGTGTGTGAGAGAGAGAGAGAGAGAGATGCTACCCACACTCACACATGTAGATACATGTAACCATAGATCACACATGGATGCACATGTAGATACATGTAACCATAGATCACACATGGATGCACATGCTCTATCACATGGTAATTTGAAATGTAATATTGATTTCTCTCTGTCGCTCGCGCACACACACACACACACATCCACACACACACAAACACACATCCACACACACACAAACACACACAAGGGTAAGCAACCAAATGTACAAATTCAAACACACATGTACATATACATAGTAGTTATAATTATGATTTTTACACCCATGTGAACGTATATAGTAGTTATAATTATGATTTATACACACACACATAGTAGTTATACATCTACTTACCTATATGTATGTATGTATGATTGACAGAGATGGAAGAGGGGACTTGCATTTTTTTTTTAGCACATGAGGAGCACTCTTTCCTTTCAGGAAAGAGTGAATTTGGCTACAGAATTTGAGCGTCGCTTTTTTCATAGTCCAAGCTGGTTTTGGGCCATGGTTGACAGGTTCAAGTTGCTGGATGGGACGATGTTTTTAAAATCATTATACGTTTAGATCTAGAAAAATTATATGAAAATATTGCACTAATGAATATTAAAGAAAGTCTAGGATTGATAGATTCGTATGAAATAGACTATAATGTCTCTGGTGATAGAGATCAAATGTGACAAGTATTTAATGAAGTTATTAAATGTATCCCAAAGCATAAGTTGCTTAGAAAATAAATATGGGTGTGTTCTTCTTCTATGAACATTGGATTAGGTCACTTTTGGTATTTGAATAGTTTGTTGTTTTGTTAGGTAGATACTGTCTTTATCTCTCATTCTTTTCTTACTCTCTCTCTCTCTCTCTGTCGCTCACTAAAAAAAAGATAATGATTGTTATTAATGTAAAGTTTGATTATGTTTTATGCAGAGATATGGCATTAGACATTTTGAAGTTAATCTATGGCAATAAATGATCTTGTGACATTTTGTCAGATACGATCTTTTTTGAGGAGATGCCACAATTGGGTTTTTTTAGACACCAACCTAGCCCAAAATTGGAAGTTCTTGGATTTGATGGATGGGATGATGCTAATCCCTGATATATTTATATAGTCTTAGACCTGTATAGGCTAAATGACGATCTCAAGCTCCTCTTAATCAAAGAGGCATTGGGATACATGGCTTTTACATTGTTGGCATTAGATGTAGAAGCTCCGAGGAAAAGCACTTCATTTTTAGGGAAATACTAAAGTGCATTCCGATAAGGAAATTGGTAAAGATAACGATGATGTAATAATTTTTAAGATTATTGATTCATGTATCTTATCTTTATATATTCTCTCTCTCTCTCTCTCTCTCTCACACACACACACACACACACACACTCACAGACATGTAGTACACAAATAGTTACTCTTACCTTTGTGTTTGGTGTGAAATATAGCTGGGACAGTGTGAGAAACAATAGAGAGACCATAAGTTTTATGTTGTTTTGGTGTTTGTGTGGGATTATGTAGAGGCAAGCACAAGGAAGATAACATCAAAGCTGGTAGTTTTGGATACCATTCTCTCTTCAGTTTGAGGTTAGTTTTATTGTTGCCCTTTTTCTCTCTATCTATTTGTGTGTTTGCAGTTAATATGTGATGCATAGATAAAGATATTTCTTATGTTCATATATTTGGTCAGCTAGAGAGAGAGAGAGAGAGAGAGAGAGAGAGAGAGAGAGAGAGAGAGAGAGAGAGAGAGAGAGAGAGAGCACTTTAAAATACTCTCTATATCTCTTTCTATCTAATCGAGTGTTTTAATATCTCTTTCTATCTAATTGAGTGTTTTAATATTGATAATTTGTATGGAAAATGTGAACGTAATAATGAATTTTTCTTGTATAATACTTTTCATTTATTAGACCATTGCCTTTGAGATTCTAGAGAGAGTTTTGCCAATACTAGAATTTTAGAGAGACAATTATAGGTCTCGCAAGAGTTAACACATTGTGTATTTTTTCTATAAATGAGGTATCTACATGTATATAGTGTTGGTATACAATTGGCATATCAGGGTTATGTTATATGTTGACAAAGATATAAAGAGATGTTTGGAGAGCCTTAAGATATTCATTTTAGATTTCAACAAATGGAGATCGAGAATGATAACAACGGCTCAAATGCCATAGTGGCTGCTAATGGAGCTTTCGATTTAGAAGTAGCTTTGTCAACCCCACGTGAATTGATGAATGTTTGAGCTGTAAAACACCTTGCTCAGTCAAGGTCTTCATCTGGACAACCAAGCTATAAACACCTACAAACTATTGCGGACATGTGCGAGTGCACTGAGAAAAATCAAGTTGCTTTCAAGGAGTACTTAGATTTGCGAACGATGAGATTCGTGGAAGTGGCAACCAAAGGGGAGATACGCTAAGAGATGAGTTGACACATCATCTCCATCGCATTCTTGACAGTAGTGGTTGCATGGAGGCTAACTAACTAGACATGATTTCTTTCATGGAAAATATGCATGTTCAAATTGGGGGACATCTAGGTGTATGTAATAGGGAATGTAAAGAACAAGTGGATTCTCTAAAAGAGCAAGTACGTACATTAGGCTTGGAGGTATTGAGTCTAAAGATATCAGTTTATCGACTCAATGTTATTATGAAAAAAGAGAGTAATGATGTTTTTGCTCAAGGGACAAATTGTATTGCAACTTTTGAGATTTGGCTTTCTATGGTGATATTTATGAATTGTCTATTTTCTAAAAAAATTTACCTCTCTTTCTATTTTGTTCTCTCTCTCTTCTTTTTCTCTCTCTCAACATGTTTTATATTTTTATGTTTTTTTCTTGCTCTCCCCCCTATCTCTCTCTCTCTCTCTCTCTCTCTCTCTCTCTCTCTCTCTCTTTGGAGACAGAGAGAGGTTTTTAGTTATTAGTGTCATAAAGAGATGGATTGTACATGTTAAACACACTTATCTATCGTCACCGAGAGTAGGGTCACATGTGTGATTATGGTTCTTGATGTAGAATAAATATAATAAGGTAATATTATGTTGTCCATTTGAAGTTTTGAATGTTTGTAAAAAGCAAATTAGTAAATTTGTTACTTTTTTTTTCGAAGGAAGTTGAAGATGGTTAGGAGTTGCATATACCTAAGTTCAAACCAAGTTCATCGGCATTAAATTTTAGATGCAACACGCGTGTCTCACTGTAATTGTTCGTAGACAAGGACTTGCATTCAAAAATAAATTAATGCTAATTTAACGGAGTACTTTAATAAAAATGAAATCAAAACATTTGGAAGGGTTGAAAGATGAGGATAAGCATAGAGAATTATGTGATAGAATCCACTTAGATTCAAGTAATAGAGCAACTCCCAATGCTACGGTACTTCAAGAACCTATCAATGAACACCAAAATGTTTAGGCATACAGAGATATGGCACAAGGACTTGTTATTTTGATTTAAATGAGCTACCTATAGATGAGATTGGTCCTATTGATAATTTTTAACCTATTTGCTATGCTGTTAGTGATGTGAAAGGTATTAAATCCCAATGTCACTCTATAAGGTGTGTGTATTCATTTCCTTGGAATGTTAGGCACCCAACAACTATGGTGGTATGTTCTGGAGAATGTACTCTTCACTCATTCAGGAGCCCTTGATTATAAGTGCCATTTTTGTGGTGCACTAATTTGGAAATGTGAGGCATCAAGGAAGCTTGGACGATATGTGGACAAACATTGTTGTGCAAGTGGGAATATCTCTTTACTGCCTTTGGAAAAGCCTCCTCCTACATTGGTTGAGTTATTACTTATAGTAATCATAATGCAAGTAAAGAATATAGGAAGAATACGCTCTTATAACAATGCCTTGGCATTTGTTTCACTGGGTGCTCACTTGGATAATCAGTTCACTCTAGGAGGGGAGGAGTATTTAGTGTTGCTATTGTTAAACAATGGTTTGCTGATGGAAGAGATGATGTTTGATTTAGTTCAACAGGCTGGTTTCTTTGTATCCATGGAAAGGAGTCTAAATAGTTGTCAATCAAGAGCATTTGATACTCTCCTTGAGGCCGTTTATTTGAACAATGGTGGTGTTTTTTTCCTTGATGGACAAGGTGGATCAGGAAAAACATATCTTTATACTGCCTTTCTATCTTGATTACGTGGAGAGAATCAAGTTGCTTTGGCATGTGCATCGTTTGGAATAGATGAATTGTTACTTTCAAATGGTCATACAACACACTCACATTTCAAAATCCCATTGGTTCTCAATAAGCTAGCACATGTGGTATCGAAGGTAATAGACCATTGGTTGAGGTGTTGTAGCTTTCAAGGTTGATCATTGGGATGAGGCTCCAATGATGCATCAATATGCCTATGAAGCATTGGACATGACATTAAAAGACATTATGTAAAATGATATTATGTTTGGTGGGAAAAATATGCTCTTTGGTAGTGACTTCAGGCAAATCTTACCAATTTGTGGCAAAGGGGTCACGTGAGGATATTGTTGATGCAACATTGTGCGCCGGTCATATATTTGGAGATATGTGATTGTTTTAAAACTCACCCAAAACATGCAGGTCTGTGAGATCCCTGTTCCCACCGCGCAACGGATTCGGGGTACTAGCAGCGGAAGTAGCACTTCTTGCGCGAGGCAGGGTCCCACACTCGGGGCCTCGTCCACGGATATCCGGACAAAAGACTAATCCGTCGGTTTTTCCAAAACCAGACCCGGAAAAACTTCCCTTATCCGGAAAGCACGGGCGATTCCACCAGGATAATTCTTACTCTAACGTAGTCAAAACTCTTACTGATCAAACAGATCCGACTGCATCTATAAAGATACTTGGTCAGATCAAGGAAGAAACTTGCACTTGGATCATTGGGATCAACGCTTTTTTCCCCACCAAGGAGGCACAGCCGTTGATTCCTATCCATAGAACAATTACTATCCGGGATTTACTTTATCTATCGTAATAACAAAAATTGAGTCTCGATTTACGGATCCATCAGTCCAGCCTAACCCCATCCGATCCCATGGGTTAGCCAACCGCCCAACCACTGTAGTGATGGGATCCAATTTTGGAATTTGGTTAGGTTTTGTCCCGGGTACCAAGGAAAAGAGTTCCAAGGCCCCCTAGCCGGAAGTTCATGCAAACATAGAACTAGCCACACCACTTACACACCCAATATAAAATTGCCTTTTTCTTAGCATCAACTAACTTTAAAACAATCCTTTAATGAAACCATAGTACCATTGATCATAATCTTCCAATTTATCCGGTTGATTCATAATTTCCCATCATTCCTTCATCAGAGTATCTATGGCATCATTGGCAACTAGAACGCTCACCACCTGTCCACACAGGGGCCTTTTCAATAGTTCCTAGCCCATAATACTCGGCAATATAATCACTTATAAAAATCAAGATGGACTCTCGTTGAAGATCAGCAAGATCAACCAACGGATCCATATAAAGAGCCATGGACTCATCCATTGAAGACCAGCAAGGTCAATCAACCAGATCCATGCCCGGTTTCACAAAACAACTCTTACTCCTTGTTCCAATATCTTCCTCGACGCACGCGTGGGTATCCTGGGCGACCCAGAGCCCGAGCACCGTATGGTCAGCACCCTCTAGGATCCTTCGCAGGTGACCTAGCGCTTCACTCATAGGCCGCTTCCTTGGTCCCTCATCCACCGTACCGGAAGCTCACCATTTAAATCGAACCGAGGCTGGTCAAGACCTCGGTCGACCTTGCTACGCGAGACGTCCTCCATTGACTCTCCGTCAGCAGTTGCAACTTTAACAGTTAGGTCTTCATGACCTTAATCCACAAGATGGTCAAAATGCTTCCCCAGCATTCTTGACATAAAACAGTCATTTACAAACAGTCACAAAATACAGTTTCTAAATCAAACTCTCGTCTTTCCACATTATCCCTCCTTAGTCCACATTACTTATTCCACATTCCATTCAATGTGTACTCATTCTCATCCATTTCCTCATATCGACGACACATTAATTCACATTCACATTCATACATCCACATTTACATGGATACATCCATTTTCACATCCTCATTTATACATCCACATCCCATATCCACATTCATACATACACATCCATATCCACATCCATACATCCACATTCACATCCACATTCACATTCACATCCACATTCACATCCTCATTTATACATCCACATCCACATCCATATTCACATCCATACATCCACATCTATATGCATACCTCCATTTTCACATCCTCATTTATACATCCACATCCCTTATCTACATTCATACATACACATCCATATCCACATCCATACATCCACATCCACATCCACATTCATATTCACATCCATATATCCACATCTACATGCATACATCCATTATCACGTCCTCATTCATACATCCACATCCACATACATACATACATCCACATCCACATTCCCATTCACATCTATACATCCACATCTACATCCACATACATACATACATCCACATCCACATTCCCATTCACATCTATACATCCACATCTACATCCACATTCATATACATCCACATCCACATTCCCATTCACATCTATACATTCATATCTACATCCACATACATACATACATCCACATCCACATTCCCATTCACATCTATACATCCACATCTACATCCACATTCACATCTATGCATATACATCTTCATGCATACATCCATTTCACATTCATACATCCACTTCACATTCATACATCCATACTCCCATCTCCACATCCACACATCCACATACATACATCCATTTCCACATTCCCATTCATGTAACCCCATATGTCTTCACATCTAATCTTTTACATCACATCCATTCTCGCCCTATCACAACCCATATACATCCTATTCTATCACATACGCTTCTTACCTCATCCCATACACATCTTATCACATCCTATCACTTTCCATACGCATCTTATCAATTCTTATCACATCTCATACACCTCTTATCACATCTTATCACATTTCATATCTTTTTTTTAAAAAGAGAATTCTTATATTTGATATAAGATTTCTCTACACATTTATTTATACATAAATTCCATTTAAGGAGACTAACACTTTCGAAATTAAAATCAATCTTTTATGCATCTTCTTATGCATAAATTCAGTTTGGTAGGAAATTACACTTTTAGAATAAAAGAATTTCTCTTATGCATCTAAGTTAAGCATAAAATCCATTTATGATGAAAATCACACTTTTAGTATAAAAAGAATATCTTTTATGCATACCTATATGCATGAAATCCAATATGATAAAAGTAACACTCTTACAATAAAATAATCAACTTTTATGCATACCTCTATGCATGAGATTCAATTATGATAAAAGTCACACTTTTATAATAAAATAATCAACTCTTATGCATACTTCTATGCATGAAAATTAAAAATGATAAAAGTAACACTTTTGATATAAAAAAATTTCTTTTATGCATACTTCTATGCATGAAAATTAAAAATGATAAAAGTAACACTTTTGATATAAAAAAATTTCTTTTATGCATACTTCTATGCATGAAAATTAAAAATGATAAAAGTAACACTTTTGATATAAAAAATTTCTTTTATGCATACTTCTATGCATGAAAATTAAAAATGATAAAAGTAACACTTTTGATATAAAAAAATTTCTTTTATGCATACTTCTATGCATGAAAATTAAAAATGATAAAAATAACACTTTTGATATAAAAATTTATCCATTATGCATACTTCTATGCATGAAATAAAAATGGTAAAAATAACACTTTTGATATAAAAATTTATCCATTATGCATACTTCTATGCATGAAATAAAAATGGTAAAAATAACACTTTTGATATAAAAATTTATCCATTATGCATACTTCTATGCATGAATTAAAAATGGTAAAAATAACACTTTCGATATAAAAACTTATCCTTTATGCATGATATTAAAATTCAATTTCTCCATGATTATAATGAAATTCTTTCAATTAATCTAGGATGATAATTCCTAGAATATGGTAGGAAGTCCTCTTTTTATGCTTTGAATGAGATTATTTTATGCATAATTTTTATAAAAATTTTGCCATAGCTCCGCTGCTATGACTGATAAATCTCAATTTTTCTAAGGGATAATGCTTATCATTAAGGAAATAATTAAAATAATCTCTAATTGGATTATTAATCCATAATGGATTGAATCATTAATATACATAAACTAAAAGCATAGAAAAAAGCCATTAATTTGGCCTCAAGCATAGCTTAATCTTGGGTTAAGGAAAAGCTTTATGAAAAGCTTGATTTGGATTGAGAATGAGTCATGAGTATGACCATTTCTTGAGTGAGAGAGAGAATTTACATAAAAATCATTAGAATTTAAACATAAATGAAAATTAACTTCAATAGCATTATGTAACTCTTCACTACTATTCAAACTTCAATAGCATTTAAAAAAAACCATACCAATTAAACTTCTCAAGCTTGAGAGGGGTTGAGAAGAGAGAAACATTGAGAAATTATAGAAAGATCAATATTCACTAATTACCTTACAAATTGCTTGATTCTTTGTTCACGGTAGAGGCCCCCAACCAATCAATTGGTTAAGTATGTTGATGGAGCCACTAATGGGGATTGAAGAAAGAGGGAAGCTCCAAAAACTAGTGAATTATTAAATGAATTCACAGTTCTTGGCTTAGGTGGAGTAGAGTAACGATGCATAAACACTATATATTTTTCAACAAGGGGGAGGCTTCTATTTATAGGAAAAATTGAGCTCCTAACCAAACAAACTGATTCTAGAATTTTCTAAATCAGTTTGGTCAATATTTGACCATTTTTAGGTCAGTTAAGCTAACTTTTTGGAACTAGACTTAAATGAGGAGAGAGGAGAGATGAAATATCTCAATTTTTATGAGTTTAAAACTCATTCAAGCATGTGAAATATGCACCTCCTTTAAAGAACTCTCTTTCCTTACATATGTGTCATAATGGAATCATTTTAATATTGCTCATAGTTTTTTACTAATAAACCTTGTACATTTTCAACTCTTCATCTTATGTGAAATATGCACATCCTTTAAAGAACTCCCCTTCCTTACATATGTGTCATAATGGAATCATTTTAATATTGCTCATAGTTTTTTACTAATAAACCTTGTACATTTTCAACTCTTCATCTTATGTGAGCATTTAAGGGACTCCCCTTCCTTACATATGTGTCATAATAAAATCATTATTCCCAAAATATCTCATATTTTTAATATTGCTCATAGTTTTTTACTAATAAACCTTGTACATTTTCAACTCTTCACCTTATGTGAGCATTTACTTATTTTTGGGTATCTTCTTTTTTACAAATTAGATTTATCTACTCCATACACATGGATTGATGCTATTGGCCCATAGGAACCTTAATTGGACCATAGTCTAAAGATTTTTGAAAATCTAGACCCTTAGACTAAGGTTCTTTATACCTATTTCCAATTAATTCCAATTGCACATTGGAAAATTCTTTTTGAATTTCTGTTTCAGGGGAACTCATCTGAATTATAAGAGATATTTTTTCTATCCAAAAATATTCAAAATCTGAATATTCTCTCTCTAGAATATTTTCTCTCTCTAGGCTAAAATAGTTAGAAACAAGATCTTTATATTTCTGAAGAGGGGTTGATTACAGGGGAAGATACTAGACATCAAAAAGGGGTTGGGAGAGGAATCTTACATTCTACCCCACTTAAAAAACGCGAGATGTCCTCATCTCGCAGTTCGAGTATGATTTCTTTCATCATCTTCTTCTTCTTCAATCACATTCAACTTTACGCCTTGGAAGTGAACGGTCGATTTTTCCCTGGTATTCTGCTGGAGTATGGATGACTTGAGAACTTTCGGTTAAGCCCTTGGTTTTTCAATTGCAGTAAAGATCTGCCCTTCTTTCCTCTTCTACTTCTTTTGAAATTGTGACTGCTCTGGCTGCTGCAGTCTGAGGTGGAATTCTTTCTCTTTGGTTGCCCCTGTTCTGGAAAGGAATTCTGAGGTTACTCTGGGTAGAGGCAGACGGTTGATTTGGAGTTCTTCTGGGGTTACCCTGGCTTGGGTGAGACGGACCCTGATTAGACTGGTATGAAGGAATTGGTCTCTGAATTCGGGGTCCTAGACTTCCCTGTCCCCTTGACATGGCAGGAGTTGGGCAGTCTTTTAACTGATGACCAAAACCTTGGCATCCAAAACACCGGTTCTCACTTCTGGGCTCATTGTTTTGCATCCTTAAAATAGATGGTCCTCCTGAGAAAGTATTTTGGGGGAAGGATCTTCCTTCACTTTGGAGTCTTCCTGCATCTTGATTCTGAATCGGTCCTTGCTGTCTCTTTGGAGGTGGAAAGTTTGAAGTACCTTCCTGGGCTTGGAATCTTTTAAAGTTAGAGGGTGCAGGTTTTGGCGGGACCTTTACTACAAAGGCTTTGGCAAAATCCTTTGCCATTTTTACCGCTTCAGCCATGGACACTGGTTTGGCATTTTTGACCAGTGTGTCCAAAGGTTCGTTCATTGCCCGAATGAACCTAGCCATGAGCTGTTCTTCATCTAGAGGTGGTGAGTATTTGAGTAGAAGAGCAAAGGCCTGGTGATATTCTTCAATGGTTTTGTTCTCCTGCTTTAGTTCTAAAAATTCATTCATTTTGGTTTCCAAAAATCCAGGGGGACAAAATCTCTTTCTCAAATAGGTTTTTAGGTCATTCCAAGATTGGGTATTTCTATTTAGACGGTTGGTGTCACAGTGGTTCCTCCATGCTACCCTGGCTGTTTCCACTATTTTCAACCGGCCAAGAGCTATTTTGCTCAGCTCATTATAACCTGTGACGTCAAAATACTCTTCCATGGCTTCCACCCATTTCTCCACCGTCTCACCCAGGTTCTTCCCTTCTCCTTTGAAGGGTCCTGGTTGAGTCCTATGAAGAGCCTTGCGAACATCAGGATCAAGTTCGTTATCTTCAGTGACAGGGTCTGGCTGCTGACGGCTACGATTTCCTCGTCTCATGATTCTGTCAAAAATTTATATATTAGAGAGAGAATAGTTATAAGATTAGAGAGGAGATTCTTATTTTTGAATACCTCAAAAACTGGGGAGAATTCTTACATTCTACCCCACTTAAAAAAAAAGCGCGAGATGTCCTCATCTCGTAGGAAGAGAACAACTCTTTTTCTTACGACCCAAATTATTCAAGAGTTCCTTACATTCTGGTCAACCCAACAGAATACCTTCTGAACATTCCTCCACGGGAATTTTTACTTAAACAAGTTCTCAATTTGTCATCCCTTAACTTGATCTACCGGTCAAGTGTTAACAGTAGCAATCTGACAACACAACCCACTAATCTCATAGTGATTTGCTGAAATCATTATCATCATTCCAGTTATGAATATCATCACTGGGACTCGTCCCATTCATCCTCATTGTGGTTTCGCTCAGCTTATTACATTTCAACTAAATTTCGAAAATCATCATTTTTCAATCAGAATCCAATTCAATTCATCGATTTTCAAACAGAATTAAAAATCATATCAACCACATTCGAATTCATCATCTAGATAGCATTAACGCTTATAATTTCAAGTCTTAGATTTACTCGTATATACTGTCAGTAAAGAGCTGCAGTATACTCTCGGTATATACGGGTAGTCACGGCCCTTGGAATTATAAGGTAAATACTATCATGTCTAGGCCTCAAGCAAGTCAGGGATTCTATATAATTGCGGCACTTCCATCTGAAGACCCAATTACCAAAATTATGAATTTTCGTTTGAATATCAAATTGTATGAATTATCTCACACAATTATAACCCTTTTGTGTTTCTTGATAAATTTTTGACATATTTGTCTTCTCAGTTGATCTTTATTAACCAATTCGCTCTGATACCAACTGTGAGATCCCTGTTCCCACCGCGCAACGGATTCGGGGTACTAGCAGCGGAAGTAGCACTTCTTGCGCGAGGCAGGGTCCCACACTCGGGGCCTCGTCCACGGATATCCGGACAAAAGACTAATCCGTCGGTTTTTCCAAAACCAGACCCGGAAAAACTTCCCTTATCCGGAAAGCACGGGCGATTCCACCAGGATAATTCTTACTCTAACGTAGTCAAAACTCTTACTGATCAAACAGATCCGACTGCATCTATAAAGATACTTGGTCAGATCAAGGAAGAAACTTGCACTTGGATCATTGGGATCAACGCTTTTTTCCCCACCAAGGAGGCACAGCCGTTGATTCCTATCCATAGAACAATTACTATCCGGGATTTACTTTATCTATCGTAATAACAAAAATTGAGTCTCGATTTACGGATCCATCAGTCCAGCCTAACCCCATCCGATCCCATGGGTTAGCCAACCGCCCAACCACTGTAGTGATGGGATCCAATTTTGGAATTTGGTTAGGTTTTGTCCCGGGTACCAAGGAAAAGAGTTCCAAGGCCCCCTAGCCGGAAGTTCATGCAAACATAGAACTAGCCACACCACTTACACACCCAATATAAAATTGCCTTTTTCTTAGCATCAACTAACTTTAAAACAATCCTTTAATGAAACCATAGTACCATTGATCATAATCTTCCAATTTATCCGGTTGATTCATAATTTCCCATCATTCCTTCATCAGAGTATCTATGGCATCATTGGCAACTAGAACGCTCACCACCTGTCCACACAGGGGCCTTTTCAATAGTTCCTAGCCCATAATACTCGGCAATATAATCACTTATAAAAATCAAGATGGACTCTCGTTGAAGATCAGCAAGATCAACCAACGGATCCATATAAAGAGCCATGGACTCATCCATTGAAGACCAGCAAGGTCAATCAACCAGATCCATGCCCGGTTTCACAAAACAACTCTTACTCCTTGTTCCAATATCTTCCTCGACGCACGCGTGGGTATCCTGGGCGACCCAGAGCCCGAGCACCGTATGGTCAGCACCCTCTAGGATCCTTCGCAAGTGACCTAGCGCTTCACTCATAGGCCGCTTCCTTGGTCCCTCATCCACCGTACCGGAAGCTCACCATTTAAATCGAACCGAGGCTGGTCAAGACCTCGGTCGACCTTGCTACGCGAGACGTCCTCCATTGACTCTCCGTCAGCAGTTGCAACTTTAACAGTTAGGTCTTCATGACCTTAATCCACAAGATGGTCAAAATGCTTCCCCAGCATTCTTGACATAAAACAGTCATTTACAAACAGTCACAAAATACAGTTTCTAAATCAAACTCTCGTCTTTCCACATTATCCCTCCTTAGTCCACATTACTTATTCCACATTCCATTCAATGTGTACTCATTCTCATCCATTTCCTCATATCGACGACACATTAATTCACATTCACATTCATACATCCACATTTACATGGATACATCCATTTTCACATCCTCATTTATACATCCACATCCCATATCCACATTCATACATACACATCCATATCCACATCCATACATCCACATTCACATCCACATTCACATTCACATCCACATTCACATCCTCATTTATACATCCACATCCACATCCATATTCACATCCATACATCCACATCTATATGCATACCTCCATTTTCACATCCTCATTTATACATCCACATCCCTTATCTACATTCATACATACACATCCATATCCACATCCATACATCCACATCCACATCCACATTCATATTCACATCCATATATCCACATCTACATGCATACATCCATTATCACGTCCTCATTCATACATCCACATCCACATACATACATACATCCACATCCACATTCCCATTCACATCTATACATCCACATCTATATCCACATACATACATACATCCACATCCACATTCCCATTCACATCTATACATCCACATCTACATCCACATTCATATACATCCACATCCACATTCCCATTCACATCTATACATTCATATCTACATCCACATACATACATACATCCACATCCACATTCCCATTCACATCTATACATCCACATCTACATCCACATTCACATCTATGCATATACATCTTCATGCATACATCCATTTCACATTCATACATCCACTTCACATTCATACATCCATACTCCCATCTCCACATCCACACATCCACATACATACATCCATTTCCACATTCCCATTCATGTAACCCCATATGTCTTCACATCTAATCTTTTACATCACATCCATTCTCGCCCTATCACAACCCATGTACATCCTATTCTATCACATACGCTTCTTACCTCATCCCATACACATCTTATCACATCCTATCACTTTCCATACGCATCTTATCAATTCTTATCACATCTCATACACCTCTTATCACATCTTATCACATTTCATATCTTTTTTTTAAAAAGAGAATTCTTATATTTGATATAAGATTTCTCTACACATTTATTTATACATAAATTCCATTTAAGGAGACTAACACTTTCGAAATTAAAATCAATCTTTTATGCATAAATTCAGTTTGGTAGGAAATTACACTTTTAGAATAAAAGAATTTCTCTTATGCATCTAAGTTAAGCATAAAATCCATTTATGATGAAAATCACACTTTTAGTATAAAAAGAATATCTTTTATGCATACCTATATGCATGAAATCCAATATGATAAAAGTAACACTCTTACAATAAAATAATCAACTTTTATGCATACCTCTATGCATGAGATTCAATTATGATAAAAGTCACACTTTTATAATAAAATAATCAACTCTTATGCATACTTCTATGCATGAAAATTAAAAATGATAAAAGTAACACTTTTGATATAAAAAAATTTCTTTTATGCATACTTCTATGCATGAAAATTAAAAATGATAAAAGTAACACTTTTGATATAAAAAAATTTCTTTTATGCATACTTCTATGCATGAAAATTAAAAATGATAAAAGTAACACTTTTGATATAAAAAATTTCTTTTATGCATACTTCTATGCATGAAAATTAAAAATGATAAAAGTAACACTTTTGATATAAAAAAATTTCTTTTATGCATACTTCTATGCATGAAAATTAAAAATGATAAAAATAACACTTTTGATATAAAAATTTATCCATTATGCATACTTCTATGCATGAAATAAAAATGGTAAAAATAACACTTTTGATATAAAAATTTATCCATTATGCATACTTCTATGCATGAAATAAAAATGGTAAAAATAACACTTTTGATATAAAAATTTATCCATTATGCATACTTCTATGCATGAATTAAAAATGGTAAAAATAACACTTTTGATATAAAAACTTATCCTTTATGCATGATATTAAAATTCAATTTCTCCATGATTATAATGAAATTCTTTCAATTAATCTAGGATGATAATTCCTAGAATATGGTAGGAAGTCCTCTTTTTATGCTTTGAATGAGATTATTTTATGCATAATTTTTATAAAAATTTTGCCATAGCTCCGCTGCTATGACTGATAAATCTCAATTTTTCTAAGGGATAATGCTTATCATTAAGGAAATAATTAAAATAATCTCTAATTGGATTATTAATCCATAATGGATTGAATCATTAATATACATAAACTAAAAGCATAGAAAAAAGCCATTAATTTGGCCTCAAGCATAGCTTAATCTTGGGTTAAGGAAAAGCTTTATGAAAAGCTTGATTTGGATTGAGAATGGGTCATGAGTATGACCATTTCTTGAGTGAGAGAGAGAATTTACATAAAAATCATTAGAATTTAAACATAAATGAAAATTAACTTCAATAGCATTATGTAACTCTTCACTACTATTCAAACTTCAATAGCATTTAAAAAAAACCATACCAATTAAACTTCTCAAGCTTGAGAGGGGTTGAGAAGAGAGAAACATTGAGAAATTATAGAAAGATCAATATTCACTAATTACCTTACAAATTGCTTGATTCTTTGTTCACGGTAGAGGCCCCCAACCAATCAATTGGTTAAGTATGTTGATGGAGCCACTAATGGGGATTGAAGAAAGAGGGAAGCTCCAAAAACTAGTGAATTATTAAATGAATTCACAGTTCTTGGCTTAGGTGGAGTAGAGTAACGATGCATAAACACTATATATTTTTCAACAAGGGGGAGGCTTCTATTTATAGGAAAAATTGAGCTCCTAACCAAACAAACTGATTCTAGAATTTTCTAAATCAGTTTGGTCAATATTTGACCATTTTTAGGTCAGTTAAGCTAACTTTTTGGAACTAGACTTAAATGAGGAGAGAGGAGAGATGAAATATCTCAATTTTTATGAGTTTAAAACTCATTCAAGCATGTGAAATATGCACCTCCTTTAAAGAACTCTCTTTCCTTACATATGTGTCATAATGGAATCATTTTAATATTGCTCATAGTTTTTTACTAATAAACCTTGTACATTTTCAACTCTTCATCTTATGTGAAATATGCACATCCTTTAAAGAACTCCCCTTCCTTACATATGTGTCATAATGGAATCATTTTAATATTGCTCATAGTTTTTTACTAATAAACCTTGTACATTTTCAACTCTTCATCTTATGTGAGCATTTAAGGGACTCCCCTTCCTTACATATGTGTCATAATAAAATCATTATTCCCAAAATATCTCATATTTTTAATATTGCTCATAGTTTTTTACTAATAAACCTTGTACATTTTCAACTCTTCACCTTATGTGAGCATTTACTTATTTTTGGGTATCTTCTTTTTTACAAATTGGATTTATCTACTCCATACACATGGATTGATGCTATTGGCCCATAGGAACCTTAATTGGACCATAGTCTAAAGATTTTTGAAAATCTAGACCCTTAGACTAAGGTTCTTTATACCTATTTCCAATTAATTCCAATTGCACATTGAAAAATTCTTTTTGAATTTCTGTTTCAGGGGAACTCATCTGAATTATAAGAGATATTTTTTCTATCCAAAAATATTCAAAATCTGAATATTCTCTCTCTAGAATATTTTCTCTCTCTAGGCTAAAATAGTTAGAAACAAGGTCTTTATATTTCTGAAGAGGGGTTGATTACAGGGGAAGATACTAGACATCAAAAAGGGGTTGGGAGAGGAATCTTACAGGGTCAGACAGAGTGCATATGATTGTATAAAACTAGAATTTGTCAAATGGACTTTACAAATTGGAGATGGTTATATAGGCCATCCAAACAATCAAGGTAGAGTGGTAATTCCACTACGAATGTTGATCCATGGAAACTCCCTTTTGAGTTTGGTTGAATGGGTGTACAAATATGTTCAAAGAGTGGAGGATTATGCATGCTTCTTCAAAGACCGTGCTATTCTTGCACCATGAAATATAGAGGTTGATGAGATCAATAAACTAGCCTTGAGTGGATTACATGGACTTGAAAGAGAATACCTTAGTGCAAATACGGTTGTTTCATCTAAGAATGATAGAATATTGTATCCAATTGAGTACTTGAATAGTTTGTGGTGGGGGTACCCACCTCACTGCTTGCTTCTAAAGATGAATGCTCTTATCATGTTGCTCTACAATTTAGACCCTCGGCAGAGGACTTTGCAATGGTGCCAGACTGATATGCAAGTAACTTCACTCAAAGGTGATAGAAGCTGTAATTATTATAGGTACAAACATTGGAGATAGGGTCTTTATTCCCAGGATAACATTCATACCAACTATGCTTTAATTGCCTTTTGACATGAGAAGGAGACAGTTTCCTATGAGACTAGCTTTTGGTATATCAATAAATAAATCCCAATGATAAACATTGAGTGTGTTGAGAATTTATTTGGCCGCATAAGTATTCACACATGGACAGTTGTATGTTGCTATGTCACGTGTTAGATCATCTAATGCAGTGAAAGTGTGTGTAAAAGATATTGTGGAACATAAAAGCAGTATAGAAAGTTCAAACGAAGTCTACACAGTCGATGTTATCTATAAAGAGGTATTGCAAATGGCATACAGGAGAATGTAAATGTAATCTATGCCCAAAAGGTAGAGAATGAGCTATTAATACAACAGTTTACAAATGCGAGAGACTACATTCCTAGATCTTTGTATCAATCAAGTAAGCATTTGAAAGGAGAATGCTTGCAAAGATGTGGCATGTGTAATTTATGTTGTCTTTTTGTAAGTGTGCATGCTTTCAAGTTGATTGATGTTCTTTTAGAATGATAACTATTTTATTGTGATGCGAAGATATAAAGCTTAATAGGAGTTGGATGGCAAAATTCCTTTAATTTGTCTCTCACATTGGCGCTACCCTTGTCGGTAATATTAAATTGATATATGTAAATCTACTTACATTGTGTGGATTAAATGGTTGACATTGACGCAAAGCCACCATACAGATCCACAATATATGGAGTGCCCCATCTATTTCTCAAGGGATGGTTCAAATTGTTGAGATGGCTGTAGGGGATCGATGAGTTCCTATTTGTTTTTTTTAACATTTGGATAAGCAAATGCTTTAATTTTGACTTGCCTATCTAGTTTACATCACATCTTATCACATTCATTTCACATCACATCTCATTCATTCACATCCTGATTCACATTCTAACACATTCATTCATGTCCCTTATCGTTCATTCACATCCCGACTCACATCACATCACGTTCATTCACATCCCTTATCAGTCATTCACATCCTATATCATTCATTTATAGTGGCTTTATTTATTTTTCTTGCTTGACTTAAAATACTAAACGTCCAGAGAGAGAGAGAGAGAGAGAGAGAGAGAGAGAGAGAGCGAGAGAGTGTGTGTGTGTGCTCAAAATCTTGATTAGATATCACAGGTATATTGCTTAGCATGGATGTGGAAAGGAGATCATTTACATTTATTTATGGTGATGGACAAGATATTGAAGGTATCCTTCTCGATGTTTGCTATAATATAGTCATCATTGTTTACCATAATCTATTTAATTTTGATGGCTCAATTGTAGACCCCTGCTTTGGGAAGGACAAGCAACATCATCTCTAATGATCGAACTATTAGTAGAGAGCACATGTGTATTACGGTATGAAAACTTGCTTTTTATGTAGCTTTTGTGTTTTATATAAATATAAATTATTATTATTATTATTTTTACAACAAAGAATATCTTAATTTTTTTGAACCTAGATTATTGCTAGGTTTGTATGGTTGAGACATTTAAACGACAGCTTTGGGCTCCTTGGAATTTATCATCTAAGATTGCGGATCAACTTTATGTACATGTAATGTTTGTAGACTATAAAAATCCTAATAAGTTAGATTATCGGTGCATAAGCACTAGACATTATAGAATTTTTTGATTTGTTGTCTACAAGTTTGTTCAAATGCTATTCATCTCAAATATTGATCCACCGAATGAGTTTTGTAAGGTTTTATCTTTTTGCTTTTTTATTGGCATAAATTATATCTTGCAATAGCTAATGTTATAATCTTAAATATATTTTTTGGACAGATGGAGGTGAGGAGTATAGGCTTCCAAGGAAAGATAATCCAATCACCCAAAGATTGTTTGCACTTGTCAGCTAGACGGCTGGATGCTTGTTAGTTGGACATCGATTGATTGGACATCGATTGATTGGACACCTATCAAAACTAGACAATGGGCAATCTGACACTTATCAACTATACATTGATTGATTGAACGACTATCAACTAGACACTTGGCAATCTAATAGGCTATAAGTTGCCCACCACTAATTGATTCACCGTCTAGATGAATGTAATTGAGACAGTGTTGTTCAGGAGAGAAAGGAGAGGCCACCAAGCTGCTGTGTTGAAGAGGTTGGAAAGAGGCCATCATCGCAGGCAAGAGCATGGAGATAAGTGTGTGGTTATAGAATGTAGAAAAAAAAACTGAGCATGAAAGAGTAAAAAGAAAATCTACATATAATAATGGTATTTACAAGGATGATGAAGATTGTCCCAAAAAAAAAGAACAAAACTAAATATTGTAGAAATGAGATGTTGTTTGTGAGAAGACACCAAAGGTGCCTAGAGGAGTCCCTCTGGCAGAACAACAAGGCATATGGGAGGTGGGGTGTGATGATTTGCTGGCTATGGTTGATAGGGGTTGGGACCAAGGAGGAGAGTACAAAGGGCCAGTGTCGACTAGGCCAATAATGATAGAAAGCTCCAGGGTTGAGATACGAAAGTAGAAAGGAATGTTATAGAGGAAGGAAAAGCACATGTCACACATGAGGGTTGTTTCGTAGGAGCCAAAGAAGCAAGATTAATAAGACCCAAGGTGGAAATGTGCACGAGGGTGAAGAGGATGGAGAGGGAGGGCCATTACTAAGAGAATGGCTCTTAGAGATAGATAATATCACACCTCCCTTCTTCATCAACATCCCACCTTGCTTGATTGAACTTTGGCCTTTGAGTTCATGTTATGCCACCATAACATATAGAGGGGGTGTTGTGGGACCTTGGTGATCCCTTTAAGCCTTCAAATTATTTCGCAAAGCCAAGGGAGTGTCTGTGAAAATTCTATGCATGGCTCTCTTGGGTTTTGGTACTATGGGTGGCTCTTCTTCCACTTGAATTGACAAGGGTATGACCATCATATGATGAAAGCTTGGATGTCGTTGCCTTGCCAGCATCTTTGATTAAACTTTAGCCTTTAAGTTCATATTGTACCGTAGCACACAAAGGGGCTCTTGTGGGACCTTGGTGATCCCTTTGAGCCTTCAAATTGCTTGGTGTGAGCAGAGTGTATTGGTACTATGGGTGGCTCCTCTTTCATTTGAACTAATAAGGGTACGACGATCGTACACATGGGGCTTGGTAAAATATCCATGGATTCTTTTGATTGTTTTGATGGTGGTGTTGGTACATGTGAGTCGAGGTAAACTCTTTCTCTCCCCTCATGTTTGATTTTTAGGGGGGTGGCATCAGAGGCATGGTTTTGGGTCTCCAAATGTAGGGGTTCCCTTCATAGAAGTAGGTTCTAGCTGATTTCTTGGGGTTTAACATGGTGTTGAAGACTATTGGGATGGAATTGTGGTCCAAGTGCTATTGTAGCTTGGCTCTCTTTGGCTTAGGGGGTTGTGGTGTAGACGACAAAGATTTTGGGACACAGATGGGTTCCCCTCATAGAAGCCTTGAGCTTTTAATACCTTGTGACAATAGGGCTTCGATTGTGGGTAAAAATCTTTTAATACCTTGTGACAATAGGGCTTTGATTGTGGGTAAAAATCTTTTGGGTGAGGTTGCTTAGGCATCATATATTCCTTGGCTAGCCAAAGACTCTTGGGTACCCACTCTTTCTTAGTTACCTCCCCCATCCCCCTTCTAAGGATGATGTACTCTTGCATTATACTTGTATGGAATCACATAAAACTTGCAAGATACCAGTTTTGTTCTAATGAAAAACTTCGCTTCGAAACAACTGACATGGTAATGATAGCTACGGATGGTGTGAGGGGTGTATAGTCTAACGAGGTTCCATGTGTCCCAAGACAAGACATTGTGACTAGCCCTATGCCAACCAAGGCTAAGTGGTCATTCTAGGGAAAATCTAGCTTGACAAGGCAATCAAGTTACAGTTTTGTTTATATTTCAACTGCATCGTGAAGGTCGTCTTTGTGTACATAGATTTGTATGCTTGTTGGAGGGGCCTATAGCCTCTTTGGTTCTTTTTTGATGGGAAATCGCCTTGAGGTGTGCACTTCATTTTTTGTTATATGCCTCTTATTTCTCCTCCTTTTTCTTGTAAATTTGATAGAGCATATCCTGGGGTGATAGTAGCATTTTAGCTTGCTACCATTAAAATAGCCTTCCATCTTAGCCCCATGTACCTTGAGGAATAATTTTTTTGATTTGATAAGGACCTTGGCCTCTGTACTTGAGTTTTAGTTTTGGTGTTCTTGACACTTTACAAGAGTACCATGTCTCCTAACTTCATCCATTTGTTCTTTAGTTAGTTGTCTACTTGCACTGTAGTTTTTCAACCATCAATCCTTAAGCATATCACAATCTTTGCTTGCTTATTGCTCCAAGGTAACTCCCCTCTCTATGTGAGAGGGTTTCCCTTGAGATTTTTCCCGTGAGATTATGCCTTATTGCAATTCAAAGGCTTGGAACCAAGTGTTCCAAGGCTTGTTGTAATTCGAAGGCGTGGAACCAAGTTATGCAATGGAATTGGGTATTCCATTGGCATAACTATGTTAACCCCGAATGCAAGTTGTAGCCACCTTGTAGGCCATGTGGCAAGAGGCCCATAGAGTAGAACATAACTTGTGCTCCCAATCACTTCTCGTTGCCTGTCTAATGTCCTGATGAGGATAGTGCACAATGTCTTGTTTTTGGTTTTGACTTGGTCGTTTAGTGTCAAAATTTTGTGCACCACACATGAATCCTTTTAGCAAGAAATCTACCACTTTGTTGATAAAATGTGTATCGTGTTTTATGGTTTTGGCTTGGCCGTTTGCTTGTGACGGGTAGTAAGTGTTAACTTTTTGTGTACCACAAGGAATTCTTTAAACAAGAACTTTACCACTTCATTGATAAAATACGTACTCTCATTGCTCACTAACTCTAATGGGAAACCAAAATGAGTAATCACATTTTCATAGTGAAGCTTGGTGGTAGATCTCACGTTAGCATTTTGTGTACCTTGGTGACTATGGTAAGGTGCACCTATGTTTGCTGATGGGACCCATAAAGTCTAAGCCTCATTTTTCAAATGGTTGTTTCAAAATTACAGGGGTTAGGGAAATTGTATCTTTCTCTTGGACCATGAGGAACTTTTGGCATTCATCTCATAGCGTTTGATAAATTCTTCGACTATCTCCAAAAAGAGTGTAGGCCACCATAGTCTAGGCTGGAGAACCTTATAAGCTATCGTGTCCCCAATAAAGTTTCTTACTTCACCTATGGCAGAATGTATTCAGGAACAACAAAAAAGTTATCTTCATGAACATATTTCTTCATGATGTGTCTTGACTCTTGGGCTCCACCTTCGTGTGATGAGGCATCCATGTCTATCCTTCTTAATGGGATAGTCAATTGGGAATCCATCAGGTGGGTCATGTCCACTCCATTCTGGTACATGGCCAATGTGGAACAATGGAGCACTATTGAGAAGACCATCTTCCATTCTTAGAGGGGGTTCTCTATTTAGAATGATGGCAGAGTGGTTGGCATATACACGCATGGATCCCTCTCGCATGATAATAGTGAAATCAAATTCCAAAAGAATGTACAATCATTGGGTGTTGCGCTCGATGGTGCAAGGATTGTTCATAAATAAAGTTGTGCTTGAGGGCCAATAAAGAAACCAAATTTTATAGCCATGAGATAATGTCTATACTTATTTATAATATACGCTATGGATTACTGCTAGTATATTTGCATTTAGGATCATTTAGTTGACATCCAACAAAGGTCACATCATGGAAGTTTATGTTGTTCTCCACCATTGGCTATGCTAACATGTTGTTCCGCTCCATTTTTCCACTCCATTCTCATATGTGGTCAATGTGGAACAATGGATCAACGTTGAGAAGACTATCTTCCATTCCTAGAGGGGGTTCTCCATTTAGAATTATGGGTAAGTGGTTAGCATGTACATGTATAGATCCCTCTTACATGGTGATTGTGGAATCAAATTCCAAAAGAATAAGCAACCATCTAGTAATGATGATGGAAGGCTTTTTCACCAATAAAGCATCACTTGAGGGTTGATAAACAAAACAAGATTTGTAGCCAGGGGATAATGTTTATACTTCTTTATAACATACACTATGGGGATAACAAAACAAGCTTTGTACCCAAGGGATAATGTCTATACTTATTTATAACATACACTATGGCTAACCTTTCTCTCTCTTAGTGGTAGTATATTTGAATTTAAGGTTATTTAGTTAATAGCTAGCAAAGGTCATATGGAAGTTCATGTTGTGCTCCATCGGCTATGTTAACATGTTGTTCTACTCCATTATTATTCCACTCCATTTTGGTACATGGTCAATGTAGAGGCATTAGAGAAGATCATCTTCATTCATAGAGGGGGTTCTCAATTTAGAAATATGGGAAAGTGGTTGGAATGTACACATATCCCTCTTGCACGATGATAGTGAGATTAAATTCCAAAAGAATGAGCAACATCTAGTGATGGACCCGATGGTGCAAGGCTTGTTCACCAAATATAGTAGTGCTTGAGGGTTGATAAAGGAAATAAATTTTGTAGCTAGGACATAATGTCTATACTTCTTTATAACATACACTATGGATAATCCCTCTCTCTCAATATTCTCTATTTCATACACAAATCCTATGTTGATGAGCCATGGTGAAGCTTGCCGACAACATAGCCAAACCATTAGGCATCTTGCAAGATGCAAAAATTAAGACCTTCGGGTAAGTTTCCACCACACATTCTTGGTGATGGGATTTCCAAAGAAGAGGGTCATACACCATGATCCTCGGAAGGGCTTACATGAGAGTAAGGCTAGTTTGGGTAAGTTTCCACGACACATTCTTGGTGATGGGATTTCCAAAGAAGAGGGTCATACACCATGATCCTCGGAAGGGCTTACATGACAGTAAGGCTAGTTCTTCATCACAATTGGGAAACTAATCACATTTACATAAGAAAATATAGCCATTTCTTAAAGATAAACTTGAAAACATGGAAGATCCCATGGGTCAAGGCATTCTCGTAAGTGAGTCTGACACACTTGCCTAAAACCACTTCGGTCAGGGGGTTGTCAATGAGGGAGCTTTTCTTGGCTACCTCTCTCTCTCTCTCTCTCTACTTTGAACACTCTCTCTCTATAACTCTCCCCACCACCTCTCCCAGCCCCAGCCTAGTTCCTCCCCTCCAACTTAGCTCCTCCCTTTCTCTCTCTATCCATTACCGTTTCTCTCTCTCTCTCTCTCTCTCTCTCTCTCTCTCTCTCTCTCTCTCTTCTAGCACACTCTCTTCTCTCTGTCCTACTATCTCTTTCTCTCTCTCTCTCTCTCTCTCTCTCTCTCTCTCTCTCCTACTATCTCTTTCCCTCTCTCTCTCTTCTAGCACACTCTCATCTCTCCCTCTTCTCTCTCTCCAACCATCTGTCATCTCTCCCTCTCTTCTCCTTCTCCTACCATCTCTTACTCTCCCTTCAATCTCTCTCTCCTTCTCTCTCCTACCATCTCTTTCTCTCCCACTCCCACCCTCATCTCTCTCTATGACCATTTTTATATCTCTCCCTCTCTTCTTTCTACCATCTCTTTCTCTCCTACCATCTCTCTCTCTCTCTCTCTCTCTCTCTCTCTCTCTCTCTCTCTCTCTCTCTCTCTCTCTCTCTCTCTCTCGTATCTCTTCTCTCTATTGTCTCACTTCCTTTCCCTGTTGGTCTCTCTCTCTCTCTCTCTCCCCCTTGTCTCTCTTGTCTCCCTCTCTCTCCCCCTTCCTCCCTCCTTGTCTCCGTCACCCTTAATCCTCTCCGCTCCTCTATTTCATTAGTATTCTATCATTTTCTCTCCCTTTCCAACTCATTTTCACTCTTCCTCCTTGTCAGTCTCGCTCTCTTTGGATTGTTACTATGACGTTATAAGGGAGGTAGCATACTCTCTCTCATCATGTTCTCTCTCTTTTGTCCATGTTATCACATCTTACATCTCTCTTACTCTTCATGTTCTATTTCTCTTGTCCCTTCTTATCATTTGAGCCCACAAACTTATTATTCATTTATTTAGGTAGTACATATAACTTCATTTAATCCCTATGGATCCTTTGAGTCTACAAGCTTATCACTACCTTATTCATCTACACAATACATATAATGTCAATACTTTATTAGTTTATTTGACATGTTGAGCACAAACATTGTTGAAACTCTCATTTTTATGTTATTTTAAACCCCAACACAAATCTCTCTCTCTCTCTCTCTCTCTCTCTCTCTATTCATATGTAAAATAAGATCATGACATAATCACAAACAATTGTTAAACCCAAGTCACTTGAATATTTGTAAACAAATATGTTTATTAACCTATGATGACATCTTCTTTAAGACACCCTTCACAAACCTTTTCTTTGGGATCAATACAAACTATGTTCATGCCTAATTTGCGGGCTACCATAGCATAATCTCAACATCCTACGTAAATCTCTACAATCACTTTTTCTTATTTGGTGCTTTAAAAGGCTATCCAAAAACTCTTTTCCACGTTGACATCCACGTGCAAAGAAAACATTTCTCTAAATTCCATATAATGTGCAATACTCATAATTTTGAGTACTTATATGTTTATGCCTTACCTCATAGTGTAGTCCCATTTGGGTATCTTCCCCATTGCATAGTGGTGTAAGGATCAATGACATAAGTAGGTGAAAATGGTTGTGCATGGTTTGTTCCAACTATGCTCCAGAAGGTAGCAGCGGATGAGGACAGGTGTCTGCACAAGAGTATTAAAAGATTTATTATAATAGAAATGGTAACCTTCTATGAGAACCATAAGCACCGCTATGGTTAGTGTTACTCACCTCTTGTCCAAATGCTTTTCCAATCTTTGTTGTACACGGCACATTCAATAGTGTGTCCAATATGAAGCCATATTGCTATGGTTGTCACTTAATACATTGTAACAATGACAATAAGGGAGCCATTGGCATAAAGGATGGTCTCACAAATCTTGAGCAATAAAGGCTCATCTCCATGTATGTGACATTGATGTGAAAACATGATAATTTGTAACTTTGTTTACGTAGTAACACGTAAGGTTTTATTGATGAACAATTCCTCTTAATCACTCACATGTACAGAGATTCCTTGGTGGGATTATGTCATCGGGAAAGCCATTAATGGAACATCCTATGAGCAACCTCACTATAATACAATCACATCCTATGCTTGTATTAATACCTTTAATATTGAAGGTCCAATTTGCCTCTTTCACACTTTTTCTTGAAGATGTGCTAGCTCTTCTAGAATTTCCTGGTTTTGAATTGCACATCCTATCTTAATAGGATCCCCTACAAATGCTCTCACCTTCATAAAAATTTCTACTACTACACCATGTTGAGAAGAGTTTGTTAAGAAAGATAGAAAAGGCACACATTTCATGTCTTTATACATGTGATGCACAATTGATTAGTATACCTGGAGTGTAAAGGTTTCTACAAAATAGTAGAGAAACTTGCACTTTAATGTTGCAACATTCTTGAAACACCGAGGATTAGGAAGTGTGGAGATATTCTGGGAAGTGTGGAGTTATTCTGGGAGATATTCATGGAAAAGAGAAGAGGTGGAGAGAATCAGGCAAGAGGTGGAGATATTCTGGGAGTGAATCATGGAGAAATCAATGGGATTTGATGCTTGATGTAAACTCTATAAATTGAGGCATAGCCCTAATGAGAATTTGCTGGTTTTTGAGTATCCATGCCTACATTAATCTATTTGCTAATTACCCACTAATTACGTCTTAATTATTTATTAATCACTTTGTTAATGATGTTGATTCTAGTGTTTGATCCACCATAGCTCATCATTATGCTCAAATTTCAACATGGTATCAGAGCCATGCCTAGAATCCATCAGGTTTATGAGTCCATTATCTAATTAATTAAGATTAGTGATAATTAACAAATAATCAAAATTTTAGTTATTTTTCACTTCCCCCCTTCACCCCCAGCCTGTGGAGGACTCCATTCAGCTTGCACACTCACAATTAGGGCAAGCCCTTCTAACACAAGCTAGCCAACTCACTTGGCTTCAAGCCAGAAATCGCGAAATTCGTCAGCGCTGTTTTTTCTGAGTAATTTGTAGATCTCTCCTTCATCAAATCAAATGCTTCTAATTCCTCCTAGCCCAAGGTGTATTCAAGCATGCTCTACAAGCTGGTGAAGACAGAATTCAATTTCATCAAGTCTACAGTGAGATCCAAGCTCTTCATCAAATCTGCAGGTGACTTTGGTAAAATAGAGATTAAGCTTTCAATATTTGGTCAAATCTTGTGTTTCTTGGCTTAATCCTCTACTAGACTCATTGCTATTGATGCCTTTGAAAGCATTTGAGCTCATTTGAAGTCTAAGGCACCAGATCTGGACTCCCCGCATACTCTGTTTTCTGCACACAAAATAGAGCATTAATTTGCTACTCAGTGATTAATCAATGCTAATCACTATATTTTGGTGTAATTGAGGGTTCAAATTAACCATTAGGTATCTGATACAGATCCCTATAACTTCAGATTGGAAATCGGAGTTGGTTTGATACTCCAACCATCCCGTACAAATTGGTTACCCTTGATTTAATGTAATTTCTGGGAAAATTATGCTGATAAATTTGTGATAATCATCATTTTGCATTTAACCCTTGGTTAATGCCTGTAAATCTCACTCAAATTCAAGATTATTCACAGCCAGAGTTGCATTTGGAATGTGCATGAGAATGAATGCTATACGCATTATGTATTGGGCACATTGCATCAGTGTAAAAATGGGAACAGACACTGCCCTTGTCCAGAATAAGGCAAGAGGTAAGACCTCCCGCATAAATTTGGGTCTGCATTGCATAATGATACTAGATAAACATCAAAAACCCAAAGGAATTGTCAGCAAAACATTGAAACATGCTGCTCACATGGAGCAAAATGACCTGACGGACAAGCTCATGGCCCCAGCCATGAAAGAAGAAGAATATCTCTTTCCAAGAAGAGGATCCACACCAAGAATATCTAAAGGAAGAATTGAAGGAAGACATGGACACGAGAAGAGAAGCTACCACGAGAAGAGAAACTGCCCCAAGAAGACTGAAAGAAGAGACGGACGCGTGGAGAGAAGCTGCCACGACAAGAAGACTGAAGAGAAGAGAAGATGTGAGGCTCCAAAGAGTGAGGAGCCATGTGAAAATCTCTGAGAGAAAGAGAGAGAGAGACCCCACAACCCAATGTAACCTGACCCAACAAAGTAAAACCACCTCTGAGCCACCGATGATGTAGGCCACGTGGTAGATGTATGTGTGAGCACTTTAGTCAAGGTCGCGGGCACTTATAGTAGCCTTGGACACATAGAGAGAGAGAGTGTCAAGGACTATGGAGTTTAGGGACTTGAGGCATTGGTCGCGGACTGTTAAGTAAGAAAGAAACTTGATACAGGGTCCAGGTGTGCTGAGATAACTTGAGGGGAGGAATAGACACTAGTCGCGGACTATTAAGTAAGGGGAGGCAAACTTGGTATAGGGTCTAGGTGTGCTAGGATTATTCACTTGAGGGGAGGTGTTGAAAATACAAGTGAATAGGGTGTGTGCGGGAACAAGCCCTTGGATAGAGGCTGTAAAAGAAGATGAGTAAATGTGAAAGAACCTCTGAAAAGGTGAGAAGAATCTACTGGGAGAGAATAAAGGGTAGCATGAGAAGATTTAGGAAGTGTGGAGATATTCTGGGAAGTGTGGAGTTATTCTGGGAGATATTCAGGGAAAAGAGAAGAGGTGGAGAGAATCAGGCAAGAGGTGGAGATATTCTGGGAGTGAATCATGGAGAAATAAATGGGATTTGATGCTTGATGTAAACTCTATAAATTGAGGCATAGCCCTAATGAGAATTTGCTGGTTTTTGAGTATCCATGCCTACATTAATCTATTTGCTAATTACCCACTAATTACGTCTTAATTATTTGTTAATCACTTTATTAATGATGTTGATTCTAGTGTTTGATCCACCATAGCTCATCATTATGCTCAAATTTCAACAAAATTTACATAAGTCTTGTAAATATTTGTAAATCAGCCCCATTGAACCTCTAGCCCAACTACTCCTAACTAGGCTTAAGCTTAAGTAGGATGGGGCCAAATGGACCTTGTACATGTGAAAGGGATCAAATTCTTTAGCTTGTGGTGGGTGAAGCTTCCTTAGCACCTAGTTTGAGCAAAACCTCTTGGTTAATCAAACCACTAGGTGGTATTTGGTTTGTAAAAACTGTATAAAAGGGCACTTGACTATGAACTATTATATCAAGTTCTATTTGCCTAGATCTTGTGTAGTTGATCATTTTCTAGCATTTATATTAACTATGATATTTGAAACAACTCTTAGCTTTGAGCCTTCCTAGCTCATATGCATTCTTAACCACTCCTTTACCATTCACCTGTAATGTACATAAAGAGTTTGTTCTTGCTAATAAAAAAAATACCTTTTTCAAGATTAATTTTAATTTGGATAAAACTTACCTTTAATCTATTTAGGCTATCTTTTAGAAGTACAAGTCAAAGAGATGAGTTGCATGTGCGACCATGAAGTGCTCTTCATTCTCGCCTTCTTTCTCAATACCCTCTTCTATCTCTTTTACTTCATTTGTTTCTTTCATGGATTTTGAAGATGCACCTTTTTTTGTAGATTTAGATGATCATTTTGGATTTTTCCAAGAAGGTACCCAATCATGATCTTCCTCTTGCATTGTTTTCCTCCTCTTCTTGATCCTTGTAACTTCTTGGCTTGCTTGTCATGTAGCAGTGGACTTTAATCATTGTCCACAATTTGGAGATTTATTTACCTTTTTTATTTCCTTTGTGTGTGGATCAATATAAAGACGAGAACATATATAAGATAAATTAATTTAAATAAAATAAAAAAAATAAATGTAATTAGCAAGAAAAGAACACATAAAAATACTTATGCAATCTCTTGTGGGCCATAAAATGATGTACCCTTTAGTTTGATTTAATGTTGAGATATCACCATATTTGAGAGGAAAAGGAAGAGGCACGTATCTTACTTTGACATCCTTGATTTATCTCCAACATCTCCCAATGGTAATGGAACTCCATACATGATATCAACATTGGAAGTTCACATGTAACATAGTGCCAACTACTTTTATATCATTCATAACGTTAGAAAAACCCATGTCCCTATTTTGAGTTGAGAAGATGCCATATAGAACACAAGAGGGAGAGGAGAAAAGATCAAGAAAGAGAAAGAGATAAGAAAATAAAAAAGAAACAAGAGAGAGAGAGAGAGAGAGAGAGAGAGAGAGAGAGAGAGAGAGAGAGAGAGAGAGAGAGAGGAGAAAAGAAAGAGGCAAGAGGAGATAAAGGAGACAAATAAAGAGAAGGGAAGAAAAGGAGGCAAGAGGAGATAAAGGAGACAAATAAAGAGAAGGGAAGAAAAGGAGAGTTAAAGACAAAGGAGATAAATAAAGAGAAAAGAAGAAGACAAGAGTTAAAGAGAAATGAGTTGAACAGAAGGGAAGAAAAGGAGAGAGGGGGAGAGGCAATGGAGTTAAAGAGAGGCTGGGAGAGAGATAAAGAGAAGGGAAGGGAGAGGGAGTTAAAGAGAAAGGGGAGATATAAAGAGAAGGGAAGAAAAGGAGAGTTAAAGAGAAAGGAGAGAGAGGGGAGAGGCAAGGAAGTGAAAGAGAGACTGGAAGATAGATAAAGAGAAGGGAAGGGAGGGAGAGTTAAAGAGAAAGGAGACTGAGAGAAAGAGGAGAGACAAGGGAGTGGAAAAGAGAGTGGGAGATAAGGAGAAATAAAATAGGAGAGAGAAAGGGGGTAGTTGGCTATAAAGGGAGGGAAAGAGAGGAGAGAGGGAAGCAAGGGCAAGGGCGATGGGAAAATAGGGTGGAGGGAAAGAGAGGGGAGAGAGCCTTTAATAAAGAGATGTTAGAGAAAGGGAGGCAAGCGATTTCTTTAGGGAGAGCCCTTAGTTATTAAAAGTGGGGAGAGAGAAGGAATCACCCTTACTTATACTAAGGGCGACAGAGCCACCCTTAGTAAGGGCGACTGGTCGTGCCGCTCTTAGTAAGGGCTAGTCGCCCTTACTAAGGGCCAGTCGCCCTTAGTAAGGGTCAATTTCCCTTACTAAGGGTGACCAGGGTAGCAAGGGTGATAAGTCGCCCCCTTAGTAAGGGTGGCCATGGTAGTAAGGGAAACCATGGTAGTGAGGGAGATGGTTCGTTGCCCTTAGTAAGGGTGACATGACCGATCGCACGTCCTTATTAGTAAGGGTAACGATTGCCCTTAGTAAGGGTGACCGGTTGATGTGACCGTCATCCAGGATGGTTGCCCTTTCTAAGGGCGATCCCTTAGTAAGGGTTCATGTTGCCTTATTAAAAGGTTCATGGGAGGGGAGAGAGAGGGGGGAAATTAATATAATTTAGATTTATAATTAAAATAATAATATATGAGAGTGAGTTATGTATGAATTTAATATCAAATATTCATTAAAAGTGAATTTTAGATTTTTATAATGAAGGCATCATTTATAATGCTTGAAGAATATTTTTATTATTACCAATAATAATATATTATTTTTATTATTATCAGTAATAATATATTTAAAAAGATATATTTTTATTTTTAAATTTATATATTTGGATCCATTATTTTAAACTTAAATCCCTTTTCTATTTTACATTGTGCACTTTGTAGGTCATATGACCTTACAAACAAAGATTTCTTTACAAACACATCCTCTTTTCTTGATTTGTGTTAGTACCTTATAAACATAGATCTCTTTATAAACACATTTTCTTTTCCTCTTTTCTTAATTTCTGTTAGTAACTTACAAACACAGATCTATTTCTCCTCTTTCTTTTTTTGATTTGTGTCCTTGTTTTTTGAGATGGAGAACACAACATTTCACATTTTTTTGTAAGGGATTTAGAGTGTGATCCTATTATGTTAGGATTGTGTAGAGGATTTTTTATATTTCTAAACTTGACGATTATGTTGAACTTTTATCTAGTCAATCTAGGTTAAAGGTATTCGCAATCAAACCAAAAGAGGATGTTGTAGTCAAACCAAAAGAGGATGTTGTAGATCATCGTATACCATTCTAATTACCGAGACCCATTAGAGAAGAACCATATTATATCTTTAATAAAGATATAACAAAATAATACCTTGTGGTTCCATTAGTAGGGGAGTCAAGGAGCAACAATACAATAATCACACCAAGGTAACCGATTATTGATCTCATATTAGAAGAATCTCCTACATTCTCTAACGCATGTATAGACACCCTATCAAAAGAGTGTGGTGAAATACTTACTATCTATGGAATATCATGTAAGTGTTCTTTGTAAAATGATATTAGCATGCATGCTTATTGAAAAAGTGGAAAATATTTCACAAATTTACAATGGCAATGTGGATTTTGAGTTACCTAAGGTACTTGATCCTTCATCCTCACCAATGCAAGGAATGAAGCAAGCACATGATGGGCATTGTTGGATGAAACCTATTGAAGAGTCACATAAAGTTTCTCAGAATAGTCCAAAAGAGTTTTTGTGGAGGTTTATTTGAGTGCACTTATGCCTTGTGTGGAAGCAGCACTATGAACAGCACACCAAATAGAACATCATGGATTGGTGAGCTTTATACCTTAGTTCAATTTCAATAAACATTAATTGATAAGTATTTATTGGGACTTTATATTTTTTTAAATAATAGGAAAGCTCACACAAAAGCTTCCCCCTGCTCAACATCGGATGGATTTGGCTCTCTAGCTTGTTTCTACTGTAAGACCAAACCTGTACGTAGAAGCACGTGTGATGCTACACGGTACTATTGTATGCTCGATGACCCGCACATATGAGTAGATTGATGATACATCAAAGGGAAGATTTACATGAGGTGCAAAGAGGCACATCAATGTAAGCCTTGTAAAGGATAAGAATACTTGTGCAAGAGGTAGTGTCAAAGGTTACTATAAATGGTCCAAGGACGATTCAAATGGATATCACAAAACAACTAGTATTGGATGTAGTTGTTAGAAAGCATATGAGGGATGGATAAAATATTAACAACATGGAGTTGTTAAAATTATTGGAACACATGTATCTCCTAGTTTAATGTCAAAGGCAAGTTTAACTCCATGGATATATATTTTAATTGCATGATTGTGATTCTTAACATGATTTTAAATAAATTGTTAACTTGTTCCATTCTCTTGTAGATTTAGAAGGATGGTACGTGCTTCTAGAATTAATGGTATAGTGCAAGGTGCGACTCTTCCATGGTAGTCGTTTTTTAGGCCAAGCTTTGGATGAGTTGGAGGGGTGTTATATATTTAAAATGTGAACCCATAGGGCTCTCATAGACTTAGTGAACCAGATGTGTCAACATGAAACGATGATTTAAAAAAGGCTTGGTTTTGCTTTGATAATGTGAGCAGGCATGTACAAGGATGGAAAATAATGGATGCGCATGTGTATGATCCAAGGTACATTGTGGTCTTGTAGAACTCCTAAAATTTGTTAGCTTCTTGACAACTATTACAACTATTATATGACGGTAGACAACTTGCAAGAGCTTTTTATAATTACTTCTTATAAAATGAAAGAAGAAGACACAATTGCACAAGTTCTATTCATGGAGATGATCAATGATGTTGTGGTACACAAAAAGTATTTCCCAAACTAGATTTTTATGGCTTTAAGGTGGATGAGATAGGAGCTAATTAAAGGGAAGGAAGGAAAATCTACAACAATGGACCAAAAAATAAATTGGAAGGTCGTGAGAAGTTATATCTTTTGAATCAAAAATAGGGCTTAAATATCCATATAGTTCAATATGTATTCAAGAATTTTCAAGACGAGCACTAGCAACTTTGCCATTAGTGGTGTTGTGAATTGAGTGAAGAAGGGAAACTTTTGAAGAATAGGTACATTAGTGGTGTACTTGTGAAGAACAGGTACATTAGAAGTACTTTGCCATTAGTGGTGTTGTGAATTGAGTGAAGAAGGGAAACTTTTGAAGAATAGGTACATCAGATCATGATGGATGAATGGCAAAGTCACGGATGGAAACTTACAAGCCATGGATTGTTGGGTTAGTTGGTGGCATATAAGATACCCCCATTGGAGGAAGTAGCTTATAGAGGTACTTTTGAAGTACAAGTACGTCATTCGATGGTGATGAAACTTTGCAACCATGTGGGCTGGGCCTAGCCCCACATGCTTGCAAAGTTTCATAATCATTAGGTGACATTTTGTTGGTCAATTAGGTCCCAATGCCCAAATTTAAAGTCTCTTAGTGCTCGAGAGGCTAGGAAAAATCTTGCTCTTTTGTATGCCATCATACCCAAACGTCACCCGATGATGATGAAACTTTAAAGTATGTGCGGCCTAGATGACGAAACTTTGAAGGCATTGGGGCCTTCAAAGTTTCATCACCATCCTGGGTATGATGGCATACAAAAGAGCGGGATTTTTCCTAGCCTCTTAAGCATAAGAAACTTCAAATTTGGGCATCGGGCCCCAATTGACCAACCAGCCCAATGACAATGAGACTTTGCAAGGATGTGGGGCTAGGCCCACCCCACATTCTTGCAAAGTTTCATCACCATCGGAGGGCGTTTGGGTATGATAGCAAATAGAAGAGCGATATTTTTCCTAGCCTCTCAAGCACTAAGAGACTTCAAATTCGGGCACTGGGTCCCAATTGACCAACCAAATGTTGCACGATGACGATGAAACTTTGTAGGAATATGGGTCTAGGCCACCCTACATGCCTGCAAAGTTTCATCTCCATCGGATGACATTTGCATGGCGAGAGGGGGGAGAGAGAGAAAGATAGAGACAAAAGGGCTTAATTGAAACTTTGGGAAAAAATTACAAATACATAAATGTCTTAAAACAAAGCATGTATGTCAGTACAAAGAACCATCTCAATATATCATGATGAACAAAGTAAAAAGCAAAAAGTACAGTAAATAATCATGTAGAATAGTCCAAATGGGCATACACGATTGAAGAAAATTTCAACATCGTGAAATAGGAACTAAACAAAAAGTATAGTGATGGAGAGATACTCTATAGCACCCTCTCTAGCTCTCAAATGCTCTAAAATACTCTCATGGTCATTCTCTTCAAGGCAAAAATGCAGTCTAGATCCACGTTTCCCACTATGTATGTGACCAAGTCTAAGCTTGTTGACCACAATAACTAGATGAGAATACTGAAATGCCTCCAACTCCCATTGCCATTGCTAGAACTAAGGACTCCCTCAACAATGTCCAGCTTGTTGATATTACTAACCTACCACAATCATTTACAAAACTATAGAAGCAATTTGCCTTTTCGTGTGCATATCTAGATGCATATGTGTAGGGGAAACAAGGATGGGTGCATTCATGGAGACGTTCCTTAACCATAATGCTTGCATTTCAATGTTTACATGCATCACTCATTATTTCTAGTGTTCTTGCAGCTCAATGCTGGGGTTTTGGATGAACATTTGAATTTTGGCATACTTCAGACAACACATATGGTGACAGATGCAATAAGAGGTTATGATGTTTAGGATTTCCATTTGTTTTTCACAGGAAAGGAGAAAGTGAGGAAGGCAGAGAGTAACTTTATATGTTGGTCTCCTGCTAATGCACGCACACCCACATTAACAATGCATCAGCTTGGATATCCAAATCCCTTTGAAAGCCTCTAATCCATCCTTGCACTTTCTTTGTCAAGCAAAGACTTTTGCCCTTGCACCTTGGTATAGATTCATCCTCAATAGCACACACTTATTAGTGCATGTGACATTGCTATACTTAAGTGAAAATTGTGGGCAACACTAAGGCTAAGAGCCACATCTCAAACCGATGAAAACAGTAGTGGACAGCCTTCAAATTATGCAACAAGAAAAAAAAAAGATGTTTTAAAACATCGAAAAAAAGAATGACATTAGGATATGATGGCATGCAGAAGAGCGGGATTTTTCCTAGCTTCTCGAGCACTAAGGGAATTCAAATTTGGGCATTAGGCCCCAATTGACCAACCAAATGTCACCTGATGATGATGATAAAACTTTGTAGGCATGTGGGCTATGGTTACACCACATGCCTACAAAGTTCCATTGCCATCAAACGACGTTTGGGTATGGTGACATACAGAAGAGAGGGATTTTTCCTAGCCTTGTGAGCACTAATAAGAGACTTCAAATTTGGGCACTAGGCCCCAATTGACCAACTAAATGTTGCTCATGGTGATGAAATTTTGTAGCCATGCGGGACTAGGCCGAGCGCACATGGTTGCAAAGTTTCACCACCATCAGGCGACGTTTTGGGTATGATGGAAAAACAAGTTGGCATCTGGAAGCTGATCCTCTACACCCTCCAAAGCAGGTTCTCCAAAATCTAGTCTAGATGGAAAGTCTGCCACTGCATTTTCTTTTCCAGGTGTGTGTTGAATGGTGAACTCAAATTCATGAAGTAAGAGCATCCATCTTGCCATTTTCCCTACCAGGAAGGGTCACCAAGTAGATGAGAGCTTGATGATCCACATGGAAAACAAATTTGTTTCCCAAAAGGTAGTGCCAGAACTTGTTCACAGAGCGAAGATCATGGAGAGGGCTTCTTGCTCTATTGTACTGTAGTTTCTTTCCGCTCTTGTGAGAGCCTTGCTGGCGTAATGTATAGGCTACATATACCCTTTTGGTTTCTCCTGCATGAGTGCACTACCTACTGCTCTATTTGAAGCATCTACATAAACATGAAATATCAGATTCCATTCAGGATTGATCATTACCAGTGCAGATGACACCATTCACGTTAGCCAATGGAATGCCTTCTGACATTTTGGGCTTCATTCATATTTAGCATCCTTTTTTGTAAGCGCATATAATGGATATGCTACATGAGCCAAGTATTTCAAAAACCTTGTATGCCACTTCACTTTGCCAAGAAATCTTTCAAGCTGCTTTATGTTCTGGGGAGTAGACATTTTGGATATGGCCTTCGCCTTAGCCGGATTTATGGCCAATCCTTGGGCTGATACAATGTGACCTAGTAGTGTTCCGGATTTTATTGCAAATGCACATTTGGCCGAATTCAACTTCAACTTTGTATCTCTACATCTCTGTAAACATAACCTTAAGTGATAGATGTGTTTAGCCTCATCCCCGGACACACTGAAATCATCCACAAAATCTTTCATGAAATCTATCAAGTAGTCATAGAAGATTTCCTACACCATTCTCTGGAAAGTTACTGGTGCATTCTTCAAGCCAAACATCATGACAGTTGCCACAAAGACACCCCATTCGGTGATGAAAGGAGTCTTTTCTTGGTCTTCCGGAGCCATCTTCACTTGGTTGTATCCATTGAAACCATCTAAGAAGGAATACATCTCTTTTCTGGCTACCTCATCTAGCAGAGGGAATCCATGAAAGGGAGTGGAAAAGGATCTGAATTGGTTGCTGCATTCAGTTTGTGATAATCCACACATATTCTGATCTTCATGTTCTTTTTGGGAACTACTACAATAGAAGATATCAATGCAGCTTTTTCTACTGGTACAATGAAACCTACCCTCAATAATATGTCAATTTCTTCTTTTACTTGTTTGGCATATTCTTTTACATTGATGATGTGCTGGAAGACCTTAGGGTTGATGCCCTGCATATCTTCATATGACCAAGCAAAGAAATCTTGGTATTCCTTTAGCAGTGATACTAGCTCCTGTTCGAATTCATCTTCCAGTTCTAGGCTAGTCTTTACATTTCTTTCTTCTTTTCCATCCCCTAGCTTTACTTCTTGCAGTTTGTTCGGGATCACCTTAGCTGCATTATTTTCCTGGTTCTCTTTTTGCTTTTTCACCCAATCCCGGATCTTCTAGATCTCTTCTTCTTGCTCCAAATTCTGACCCCACTTGATTTCTTCCATTGCTTTCTCCTATAAGGCTTTGCTTAGCTTCGAGCCTTCTGCTTTCCCAAATTTTTCTTCTGATTTCTTTGATTGATCATTAACTACCTTTGTGTTTCCGGCCTTTGTTTTTGTGTGTTGCCTTATTGCCTCATCCACATTTACCATGTACAATGGTATCAAGTCTGGGTGCTCGCATAGTATTTTGGTTTCTTCATCATCATCAAATCCTTCTGACATGTATGTTTTGGCATGTACTGGCCTCTAAGCAGATTTTAGTGGTTTCTTAGTATTCGTGAGATCCATGTACACCTTTCACTTACCCTTTCTTATGGTAATTCTATTTCTACCCCAGTCCTATTTTACCTTACCATGTCTCAACCAGGATCTTCCTAGTAATACTTTGTAGGACCCAATGTGGTTTTCTGAAGTGATAACCACTAGATTGACCTTGAAGTCAACCTGTTTGATTCTCATTGAGACATTTTTTATAATTCCCTTTGGCACCACTTTTCTGTTATCAACCATTCTTATGTTGAACGAAATGGGCTCCCACTTGAGTCCTAAACCTAATGCGGTTTCTTCTGTGAACACATTCACTCTAGATCCTCCATCCAGTACTGCATCATTAATAAGAACATTGTTGAGTTGAATCATGACTTTAACCACTTCATCATCTCTAAATGTTAGTGGTTCTTTTGCTTGCATATTGCTACATTCTAGGGTCTCTTCCTCCACCGTGTGCTTTAATTCTTTGCTAAGTCCTTCAATGCCTGCTTAACAAGATTTTGGCCTTGAACCTTGGGCATAAATCCAATACTTGTTTTAGCCAAACTTGTCTATCCACCAGCAGCAATGAAATCACATTTGATTGCAATCAACCAGTCAACATCTTTGTGGTTTTCTTCGAGGCATTCCTTGTTGAAGTGCTCCGTAGGCTTGCTTCCACTTGCTTTCAGAATATCTGCAAGGATTTATCTTGAGTAATCATCCTTTTTCTTGCCTTGCCTTCTTTCTATTTCCTTTGCAGTTTCGTGTTGTTCCCAATCCACAGCTACCTTTTTGTGGCTTTTGGGTGAGTCTTGACCACCAATCAGGTTTATCTCTACCTTAGATTTGCTTGCCTTAGCCCTTGTTACTACTAGGATGTCATGCACCTCCATTTGCATGTCTTCTACATGCATAATGTTGGCACTTGGTGGATTCTCCTTGAGCTGCATCAATTCTTCTTGCCTTTCTTCATCATGCTTTTTCTTTATGGCACATTCTGCTTTAGTATGTCCGGGCTATTGGCAATAATAGCATGTGAAGTTAGTGGTTCTTTCGGAACATCCTTGGCCTCTTCTAGATTCTTTCATATAAGAGCGGTATGCTTGAATGTGGTTGGGTTGTGTGGTGAGCAGCTTTTCCTATTGAGTTTTCTAAAAAATTCTTTCCATACTGTAGTTTCACCGTGTTTCTAATCCAAATGTGAAAAATCCCTACCACCTTTGCGCAACGAATTTTGGGGTGCTAGCAGTGGAAGTAGCACTTCTTGCGCAGGGCAGAGCCTCTCACTTGGGGCCTCGCCCACGGATATCCAGACAAGAGACTAATCCCTCGGTTCTTCCAAAACCGAACCTGGAAAAACTTCCCTCGCCCAGAAAGCACGGGTGATTCCTCTAGGATATTTTTATTCTAGCATAGTCAAGAGCCTTAACTAACCGAACTGATCCAACCGAACCCGTAAGTCACATGGTCAGATCAAGGAAAAGACGCACTTGGATCATAGAGACCAACGCTTTTTTTCTCATCGAGAGGCATAGTCGTTGATTCTTTTCCATAGAACAAAGACTATCCGGGATTTAATTCATCTATCGTACTATAACAGAATTGAGTCTCATTTTAGGGATCCATCAGTCCAGCCTAACCCCATCCCATGGGTTAGCCAACTGCCCAACCACTGTAGTGATAGGATCCATTTAGGAATTTGGTTAGGTTTTGTCCCGAGTACGAGGGAAAGGAGTTTCCAGGCCCCCTAGCCGGCGCTTCATGCAATTTTAAGATAGTCACACCACTTACACACCCAATATGAAATTGCCTGTTTCACAGATTTAACTATCTTTAAAACAATCTTATAATGAAACTATAGTATCACTGATCATAATCCTCCAAAATATCTGGTTGAATTCTAATTTCCAAATCATTCCTTCATCGGTGTACCTATGGCATCATTGGCAACCAAAACGCTCACCACCTATCCACTTAGGGGCCTTTTCAATAGTTCCTAGCTCATAGTACCCGGAAATATATTCACTTTTCAATAGTTCCTAGCTCAAAATGGACTCTCCGTTGAAGATCAGCAAGATCAACCAATAGATCCATATAAAAGAGCCATGGACTCATCTGTTGAGGACCAGCAAGGTCAATCAACTAGATCCATGCCCGAACTCCTTGTTCCATTATCTTCCTCGATGCACGCATGGGTATCTTTGGCGACCCAGAGCCCGAGCACCGTATGGTCAGCACCCTTTAAGATTCTTCGGAGGTCACCTAACGCTTCACTCATAGGCTGCTTCCTTGGTCCCTCATCCACCGTACCGGAAGCTCACCATTTAAATCTAACCGAGGCTGGTCAAGACCTCGGCCGACCGTGCTACGCGAGACGTCCTCCATTGACACTCCATCAGCTGTTGCAACTTTATCAATTACTTCTCCACGACCTCATTCACAACACGGTCAAAATGCTTCCCTAGCATTGTTGACATAAAACAATCATTTAAAAACAGGTCATAAATACAGTTTCTATAACGAACTCTCGTCTTTCCACATTATTTCACATCAATCCACATTACTTAATCCACGTCCAATCATATGTATTCCCATCATCCTTCATCCATTCTCATCCAATCATATCATATTCCATCTCATCACATCTATCCATCACATCTCATCCATTCGCATCTACCCATATCCACATCACATCTCATCTCTCCAAAGTGAATTGGTGGCCACTCTTGCTTCAAACAAGAGTAGAACTCTCAATCCCTCAAGCCAAAGGAGAGATTACAAGTCCCATGTAAGCTAATTTTCTTACCTTGTTTACAAATTTTAATGAAAAATCTATGGTTTTCTTGATTTTTTTGTTTTGCAAATGATTGAATTAAATTCAAATGCTATGCCTTTGATAAAAAGGCCACCCCCTTCTCTTCTTTACATTCCAACCTTTCTCAATCCTAGAAAGATTAACTAAGTGATTAATTAAACTCTTCTTATTGTTTACTCTCTTGAATTTAGAAAATTGTGTAGATTAGAGTTTTATAATTCTAAATTGGGTTAATTGAGTTAAATAAAGAAAGATGAAAAATGAGAAATGATCAGCCATACAAAGGAGGTTATGGCAAAAATTTCTAGAATTTTGTGAAAAAAGAAAGTTTGTTTTTATGTTATTCCAAAAGAGTAATTTCCACCATTTTTACATCTAAAAGAAATAATCTAATTACTCCATGTACATATTCACCTATGAAGATGAATGGATATCACTGATATTAATTATTAAAATTGATTTCTATGCATAAAAAGATGCATAAAGGAATTTTTTTTAATTATAAAAGCGTTATTCTTATAAAATTTGATTTTTATGCATAAATAGATGCATAAAGAAATTCTTTTTATTATAAAAGTGTTATTCCTATTAAATTTGATTTTATGCATAAATAGATGCATAAAAGGATTTTTTTTATAAAAGTGTTATTCCCATTGAAGTTGATTTTTATGCATAAATAGATGCATTAAGAATTTTATATGAAAATTAGAATTCTCTTAAATTCTATGTTTAAATTCTATGAGTATTTGATAAATGATTAATTAAATACTCTAAGAGAGAAATTTCTATCGTTTTATATTCACACGGATTGTAAAAAGAAAATTCAAGAAATCTATCAAGATCGAAATATTTAGATAAATGATTAATTTATTCCTCATTGAAATTCGTAACTAATTTAGAAATCAGTTAAGTGAATATTCAAAGAAAGAAATTTAGTAAAATAGTAACTGAATTATCAAACCTTTTCGAGAAAGATAGTTCAGGAAAAATCTTATTCGACTCAAACCTTGAATCAAACTATGACCAAGACCAAACTCTTTCGTCAGTTTTGAGGAAAGAAGGTGTGACCAGTTTAGAAAAATACACTCAAAACTCTGCCAAATCTGAAACTAAGTTTGAGACCCTTCAAATTGATATGTGGATCAAGGTTATAGAATTTGAGGAATTCTCGTATGAAATTCAGAATTTCGATCAAGAAGTTTTGGGGATACTGATGCAAGAAATACTCCTTGTATTCAAAAGAAAAATCAAACCCTGTTTTCTTAAAAGACTGTCTTACGCCAGAATGCTGGAGGGAGCATTTGGTATATGTTTTTCTAAGGGAAGTTCGGTTACAATCATCTGGTGGGGAGTGTTCAAAGGACAGCTCATGCGGCAAAGCCTAACAGGTCTTGACCAGCCTTGGTATGGTTGAAAAATGGTGAGCTTTCCGTACAATGGGCGAGGGACGATGACGAAGCGGTCCCTGAGTGAATAGATGTGATGACATGTGAATCAAATAGATGTGAATGAATGGATGATATGTGATGAAAATGGATGTGAATGTGTATGTGATGAATGGATGTGGATGTGTATGTGAAAGAATGGATGTGGATGTGTATGTGAAAGAATGGATGTGGATGTATTGAAAGAATGTGATGAAAATGGATGTGAATGTGTATGTGAAAGAATGAATGTGGATATGTATGTGAAAGAATGGATGTGGATGTATGTGAAGACTGGATGTGGATATGTATGTGAAAGAATGGATGTGGATGTGTATGTGAAGAATGGATGTGGATATGTATGTGAAAGAATGGATGTGGATGTATGTGAAATAATGGATGTGAATGTGTATGTGAAGAATGGATGTGGATGTGTATGTGATGAAAATGGATGTGGATATGTATGTGAAAGAATGGATGTGGATGTATATGAAAGAATGGATGTGGATGTATGTGAAAGAATGGATGTGGATGTGTATGTGAAGAATGGATGTGGATATGTATGTGAAAGAATGGATGTGGATGTGTATGTGAAAGAATGGATGTGGATGTATGTGAAAGAATGGATGTGAATGTGTATGTGAAGAATGGATATGGATGTGTATGTGATGAAAATGGATGTGAAGAATGGATGTGGATGTGTATGTGATGAAAATGGATGTGAATGTGTATGTGAAGAATGGATGTGGATGTGTATGTGATGAAAATGGATGTGAAGAATGGGTGTGAATGTGTATGTGAAGAATGGATGTGAATGTGTATGTGAAGAATGGATGTGGATGTATGTGAAAGAATGGATGTGTGAAGTGATAGATATGAATGTATGGATAGATGTGGGAAGTCATACATGTGAACGATTGGTTGAGATGTGAATGAATGTGATGTGATGAGATGTGGATATGGGTAGATGCGAGTGGATGAGCTCTGATGTTGAGAGGATAAATGAGAAAAGATGTGATGAGATGAAAATGATGTGATTGGATGAGAATGGGAATACATATGAAATGGATGTGGATTAAATAATGTGGAACAATGTGGAAAGATGAGAGTTCGTTATAGAAACTGTATTTATGACCTATTTTTAAATGACTGTTTTATGTTAAGAATGCTAGGGAAGCATTTTGACCGTCTTGTGAATGAGGTCATGGAGACCTAACTGATAAAGTTGCAACAGCTTACCGAGAGTCAATGGAGGACGTCTCGCGTAGCAAGGTCGGCCGAGGTCTTGACCAGCCTCGGTTTGATTTAAATGATGAGCTTCCGGTATGGACCAAGGAAGCCGCCTATGAGTGAAGCGCTAGGTGACCTGCGAAGGATCCTAGAGGGTGCTAACCATACGGTGCTCGGGCTCTGGGTCACCGAAGATACCCACACGTGCATCGGGGGGGAAGATATTGGAACAAGGAGTAAGAGTTATTTTCTAAATTTGAGCATGGATCTGGTTAATTGACCTTGCTGGTCCTCAACAGATGAGTCCATGGCTCTTTTATATGGATCTGTTGGTTGATCTTGCTGATCTTCAACGGAGATTCCATTTTGATTTTTATAAGTGAATATATTGCCGGGTACTATGAGCTAGGAACTATCGAAAAGGCCCCTGAGTGGACAGGTGGTGAGCGTTCTGGTTGCCAATGATGCCATAGGTACACTGATGAAGGAAAAATTGGAAATTAGGATTGAACCGGATATTATGGAGGATTATGATCAGTGATACTATAGTTTCATTATAAGATTTTTTTAAAGACAACTGAATCTATGAAAAAGGCGATTTCATATTGGGTGTGTAAGTGGTGTGACTAGTTTTAAGTTTGCATAAATATCCAGCTAGGGGGCATGGGAACTCTTTTCCTTGGTACCTGGGACAAAACCTAACCAAATTCTTAAATGGATCCCATCACTACAGTGGTTGGGCAGGTACGATAGATGAAGTAAATCACGGATAAAAATTGTTCTATGGAAAAGAATCAACGGCTGTGCCTCTCAAATGAGGAAAAAAGCGTTGGTCTCTATGATCCAAGTGCAAGTCTTTTCCTTGATCTGACTATGGAACTTACGGGTTCGGTCAAATCAGTTCAATTAGTTAAGGCTCTTGACTACGTTAGAGAAAAAATATCTTGGAGGAATCACCCGTGCTTTCCAAGCGAGGGAAGTTTTTTCGGGTTCGGTTTTGGAAGAACCGAGGGATTAGTCTCTTGTCTGTATATACGTGGGCGAGGCCCCGAGTGAGGGACCCTGCCCCGTGCAAGAAGTGCTACTTCCGCTGCTAGCACCCCAGAATTCGTTGCACGGTGGGGACAGGGATCTTTCAACATCCATTTCACATTTAGTAACATTTTCTATTTTTGATATCGATGGGACTTTTCTAATATTTCTTCCAATTGCTTGGCCTAGGTAAAGGTTCTTTTTCTCAACGGATATTTTCATGTTCTTTCTTCATTTTCTCAAGTGGAATATATTCAATATTCTTCTTTTTGAGTAAAAGATTCATGGGATTTACAAAAATCAATTCTACCCATATTTCCCAATAATGCTCAAAATTCCAGTTTTGATAAATACTCATAATTTGAATTATGCTAAAAATTTCTCTTTTTCCCATTTAAGTTCTTGGATCTTAAATATCATGGAAATTTCTCTTTTTACATTTAATTGATTGAATTCTAAATGTCATGGGAATTCCTCTTTTATCATCAAATAAATTTACCTAAAATTTCTCTTTTCTTTAATAAAAATATCCATTAATTCAATATGCCAAGAATTTCACTTTTACTATTTAAATGATTGAATTCCAATTGTCATGGAAACTCTTTTATCATTTAAATATTTCTCATGCATAAAATAAATTTATCTAAAATTTCTCTTTGAATTTTAATAAAAAAATATCCATTAATTCAATATGCTAAGAATTTCACTTTTCCCATTTAAATGACTAAATTCCAAATGTCATGGGAATTTCTCTTTTATCATTTAAATATAATTACCATAATTTTCTCTTTTCTTAATTATTTAATTATGCATAAACCTTAAAAATTAGTTTTCCATTGAATGTGATGAAAATAATTCTTTTAGCATAGGATGACCAATCCTAGAATATGGTAGGAAGTCATCTTTTCACATTATGCATAAGAATGAATTATGTAAATTTTTCCATAGCTTCGCTGCTATTACTGATAATTTTTAATATTTTTGAAAAGAATAAACTTAGTAATACAATTATAATAGTATAACTATCTTCTAAACTTAAATTCAATTTATGGATTTAAATCATAAGATTATCATAATTTTAGAAGCATAAAAGTATTAAAAAACCACTTTCTTAACCTCTAGCTTCACAAGCCTAGAGTTTGATTTGTGAATTGAGAATTTATCAATGAGAAGTATCATTTGAATAGATAATTGGTCATAGGAATGACCATTCTTTTGGGGAGAGAGAGATAAACATAAAAAGCATCCTAATTAAGCATAAATGTAAACTTTTCTTAATTATTCATTACAACTCTTAAGAAAATCTTGATTTGCATTATAAACACTTAATTTAGAACTTCTCAAGCTTGAGAGGGGTTGAGAAGTGAAAACATTGAGAATAGTAGAGAAAAACCATGAAATTACATCTTACCTCTTGATTTGCTTGCTTCTCTATCTCAGAAGGAAGCCCCCAACCAATCAATTGGTTTAGTATGTTGAGAAGAAGCTCCAAGAGAGAGAGAGAAGCTCCAAGTTCTCCCAAAAGTAGAGGATTCTTAAGGGATAATAGAAAATATCATTATTTTAATGTAATACTAGCATGATATAGTTCACAGATTTTTTTACAAAAGACTAAGGATCTATTTATAGGTGAGGGAGGCCTCTAACCAAGTCCAACTGGGTTCTAGAATTTTCCAGGTTCAGTTTGGCTGAATTTGGACCTAGTTTGGCTCCCTTTTGATTTGGTTTGATCCAGGAGAGAGGAGAGATAAAAATATCACAAATTTTTTGAATTAAAAACTCATTCACATGTGTGAAATAGGTGCCTCCTTGAAGTCTTCCCCCCCTCCTTACCAAGGTGTCAAAAATGTATCATTATACCAAAATATCTCATTTTTTTAGTAATATCTCATAGTTTTTAACTAATAAACCTTGCACTCAGTCAACTCTTCATCTTATGTGAGAATTTACTCATTTTTGGGTATTTTTTTTATTCTTTGGATTTATCTCATCCCCACACTTTAATCCTATTGGTCCATAGGAACCTTAATTGGAGCATAATCCAAAATTTTCAAAAAATCTTGACCCTTAGGCTAAGGTCCTTTATACATATTTTTAATTAATTCCAAATGCACATTGGAAAGTTCTTTTTGAATTTTTGTTTCAGGGGAAACCATTTTAGACACTACGAGGATTTTATATCAAAAAATATCTCAATTTTGGATTACCTCTCTCTAGACATTTTCTCTCTCCAAGCCAAAACAGGGTAAAATAAGATCTTTCTTCTATTTCAGAGAGGGGAATAATTACAAGAACAGAAGGGGAGGTTCTTACATCTTTACACCTCAAAAGCTGGAGGGAGGAATCTTACAAAATGGGTGTCCTCTTACCCTTGCCTACTATCGGTGTGGATTGCCACCCACAGTGATTGTTGTAGTCCCCAGACTCTTTGGTAGTTCCCCAGCAAGATCGCTAGGTGTTTCTTGCTCAGCGAAACGGCAAGATAGCAGTCTGGTGTGACAAACTAGTCAAGCGATGCTGTGGGAGACGTGAAGACTCCCGCCAGAGGTTTTGGGTTCAAACACCAACTCTCAAGTGGCCGTGGGGAAAGTATCGGACTTCTCTCTTGTAGGAAACCTTAAGTATAGTGAATCCACCTCACTCACTTCTCACTTAGAATGTACACATGAGCAAGAACACAACATGTTCATTCACTACAGAGCAACAGATGACACAGAAGGGAAGAGTAACAGCAAGTGTGGCTTTTGTTCCATTCCAGAAGCATTACAAAGTGACACAAAACAGACACCCAATACAATTACCATTTTTCAGACTCTAACATATTAACAAGCTCCATGACATACCAATCAATAAATATTGTGAGCTTACAAGACTACATTGCAGTACACAGACCGAAGATATCACACACACACCCCAGCACTCTCTCCTTATCCATCTCTCTCCTCTGCATTAGTTGATTGCTCTTTTAAGTTGTGCCTTCTTGATCTTGGCAACGACTCCATGGTGGTTATAGACTGCCGCCTTTACACGTGTGACACTCACCGAGGTGGTGCTCACATCGTGTGTTATGGGTTGACCGCTCTGCCAACTGCCCACTGACCCTTCCACTACCATTGCACCGCCAGTGCAACAATGCATCATGTCATATCTATATCATTTGAACCTCGATCGCGATCCATAAAATAAAAATATTTTATTTTTAATCTCTATCGTCCAAACTTGAATCTAGGTATACATATCAAATCTTAACCATCCAAAAGTTACAAATCTCCACCATTATAGCTACCTCGATCGAGGTCCTCCATGAAATCTCAACCGTTCAAAGTATCTCAATCGAGGTATGAACATTGTATCTATGTCTTCCATACCTCGATCGAGGTATTGTGGATTGATCCACACCATCTAGTTGTCTTGTAGAAAAAAATCGTTAATTCTTGCCTCCATTTCATTGATGCCCTTAACCGACCTCGTTCAAGGTGTTATAAAATGTTTTTTTTTTAGCTACCATTCTCACACACCAAGCTCTCTAGCTCTAGTGATTAGTACCTTCATTAGCATAATCATATTTTAATCATTTTTTAGGCTTCCTTAAGCTTAATTATCCTTTTGTCCTTTTCAAACTAGTGCTTTCATACTTGACCTTCTAGGTCTCTTAGTTAGCATGGAGTCACACGATGAGCCATACGACTCCATACCTGACTTGATAGCTTCCATTGAGTGCAAGCTATCAGTTTTTCATGCTACCTCGCTATAGATAGTCCATCTACATTACACATTATATCAGTTCTAGAGGCCCTTCTCACGTTGTTCCACATCATTTCTAGCATTTTGTTTATAGATAAGTGGATAGTGAGGCAGCGTGTATCTAGTGTGCACGGTGCTTATCTTATCATGAGGTAGATAGACTGCCTAGTATTAGAGATGGAGTTTTAGACCTTTTTGTTGATAGGTAGGGAGTGCAACCTAGAGGGTGAGGAAGCCCCTTTTTATTTTTAGGTGATCCCACCCTATTATGGCAGTGTATATCTAACCAGGTGATGCACGGGCTCGCGGTGCTTATGTCGTGGAAGATATATATATGTGTATGATGATGAGAAAATTATTGTAATCTGTTTTACTGGATCTCGTTGTTAACCTGCTAGTCTCAATGGAGAGTCCAGAGTGATACTATGTATGTCGTGGAAGATATATTTATGTATATGATGACAAGAAAATTATTGTAATCAGTTTACTGGATCTCGTTGTTGACCTGTTGGTCTCAACGGAGAGTCCATAGTGATACTATTTTGTGAGAAACAAGGATTGAATGGAAATTTTGAGTTGTGACATCTGTACCAAGTAATTGTTTGTCAATGGATTGTTTTAGAAATTAAAGTTTAAAGAGGAGTGTGTGAGTATTTGTATTCTAAAGAAAAAGTTAAGAAAGGCTTTCAATTATGGGTGGGTTCCACGTCTAACAACAAGGAATATGCAGACATATTTAGAGATGCACTTCATGAAAGGGACATGGAAAAAGACCAAGTAGAGGAGTACAAGAAAAAGTTTGAAAGAAGTACAAAATTTGAAATGGACGCCATCAAGGAGTTGAATGCACCAGAACTAGAATTGCAGCAATGCATGGAGAATGAAAGCCAGCTCAAAAAAGAAGGACCCGAAGATTGGGAGAATTATAGAGCTGCCCTTGAGGTACAAATAGAAGAAGCATGACAAGTAGCTGAAAGGTTGCAGCAGACCCAGAAAACAAGATTACAGTGGAAATTAGAGCTGAGGGAAGAAAAGGAAGAAATCTCCAAATTCCAAGCATAGATTGCAAAATTAAGAGCAGATGCAGAGCTAAACACTGAAAACATGCAGATGCTATCACCTGGTGTACCCAGAAAGGAAAGAGGTGAACTGCTGGTTGAGGCTTTCTGGAAGTTGCAGGATGCCAACCAAGCTTTGCTCAAGGAAAATGAACGCCTAAAGGGCCACCTAGTCAACAGTTCTTCAGCTCCATGGGCTAGCATAGATAACCCATTGTTTGAAGCATGTCATGTAATGTTTTCTAAATTGCTGAAGGCAAATATGGAATTGCCGCAGTACTTTAGAAATGGAGAAAGAATAAAGTATTTACTCACCTAGAAACCTCTTCCCCTGGAACACCCGTACTCCCAATTTTTGTTTTCAAAGACACCTAAGGGAAAGAGAATGAAACCACCCGCAAATATTAACACATGGGAATGGGGCACCAAAGAAGCAATGGCAGAAAAGGCAAAAAACCCATCATCATATAACCTAAAAGAGTATAAGGAAGCTGCCCAAGTTGAATGGAGACCCATACCAATGGGGAAAAAAAGATTTTGGGGCAAACTCCACTCAGACCAGTGGTGAGACTCTTTGATCAAAAGACATCACATGCAACCAACAGGGGTCTGGGTTGTTTTGAAGAATGTGTAGAAAAGATGAAGAAAATACAAAAAAATGCCACCTACTCCGACGAAGTTTACATTCCTGGATCACACTCCCCCAGAGATGTTCTTCAAATTCAAGCAAAGATTTATCAAGGGAACTGGTGTGGAAGTAGAAGCTCTATCATCGGGCATGCCAGGTGTTGCACTTGGCGGCGCAATGGTAGCGGAAGGGTCAGTGGCAGTTGGCGGAGCGGTCAACCCACAACGCACGATGTGAACACCACCTTGGTTTCACACGTGTAAAGGCGACGGTTTGTAACTAGCATGGAGCCATTGCCAAGATCAAGAAGGCACAACTTACAAGAGAAATAAACTACTAGAGAGGAGAGAGATGGATAAGGAGAGAGTGCTAGGGTCTTCTGTGTCATCTGTTGCTTTGTAGTGAATGAACATGTTGTGTTCCTGCTCATGTGTATGTTCTAAGTGAGAAGTGAGTGAGGAAGAGAGTGAGGTGGATTCACTGTGCTTAATCTTGCCCACAAGAGAGAAGTCTAGTACTTTCCCCACGACCACTTGAGAGTTGGTGTTTGAACCCAAAACCTCAGGCGAGAGTCTTCACGTCTCCCACGACATTGCTAGACTAGTCTGTCACACCAGACTGCCATCTTGCCATTCCGTTGATAGGGAAATTAGCGAGAAACATGCATACACATACATGTACAAATCCACATGCATGGACCTCGATCAAGTCCTTGCATGGCATCAAAATGGAGTTCCAGTGTGACACCTATGGACCTCAATCGAGGTCGTGCATGGAAGATGACTCGATAACCAATGAGCTTGATGTGGATTCCCACTTAGACCTTGATTGAGGTCTGGAGTGGCCTATGTGGATGCCTCTTGGACCTTAGTCGAGGTATGCAAGCCGAGGCTTGGTGGACGGGTGGCATGTTGCGATTTGCCTATATACCTCGATGTGGCAAGCCACCCGTAATTTGTTGTGAAAGGTGCTTGTGCCATCTTTAGGTTGATGGGATGGGTTTGAGCACCCTTAGCTTACAACCATTCCTAAATGTAGCATTTATCCATGTAATTACTTCTCCTAAATAGAGCATTTATCCATGCAATTACTTTTTCTAACTTTAGGAATTATCCATACAAATCACTTTTTTCTTTTAGCATGTTCTATCCATATTTTTGACCCTCTGGCTCTTACTATAACCCTCACTCCCTTCTCTTATTGTCTCCCTCTTTCTCACTATCAGGAGATCTATATGTGTGGAACATGAAGATTGGAGCTTCCATTGGTACTTGGCAGAGTTACGACTACATTAGTGAAGAAAAGGAGGAGCCGCCGTCTGAGAGGAGCTAAAGAATAGAGTAGCCCTTAAAGAATAGAGTTACAAGACTGGCATGCAATGACATACAACGCCATGCAAGTGCATGCAACACTATGTAAATGCAAAAAAAGCATGCACATACAAAGACTATTGACAAGCAGACACATCATGTGATGCTATGCAATCATATGCAAAGATGAGGTAACACACACACACACACACAGAGGGAGGAAGGGAGAAGGGTTGAGGATGAGTGAGAGAGAGGGAAGGAGAGATTATGCATAGGGAGGGTGGGAGAGGGAGAGGGAAAGGAAGGGAAGTGTGAGATCCCTCTGCCCCCTCTGCGTACCGGACTCCCGGTAGTAGCTGACAGCGGAAGCAGCCCCCCTCATGCGCGGGGCAGGGTTTCTCACTCGAGGCCTCGCCCACGAATGTCCGGGCACGAGACTAGGCTGGTGGTCACTCCGAAAACCGAAACCGGGAAAAATTCCCATGCTCGGAAAGCGAGGACGATTCCACCTTTTTGAATTTTCTTAACGAAACGAGATCAATTCTAAACTATCCTTCACCTGAATAAACCAGATAGAAGGAAACTATCAGTGATATAATTTGATCATGTGAGTAATTTCAACGCTTTTTTCCTAATCAAGATCAGGCACAGCCGTTGATCCACTCAATTGAGAAATTTATCAGGGAAGTAACTAGCTACTCGAATCCTAGCGTAATCCTAAGATTTTTCAGTTTGATTATTAAAACTCCACTGATTCCAGCCTAACCCCATTTGGCCCATGGGTTAGCCACCACCCTACCACTGGAATTGGTAGACTCACCCATAATTGAAATGCCTTTCTTAACTTTAGTTTTAGAAAACAGATACGCACACACTCCTCTTTAAAACTTTAATATAAAAAAATAATCCATTGACAAAACAGATATGATCATAGATTTCATAACTCAAAATTTCCATTCAATCCCTTGTTTCACAAAAACAGTACCACTCTGGACTCTCCGTTGGGACCAGTTGGTCAGCAGCTTATAATAATCATTTCGTCAACAGATTACAATAATCATTTCGTCAACATACATATATATATCTTCCTCAACATACGTATGGGTGTCCTAAGCACCGTGAGCCCGTAGATCGCCTAATTAGAACCCTCCAGGATCCTCCTTAGGTGTCCTGGCACTTCACTCAGGGACCGCTTCGTCGGCCCTCGTCCATCGTACCGGAAGCACACCATTTTTCACCATACCCAGGCTGGTCAAGACCTGGGAAGGTTTTTACCGCGTGAGCTGTCTCCCCTCGAACACTCCCTGCCAGCTGTTGCAACCGAACTTCCCTTATATAAACATATATGCCAAATACTCCCTCCAGCATTCTGGCGTAAGACAGTCCTTTAAGAAAATAGGGTTTCTATGCAAGTTTTCAGTTTTGATTTTGTTTGAAAACCATGAATAATCTTAAATCCGTATCTCAATACTTCTAGATCCAGGTCTGAATTCCAAACAGAATTCCTCGAATTTTGTTAACTTGATCCTCAGATCAAAATCAAAAGTCTTAACTTAGTTTCAGATTCGGTGGGGGATTTGAGTACATTTTTCCTGAACTGGACACATCGTCATTGATTGAAATTGACGAAGGAATTAGGTCTTGGTCAATAGTCTGAATCAGAGTTTCGGTCTGGAAAGGTTCTTCCTAAACTATCTTTCTTGAAAGGTACTATTTCAATTTCTCTTTTTCTAAATTTCGTTTGACAAATATTTGCTTACAGATTTCTAAAACATGAATTTCTAATCATTTATCTCGATCTCCGACTTCGATAGTTTAATTGAATTTTCTCATTACCATCTTAGTGAATATGAAACGGTAGCATTTCTTCTCACAGATTATCTACTTATTCATTTTTCTAATTTTTACGAAAATTAAACAGAGGATTGTGAGAACCCTTATTTAAATATAATCATTCTATATGCATCTATTTATGCATAAAATCTAATTCTGATGAAAGTCGCACTTTTATCATCATAAAAATCATTTATGATGAAAATCACTCTTTTAATATAAAAGAATTTCTTTTATGCATAAAAATCATTTATGATAAAAATCACACTTTTAATATTTAAAAAATATCTTTTATGCATATGGTTATTGCATAAAAATCATTTATGATGAAAATCACACTTTTAATATTTAAAAAAATATCTTTTATGCATATGTTTATGCATAAAAATCATTTATGATAAAAATCACACTTTTAATATAAAAAATATATCTTTTATGCATATGTTTATGCATAAAAATCATTTATGATGAAAATCACACTTTTATGATCAAAATAAAATTTCAATAAACTTCCTTCTATACATAGAATTTAATCCTAAAGAAAGTAACACTTTCTTTTTATAAAATATTTTTAGTAAGCATTTTCTATACCTAGGATGAAAAGTAACACTTTAAGAATATATATATATACGATGGAAATTACTCTTTTTGAATAAAAAAGTAAAACTTATTTTTCACAATTTGAGAAAAATTTTGCCATAACCTCCTTTGTATGGCTGACCATTTTTCAATTTTTAACTCTTTACAATTAATTATAAGTTCTCCAAGAGTATTTAAATCATTCTAATGTAAACATTTTCTACTTTATCAAAGAGAAACATTATGAAAAACTTGATTTTATTCATTAATCATTCATCTAGGATAAGAATGGTTGGATTTACTAAAGAAGAGAGGGGAATGCCTTTTTTCAATGAGGCATAACATCATTTTCAATTTAGAGAAGACAAAAATCATAAAAAACCATAAAAACCATAAAATGAATAGAAAAGAGAAGAATCTCCAACTTACGAAGGAATTTGAGAGCTTTCCTTTGGCTTGATGGTTTGAGGGTTCTACTCTTGTTTGAAACAAGAGTGGCCACCAGTCTTTAGAAGAGGGAAGGTCAAAAAAACTAATGAATTATGAGTAAATTCACAGTTTTCTGGCTCTTGGGAGAAGTAGGGTAACAATGCAAAAACACTATTAAGCTTCAACAAAGGGGAAGGCTTCTATTTATAGGAAAAAGTGAGCTTCTAACCAAGCCAATTGATTCTAGAATTTTCCAGATCAGTTTGGTCAATTTTTGACCATTTTTGGGTCAGTTTAGTCCACTTTTTGGATCTAGTTGAAACAGGAGAGAGGAGAGATAAAAATATCTCATTATTTGGGAGTTTAAAACTCTCCCACACATGTGAAATAGGCGCCTCCTTCATGAGGGGAATTCCCCCATACTGAGGTATCAAAAATGCATCATTTCATCTAAATATCTCTCTTTTTTAACTATTAACCTTGTCCTTAGTCAACTCTTCATCTTATGTGAGTATTTACTCATTTTTGGGGGATTTTTCTTTTATTTTTCTATTTATCTCCTCCCTACATTTGGATGAATCTTATTGGTCTATATGAACCTTAATTTAAAATTTCAAAAAAAATCTTGACCCCCAGGATAATGCCTCTTGAACAGATTATACTTAATTTCTAATGCACCTTCTGAAAATCTTTTTGAACTTCTGTTTCAGGGGAACTTATTTTAATAAGATGAGGTATTTTTCTATCCAAAAATATTTAAAAACTGAATTACCACTCTCTAGAAGATTTTCTCTCTCTAAGCCAAAACTGGTAGAAACAAGATCTTTTATATTTCTAAAGAGGGATTTGATTACAGGGGAAGATGCTGGACATCTTGAGAGGCTGGGGAGAAATCTTACAGGAAGAGGGTGGGAGAGGGTGGGAGATGGAGTGAGAGGGAGGGTGGGAGGGAGGGAGGGAGAGGGAAAGGAAGGAGAGAGGGAAGAGGGTGGGAGAGTGAGAGAGAGGGAGAGGGAGTGAGGGAGGGAGGGTGAGTGGGTGGGAGGGGGAAGGAAGGAGAGAGGGAGGAGGGTGGGAGAGGGAGAGAGAAAGGGAAGAGGGTGGGAGACGAGGAAAGAGAGAGAGAGAGAGAGAGAGAGAGAGGAAAGAGGGGGGAAAAGGGAGAGAGAGTGAGAGAGAGGGAGATAGAAAGGGAAGAGGGTGGGAGAGAACACTATATTCGTGAGTTTGGGAATTTCCCAACTCCCATTTTTTGAATACTAAAAAGGTGGGACCTGGATAACATGCCTATAAGTTTTTCAAAACCATATCATGTGACCTATTGTTGGAAAGCGCTTGGAAAATGGAATCTAGTGAGCTATAGAGCGCTCAATTTGGAGTAACGGTGTTCAAGTTATGATTAATCCAAAGATTTGACCACATGTCCCAAACTTATGGGAAATTCCCATATTCCCCAATATGGTGTTAGAGGAGGAGAGAGAGAGAGAGAGAGAGAGAGAGAGAGAGGGAAGAGGGGGGGAAAGGGAGAGAGAGTGAGAGAGCCTGAAAATTATGAGGATTCCAAGTTTTTTTAAGTAGCTCTGAGATAGATTGCTATTGATTTTTATTCTATTTTAAGAAGGTGACATAGGTGTTTGTTTGAGGAGATTGGGGTTGCCCAAAGCAGAGGTTACATAGGGTAGAGGGTCTTGTAGAAGGTGGGTTCCCTAGGACCTCTGAGGTTGTAACTCTGTTGGAACTTGGGATCAAAGCCTTACTCAAAACTCCTATGTAGTATTTGGTTGGTGGAAGCTTGTAGAGTAAAGTTGCAGCTCTTGCTGTTATTGTTGGTCTTATGGAATTGAAGATACAGGGTTTTCTTTGTTAGGATAATTGTGTGGAGGTTCCTTGGTCTCTTTGTGTTCTCTTATTTGTTCAATCCCCAAATCTTAGGGGTGTTGATATTGGCTTAGTTTTATCTATTCATAGAAGATTTGATTACGTGGAGTTTATGAGTTCCTAGGCTTTGGTTTTATCTGTGCTGACATGTGTTGAATCAGATCTGTGTCAACAACTAGCTTGTGTTTGAATCAGCAAGTTTTGATAGAGACAACTTGGCCAGCCATGAGTCAGGATAGGTCACCTGATGTTGAGGGAATGTAGATTTTGTTTTGTTGAATGCTTGTGAGGTTTGGGCTGATAGTCAGAAGTCAGTCTGATAGATTTGGCATTGTTAGTGGTCTAAGCATTAAACTGAGGACTGTGATAGGTTATAAGGGAGTCAGCTAAGATCAATTGAAGCCCAGTAGAAGTCAGTCATGGCACTATTCAAGAGTGGTTTTGGTCTCTTTGTGTTAAAGGGAAAAGTTTTGAGTCTAGTTTGACAGTCAGCTGTTGTCAGTAGTCCAGGATTGAAAGGAAAGGTATTCTTAAGTCAGTAGACTGTCAGCCTTTGAGTGTAGGGAGTTGAGTCCGAGTTGGGTGAGAGTGTCTTGAGGGCTTAAGAGGGTTAGTGGACATAGAGGAGAGGAATTTAGATCCGATGGGGTCGGTTAGATCAATTTGGTCAGAACAATTAGTTGTAGTCCACAACAGTGAGTCTTTGTTAGTGTGATATCTCTTTGAGACTGGAGCAGCCTGAGAGTCAGGACAGGCCAGAGGATATGTGAGTGAAGACTTTTTCTTTAGTTGAGACAGTAGCTAGGTCTGGTTCAGTTAGGTTCAATCAAACAAGTGTTAGTAGAAGGCGAGCTAGGGTTAGCAGAGTGTTCAGTGCACTTCTGGGGTTGTGAGTTTAAGGATAGGTGATGTTGGAGGACATTCTAGAAGTCATGCAGACATATTTCTATCCGGGGTCACAGCTAGTGTCTGATTTCGAATAGGCTATAGAGGCAAGTCTCCCCGACACATCATTGTTTTGGTGCCCCTACTGAGGAGGGCTTTAAAGCACCCTTTAGTTTGTGTGCAGGTTTAAGAGTTTTGAGTAGAGAAGCTGGCAGCCATGATGACATATCCGGTGTTCCATGGACATGTTGGAGAGGATCCAGAGGAGTTTTTGGTGGGAATGGAACTGGCAGCATTCACCTTTGGGAAGGATAGGGATGAGGATAAGTTGATATTGCTGTCTATGTTACTCAAGGGGCTAGGGGATTCATTCACAAATAAAGGGGGACATCACCTGCGTGCATGAACCTCAAGAAAACCCCCTATATATGATTCTCATAAGATGATAACACCCCCCTATTTAGGCTTATATGGATACCTTTAAAAATGACTATGCCACCCCCCTTCCTTATCTTGATGTATTTCTCTAGCATTTACACACCCCCTCTCCTTATATTAAATTATGTTACTTTGAACCTTATAGAGCGAACATAAGTACTTCTTGCATGCTACCAAGAAATAGATGTTAAGTACTAGGGAATCATCACTGTAAATCAGCATGTTGTGATCATTTCTTGATCAATATCAAAAGTACCTATGACATATCCTTAATGTTGCTATACCTGTATTCACCTAAATACATGGCCTTACCCCTACCTTGTAAGCTTATGCCTCATTTCAAAAAACCCCCCTCTTATACACTCACGTGATATCATAAGTTTTCTAAGAGTGAATCCCCTGGGCTGAAGGGAGATGCCAAAAGGTGGTTGTAGACATGGAGAGCTCAGCCCCCAATCAGGGTCAGGCATATGAAGACATTAAAGAGGCTTTTGAGCAGCATTATAAATAGAGTGAATCCCCGAATGCTCTATGGCCATAAATCCACAAGTTAAAGCATAACTTGTCTAATGTGTTTGAAAAATTTATGGACCATTTTGAAGACATGTGGGGAAAATGGGACACGTCCCCTAGGAACAAAAACTTATACAAATTGATATTCAGAATGAAATTCTTAAATTGATAATTGGGTCTTCAGATGGAAGTGAACCTTTGAAGAGGCCTTGAGGATAGCCAAAGAGAAGGAGCGGAAGGTACAGAGGTTGGCTCTAAAGTAGAAGGAAATTCAGAGACTAAAGGAAGGCCAATTGTGCCTAGGGAGGAGAGCAGAAGGAGCTGCTCCAATAGCCCCGGTGGTTTTTAATTAGTTAATGTAGGGTATTAATCATCTGACAGCACATGTAAAATTTAAATTTGAAGCAAAAGGAAGTTCAAACTGAAGGAAGGCTAGCTGTGCCTGGTAAGAGGAGAGAAGCAGGAGCTGCTCCAGTAGCCCTGGTGGTTTCTGATCAGCCTGATGCAAGTTATTAATCATCTGTCTTAGCAGATGGAAAATTTGAATTTGAATTTGTTGCAGGGAGGTAGGAACGTCTCCAGAGTAGGAGATAGAGATTTTATGAGAGGCAGGGGAAGAGGAGGCCCAAACATGAATATTCAGTGTTTTAATTGTATGGAGAGGGGTCACATATCTCCTCGGTTCCCTTCCCAAGAGAATGGGAGGTGATGTTTATCCTTTGGCCCCTAGGAGGGAGAAAAGGTAGAATTTCAGGAGGGCAAAGGAGATGCCTATTCAGCCCGACGGTGCCATAGGTTCAATAGCTAGTAAATGGACCAAGACAAGGAGAAGTAAATTTGATTGGAGTGGATGAAGAAGCAGACATTTTGGCCGATAAAAGGGCTAGAGGGGAAGAAGTAGAGGATGAAGTAGGTCCATCTAGGAGGAAGAAAGGAAAGCAAGTGGAAGGTCAGCCCAAAGAAGGTAGAAAGAAGGCCCAGGTCCAAAAGACACATTGGCATGCAGGATTTTCCCTTGGGTGTCCATGAGGAAGAGTATGATTTGATGAAAGACCTTAGCAGAAGGGTCCAGCCTGACATGGCCCCAGCGTTTGTAGTTGTGTCCCAAACTTAGAAGGACATGGAGCAAGTTGGTCAGAGCATAAGATTCCCCCAGGAAGGAGAAGAAGGGATGTCAGTTTAATATAGTGCACGTGAAGGGAGACAAAGATTATTTGCCAGTTATGAATGCTTGGGGGTGAACAAGCATAGAGTTCCCAAAGTCTATATTGATGGTGGTGCACAAGTCTCTGTAATGACCCACAAGGGAGGCATTAACACTGAAGGTTGGAGCCCCATCATAATTTAGAATCAAAATGGCAAATAGTGCTAAATTTAGATGTTTGGGAATGGTAAAGAAGTTGTAGGTAAATGTTTTGGGATTGGAAGTAGAATTAGATGTGCATGTGATGCCAGCAAAGATTGAATCATACCCATTAATTCTTGGGAGACCATGGCTGATTTTTGCCCCATGAGGGCAGGGTAAGATTGGTGGAGAGGACACCTAATTTTGGGGCTGGACTAGCCTGTGAGAAGACAAGTCAGATATGATATGGCTAAAGGAAGGGAGTTGATTCCAGAGAGTAGTACCTCAGAAGAAGAAGATGAGGAGACCAACTCTATAGAGGTCAGTTCAGAAGATGATGGGGAAGAGGTCGAGCTGTTGGACCCTGATTCTGACCTTATGTGTATGTCTGTACAACTATGTGTAGAGGAAGAGGAGAAGCTAAAGCCTAAAGAAGTTGAAGTATAGTCAAGAGGAGAAGTGTTACAAAATATGCTGGTCAAGGATCTAACTCTGACAAATGAGAGGAAGGAGTATATAAATATGTTGTAGAGATTTCCAGACCTTTTCATTTCTTCTTAAACATAGATTAGGGGAGTGTGTGCAGTGTAGCATGAGATCCAGCTGAAGCCAGTTATACAAAGGTTGAGAAGGTTGGGGATTGTACAACAGCAGGTGTTGAGAGAGGAAGTGGATAAAATATTGAAAGGAGGGTTTATATACCCATTTCTTCTTACACATAGGTTAGGGGAGTGTGTGCAGTGTAGCATGAGATCCAGCTGAAGCCAGAGGCTAAGCCAGTTATACAAAGGTTGAGAAGGTTGGGGATTGTACAACAGCAGGTGTTGAGAGAGGAAGTGGATAAAATATTGAAAGGAGGGTTTATATACCCAGTTGATAATTTTTAATGGGCTTCTCTAGTAGTAATCACCCCAAATAAGAATGGGAAATGGGGAGTATGTGTTGATTTTAAGCCTCTAAATGTTGTAACCAAAAGAGATCATTACCCCCACCACTGCCTTTTCAAGATGAGATTTTGGATAGTGTGGCTAGACATGAAAGATATAGCATATGTGATGGATATTCAGGATACTTCTAGATCTCCATTGCTCCAAAAGACCAAAGGAAAACCACCTTTATTACCCCCTAGGGGTGTTTTTCTTATAGGGTTATGCCCTTTGGGCTAACAAATGCCCCTGTAACCTTTCAAAGGTTTATGAATTTGGTGTTTGATCCCTATTTGGGGTCCTTCGTCAGAGTGTTTATTGGATGATTTTTGTATAGACAATGGTAGATGGATTCATTATGAGAAGCTGAGGTTGGCTTTGAAGAGACTTGATGATCTAGGTGGGCATATTAATCCAGATAAAGGTCATTTAGCTCAAGCCAAGGTGACTCTGCTTGGTCATGTGGTTTCAGAGAATGGAATTGAAGCTGTTGGCAACCACCCGAGCAGTGGACTTGTAACAACCTTGTAATTTTTCTTGCCAACGGGTAGTACCTCGGTGAATGTAAAAGAAAAGGAGACTAGAGAGAGAGGGTGTGGTAATATATGGGCTAAGCCTTACTTAGTAATACAGTGATTGTTGGTGTCGTCTTTATCTACAGTTCTATGCAAACTTGTTTGATTGTTGGTGTCATCTTCATCTACAGTTCTATGCAAACTTGTTTGATTCTCAAGTTGTTTCATTTCTCTCTCTGTTTTGAACATGCCTTTTAACTTTTGTCTTAGTTCGCAAGCAATCAGTCCTGTCCAAAAGTGACTCACATCCGAAGACAGGATCAAAAGCCATGTTAAGTAACTCAGTACTTGCAGGAATTAACTGCACTAGATCAACTAACTTCCTTAGCCTAGGTAGGTTGGTGGCGCAATGCTCTAATGTTGGCTTATCGTATTAGGCATAGTGGTATTACTCGCATCTCCTCCGGAGATGACTAAGTGGTCTAGAACAATGCAAGTGCCAAGTCTCGACCGACTGGACACCAACACTGTTGGTGATCCTATTAGGGACGGTAAGCTAGGTAGGGAGTAGAGAGATAGAGGCTACTACAAGTGAAGTCCTATAGGGTCAGTAGGGTAAATTGACCAAAAGAAGCCCAGAAAGCAGGCACACACTAACCAGGGTCAGGAATGGGAACCAAAGAGGCATAAGAGCACAATGGAAAAAGAATGGAGAATGAAGGAAGCTCAAACAGGGAAATGTGGTACCGCTGTAGACGAGCTGAAGTTGTAGAACAAGAAGCACCACTGCATCGTCATCTACATGGATCAAGAAGATTGGCAAATAGTATTCCATAGCAGTTGGAAAGACTGATTCTAGAACAATAGAGAAATCAGGAAGAAAATCATCAGGAAACTGGATAGGAATCCATAGCAGCATGAAAGACCAATTCCGGAACCACTGTGGAATCAGGAAGAACATCATCCTGATAGGAGGCTGGAAGATGAGGAAGGGGAAGAACTAGTAGCTAGGGGCATGATGTCTCTCAAATACCCAAAATTCAAAGGCAATAGTGAGGAGGCTCCATATGCTCACATCTTTGGTTTTGAAGCCACGTTCCAGGCAAACAAAGCTCTGTTGGTTGGGGAAAAAGGCAGAATATTTTGCCACAACATTGGGTGGCAAAGCCACCAGTTGGTAGTATGTATGACCAATACGGTATGGAACACTTCTAGACATTTGAAGAGCTGAAGAAGGCTTTCATGAAAAGATTCAGGGAAAGACAAGACCATAACGAAGGTATTAGAAAAGCTGCAGAGGATGACATAGAAAAAGAGGCCGACAGAAGACTATGTGGCCAAATTTAGAGCAATGCTGATGCACCTGGACTAGCCCAACCATCCCACCCCAGCCACACTGAGCTAGTGGCTTGTGAGAGTAATGAGGGAAAAAATCCAGACTGTAGTATCCTCATATGACCTGGAAGCCCTGACCTTCGAACAAGTGGTGGGCAGGAGCCGCCAGAAGCTGAAGGTGTCCTGAATCAAACTAACAGATTCCAAAAAGAAAAATAAGGACAAGAGGAAGAAACCTCATAATATGATTCTAGAGAGGAAACCTCAGAGTTAGAATCCAATTAGGAGTTGGATGCCGAAGAGCAGAAGTCCTGAAGAAAGAAAGGCAAGAAGCAGGCAGAGAAATTTCAAGAAGAACTAAGGGCCACCCTAGCCAAGATTGCCAGAAGACACGTAGGATCTGGACTCAAACCAGATGTCTGGTGCACAAGGTGTAACAATCAAGGGCACACAAAAGAGGAGTGCCAGAAAAGAGGCACGCAATAAGTGTGCACAATCTGCGGAAGGGACAATCACTCTACTCCATATAAGAAAACCACAAGCAAAGCAGCAAAAGTACCTAGTACGTCAACAGTGAGTACCCAAAACCCAACTTCAAGCCCAAAGGTACTATGATACAGACAAGACCTCATGGGAATCCAACCAAAAAATCCATGCTACAAGCAAGGGACCAAGAAGGCACCCCAAGGACAGAAAGTAATTTTTCAAGCAATCCCACACTCAACTTAGCATTCAAAGGCGGTGGGTCCAAAAGGACTTACTAGCAGCACATGCCTACTATCAAGGAAGTGCAATGGTATGGATACCAAAGACCCACCCAAAACCATATGTTGTGTGCACCTTCAGGACAACAAAAGAGACCAAGAACAAACAAAGCCAATCCACTGCTAAATCAAGTGACAAAGAAGGACCAACATTGGTCTGGCGAAAGAAAGATGTTCAATCAAGTAAACAGGGGAGTGTGACACCACTAAGGAGAAAGAGTTGAACCAAATTATGGACCAAGGTAAAGAAGATGTGCACTCACATGCACAAGAAACATAACAGGTTCACCGAGATTTGGTGGGACACACTCCTCAACTAGATGGAGGGAAAAATCCAAAGCTCTCACTCTGAACTGAAGCGGTTGCAACAACAAATACCCCCAAGTTCCAAAGTACCCCATTGGTTTACGTGGAAATAAATGGAGAAGGATCATAAGAGGTATCCATCCCCAAGCAAGTGGGTACAAGGTAAAAGAGTATGCCTTTCATGCCGTGAAACATGTTCATTCATTTCACATGTAATATTCTCCTCCTCTAAATGCATAATGTGTGGCCTTGAGTGTTTGAGCATATAGGAAGCCAAAGGTATCAAAATTTACATGTATAAGGGATTAGATAGTTTCACGCCATGAATTGGTCCAGGTTACTTCATGCCATGAAACACTCATAATTGTTTCACGCCGTGAGACACTTCAAAATGATTCATGTCTTGAACTGACTCTAGTACTTCACACCGTGAAATGGTCACAAGCCCTCCACTTATCACAAAGTAGACATGTGGCATTCCCATTTAAGCTGGCCACTAGGATCGACAATTGAATCATAAATACTACTTCTTTTTTTTGTGCATTCTTCTTTGACCTCCTTCGTGTGATCTTGTTGCATGCGATCTTCATTGCTCTGTTGAATTGCATCCGCATCGGTGTGCGTCACTTCCTCCTTACTTGTGACCATCACTCTTAGGTAGGAGCACGTTATCCACCTTCGTTTCTTTCATTTGTATAAATGAAATCATTGTGGGTACAAATTGAATTGATTCATATCTTATTAATTGATTGCATATGTTACTTCCCCTTTTTTGTTTTTCACAATCCATTCCATGTAAAAATGTTCATCTCTCCCCAAATCAAATCACAAGGACATGAGATTTTAAACCCGTGAAATAGCAGTCTGCTATTTCACAAGGTTCACACCAACCCCTCGGGTAGAATAACATTACACCAAACCCTTGAAATTAGTTGTTCATACCACACATACCACTAACCCCTCTTCTCCCCACTAATAATCTCACAAAGCAATAATTTGCTATCTCACGTGCTAAGCCTCTCACGGTTTAAGCATCTCACGTGCTAAGCCTCTCACGGCTTAAGCATTTCACATGCTTAGCCTCTCACGGCTTAAGCATCTCACGTGCTAAGCCTCTCACAGCTTAAGCATCTCATGTATTAGCCCCTCATGCCCTGCTATTTCACGACCTGCACCTTCACACATTAAAGTTCATTCCCACACACACCCTTGACTGCTCACCCCACTAACACTCTTTACATCAGTAACACATACACACACACACACACACACACGCACATACATGCACTCAAAACAAAACAAAAAAACCAAAAAACAAAGGGAAGAAGAAGAAAAGAAAAGAAAAAAAGGAGGAGGACCACGAGCTCCTGCTAGTCATTACAACTGACACTCTTTTCAATGTTCCAAATGACTTCTTCCACTACATCATCAGACCCTGAAGTAGAAGGGAATCCGACCATCACTCAAGCTAGTACAACAGGGTCACCAGTGGACTGAAGGAAGAGAGCATCCCGTGTCACTAAACTCAGCTATCTTAGGCCATATGCGCATAAGTTTCAGGGCTCTGTAATCGACACATATATAAAAAATGTTCACGGAAAGATTTGTCTCCAGTACCATAGCCCAAAATGCTTATAGATATTGGAGGATACAGAGGTCAAAGACAAGCTAGAAAAGGTGGCCTTGGCCGAATGGCAGAAATCCTCCCCCGCACTATCAACACAAACTTATGTGCGGAGTATTTGAAGAATTATGGCAAATCCACCAAGAGGGGTACAGTAACAAAGTCAGATGGAACAATTGAGAAAGTCCTCATCACAGAGGAGCTGATACTCGACGCTCTGTCTCATTGCCCCCACCAATCCCCGACACATGTACACAATTTCGAGCAAATGCCCATGGAAGACATGCTGAAGAGGACTTCTTATAACTCTAATGGGCCAAAATATGATAACATAAGGGATGAAGTAGATGAAAAGGCTTGCAGAGCCATGTCCATGCTCATGCAGATCAAACCCATGGTGGATAGGTATAACAAGGTTCCCCTAAACCGCCTCGCCAAGGTCCATGAAGAAAAAGAAGAAGATTGGGCATGATGGTACGTACATCGTGAAATGGAGAATTATCTCAAGTCACACCAATCAAAGGTGTGTAACCCTTATCTCCTTACGAAAGTGCTCAGCCATGTAGCTAGCCTTCCAGTTCCAGAAGGCACACAGGGAGCATTGGTACCCAAGGCTACAACACCCTTGGAACTATATCCTATCATTCTCGAAGAACTACAAGGCCAAGCGGTCTTAAAAGAAACTAAGGAGATATTATAAGAGTTGAAGAAGGGTAAGAGAACCAAGAAAGACAAAAAGATGAGGGATCCTCTAGTAGGCTGAAGCTAAATCCCAACGTTTGGACGTAGAAGTATCACAAGAGATAGCTTCATTGAAGCAAGCGCTAGAGCAAAAAGAAGCATAGGGCACTAAAGGGATAAGCATACCAAACAACAAGCGCAGCTCGTGAGTTGGCACTTCCCACACCACCCTCAAGCCCTGGCCAAATGGTATTCCCAAGGCTCTCACCACTCAACGACCCTATCATTTCAGATCAGCCACCTTCGACAGAGATAGGTGCAAAACAAGCTCCAAAATAAAAAGTGCCCCAAATAGATGTGAGTACAAGATATGAAGAAGCTACATCGGCAGAACCAGATCCCACAAAGGAAGGCCACAATGTGAGTACAAGATATGAAGAAGCTACATCGGTAAAACCAGATCCCACCTATCTCTGCCGCCTTCAGCAGAGATAGGTGCAAAACAAGCTCCAAAATAAAAAGTGCCCCAAATAGATGTGAGTACAAGATATGAAGAAGCTACATCGGCAGAACCAGATCCCACAAAGGAAGGCCACAATGCTGAAAATAGAAAGAGAGTAGAAGAGCCTACAAGCCCCAATAAGAATAGGAGAATAGAAGATAAGAGCACAATTAGAGAAAGTTCTTTCTTGCACAACTTAGAGACTGATCGATTTCTATAAGAAACCATGGAAGGCCTTGACAGCATGCTACAAGCATGGAAGGCCTTGACAGCATGCTACAACTACAATTTTATGAAACAGAGGGCTCGGCATCCACAAGTACCTCTATGTGGGAACAAGAACAAAGGGTATGGCGATGCCAGTTACTTACTACTCACATGCTCCATGACAGGAATGCCACCTTATGGAGATAATTACAGGAAGTGAATGGTCAAGTGCAAGAGCTTAAGGAGCAAATGGCTGACAGATGCAACACACAGAGAGGTAATACTTAAAAGCTTAAAAGCAGCATAAGAGCAGGAAAACAGGTTCCAAACATTCTAGGAGCTCAACAAAGTGCTAAGCAAGATAATGGTTCAGAAAATCAAAGAAAACATGGCGCTCAAAGCACAAGTCGACCAAGCCAAGGACCAGCTTCAAAAGGAAGTGGCACATGCGAGGGAAAAAGAAGACTAACATACATAGCAACTTAAGGATGCCCATGCCACGTTGATAGCCAAGGAAGAAGAGTTTAAGGGGAAAATCACTAAGCTAATGAAGCCATTGCTACAACCGAACAAAAAGTGGTCAGCCTTCAAACTGAAAGGGAGCAGATAAACAAAGCCCAGTCTAACAAACTAAAAGCCTTAAATGAGATGATCTAAGCAAAGACTGTGGAAATTGATCATATGCTTGCTAACCACTAGCAAGTGCTTGAACACGTACATTAGCAGAGCTAAGTAGTAGCCAGAGTTTGTAGTAGAAAGGCTGAAGTAGATTGAAGATTCTCATGCACAAGCCACAACTACAAGAAGGGAGCAAGAAGAAGCCACAAGAAGATATGATGAGCTGGCCCCGCTACTAGAGAGGTGTGAGAAGCTACCATTTCCAACCTCCTTTCCACAAACAACTCAAGGATACAAGAACTCAAATGCCAACTCGCCAAGGACTCAAAGGATGGAAACAACTAACGAATTATGACTCCTCATCGAATGAGCCTTGGAGATAGGCTCGTTGTCGGTAACTCCTCGGCCCCCTCTTCAAACACTAACATTGTTCTTATCTACACTAACACTCTCTCTCCTTCAATATGAGATTAACCCTACAGAAGACATCAGCCTAGGAGACCTTACACTCATCCATCAAAATACAGAAAGAGATGCCGACCCCACCATCATCATGGGAATCCTTCGAGGGGATATAGTACTAACTGACCCAGCTAATATCTTTTTCTATCCCTTACATCCCATAGTGCTCAACCTTCATAGTTGTTGCCGTGTGCTACAACAATCAGACATCTTGGATAACATCGTCAATAAACCCGACCTTTTTATGCTAGATAATATCCCAACAACACCGACCAACTACAAGGTTGTTGCAAGAAGCTATCAATGGGTCATTAGTCACGGTTAGATAGAAATATATAATACCCATCAGCATTTAAATCTTCCAGAATCCACTTTATATCATCCTTTTGGTATTATAAAGCTTTATCAAACAAGAAGATGAGCTTGAGGAAGTAAACCTGGGAGATGATCAAGAGCCCGGAATAGTCAGAGTCAGTGCAAAACTGAATCATGAATTCAGAGGAAGACTCCTAGAGCTGTTAAGATCCTATAAGGACATGTTGCATGGAACTACTCGGACATGAAAGGACCCTATCTTTTACTAGCACAAGATCAACCTAGAGGAGGATGCAATTCCTATCAGGAAGAGCAGGTATGGAATGAACCCTAACTATAAGATCAATCTAGAGAAGGCTGTAGTTCCTATTAGGCAGAGCAAGATCAATCTAGAGGAGGATGCAATTCCTATTAGGCAAAGCAGGTATAGAATGAACCCTCCATAACCATTTTGAGTCTATGCTCACCACTGTGGTTTATAATTTTGATAAACAACATATTTAATATCCTAATATAACCCCAGAAGGTATAACTGAACTCCAAGAATTTATGAAAACTAACAAGCCAACCCACCCACCCCCAAGTTCAGGAGAGGGTCACGAAGAGACATAAGGCTCCTCTATCTCAACTACTTATCCCATGTTCTCTTCAATAGAAAGTAAATTATTGAACCCCTTTCCAAGTGTAGCTCCTACTAACCAATTTGAGGCAGAATGCACATTCTCTTGCTTACCTTCTATCCCTATAAATATTCCCACTAACCCTCTAGCCCCCGAGGAGATGCTGGAACCCAACTTGTCTCCAACACGGCTGCTTGATGAGATACGTAATATCCAACCTCAAGATAACATTGAAGCTTTTAGTGGAAGAGATGTTGTATCAAAAGAAGTTTCAAAAAATCAATGAGAAGCATGTGTCTTCTTTTATGAACAAGAACCAGCTCGATGCAACTCAGGTGCAAGCAATGCTGGATGAGATTGGCATCTCTCAGAAAGCATATAGTATACTGTTTAAGGCACTAGCAAAGAAATGTCAAAGTAAGAAGCATAAAGGTTCGTTACTTCCAAAACCAATGCCAGTAAATTATGCACGCCAACATGTGAACTCAGAGGTGTTTGAGAAGCTTGGTTCACCAATACATATTGAAGCAACATTCGTTGCTAAAGACAGAGAGGTACTCTTTAACCAGCACAACAATATTTTCTTTGATCTTGAAGCTTTGCAAAGGCACAGAGTTCAGTTCTTTGAGATTAGTCAAGAAGAATGTGGTGTGAGGGGTTCATCAGATCAGGAAACCCACTTTTAAAGCCAAATCTCATGTGCTCAAGGTGTTGATGCAAATCACACCATTTGAACCCACTCGAAGGATCATGCCCGATGCTTACTGTGCAGTGGAATTAAGAAGGCAGTCTTATGTACCTTACCCTCTCCATCCACCAATGCCAAATTTAGAGGAGTTGTTGCCAACTCGGGGAGAAGGTACATTATGGGAGAACGTGGCAAAGCACACCAAGCTGGCAAACCCCCACCAAGATGACCTACTGGAAATCTAAATTGTCAACTTCATGATTGGCTACCGTTTTCGTAGGTGGCGCAAGGCACATCTAGTTCATACAAGGGGAGGCTACACAGCTATCACAACAAATGATACCAATCTCTGCAGAGGATTTTGGTCTACAACTGGATTGGCGACTGGATTGGCGAAAACAATACCTGATGATCCCCGAATATAGTCATTAGTACCAGTGCTCTTAGCCAACCCAAAGGGTGGATCCGCTCTACATGCCTATCAAATGGAGGCTCACCCCACTGCAATCTCATGATGCAAAGCAAAGAGATTCTCATGTCTGCTACAATTTTCTATAATTCTCGCCATCTACTTTCCCATGTATTACAAGCCAAAGACACCAAATGCTCACATAGATCCGAGCTTGGTGCCAAATTCCTGATCTAGACATCGTGGCTGCTATCAGATTCCTAAAGTTAATTGTGGTCCTTATCAATCAACCAAGGGAAAGGTATGATGGATTTGAAGCTAAACAACTTCACTTTGACATGAACACAGGGCCCAAAGAAAGAGGCATGATGGTGTATTATCATCGCCTACAGTGTCTTCCTGACTACATGCACATCATGTTTAAAGACATGGTTCTGAACGTCACACTGCTCATTCAGAAGAACCTTAAAAAAGCTTTAGTCACGTCGGAACTTCTACATACACGAGTTCGGCAACCAGGTCTTTCGACCTCGATAAAAGGTTCTGAGGACATAACCTACATCAGGAAGGGGGGGATGTTAATCCCATTTTGGATTAACAAAGATGCTCCTCCAATTGAGGACATTAATAAGTGTCATGTAAAGGCACTATAAAAGTCGTATTGAGATACTGGCCACCCAAGGCCTTAGTTAGTAGTTTTGGGTGCCCAAGTGTGAATAAGGGCCAGTTTTATAAAAGGAAATTCTCATAAAATGAAATGAGACAATCCCCCTTTATGCTATGAGAACTCTTGTGCTTTGGAGAGAGAGAGAGAGAGAGAGAGAGAGAGAGAGAGAGCTCTAGTACATGTGCCTCTTTCATGTATGCATGTGTGTGAAAGAGTGAGAGGTTGATTCCTTGCATTCATGGTGCAAGCGACTTCGCGGGCGGTGACAGTGTGGAGGCGGAGTTCGGAGGTGTGTGGAGATTCTAAAGTGAGCTTGGGGAGCCTCAAGGGATGTGAGCTCGAAGAATTGGTAAGTACCCAACAATTGTTGTGTCTATTGCTTCTCCTGTTTGCGGTTGTGTGGAGTTCCTTCTTGGGAGGTGCGGTAGCCCATAACACCATATTTTTACCTTTTAGACAAATCTGCATGTACAAGACCCGTGTGTAAAAAATCTTCAACTTCCAATAACTTCTTTATTCCAACATAGTTGGGATGGGCTACAGTGATGGCATGCACTTCTAGATCCTTGCCCAACCCCTCTTTTTCTAATGCATCTACAGCTTGGTTTTGCTCTCTCTTCACATGTTGTATCTGCACTTCCTGAAAACTATGCAACATCCTCCTTATATGAAAATTCCATTCCTTCAACTTAGGATTATTGGCTTTCCAAACAGCTTGAAGCTGTCTAATGACCAATAAACTGTCCCCTTTGATAATAAGTCTTCTGATTCCCTTCTTGATACACTGTTGAAGCCCATACTCCAAGGTAGCATACTTAGCCCCATTGTTGGTTTGCACTTGCAATTTAATCCCTTCTTGAAAAACTTATTTTCCTTCTGGACTATTCCTCCACTGGCCACTCCTGAGCTTCTCTTGAAAGCCCCATCAAAGAACAGTGTGAAAGCATCTGATAGCCCTATTCCAGGGTCCTTCCATCTAGGTACCTTCTTCTTTACCACTGCCTCTTCCTTCAACACCAGTGGATTTTGCCTGTATGTCAGAATATCAGGTAGTGTAGCCCTAGTGCTATCCTCCACCATGCAAGTAAATTGAAATTTCTATAGTTGAATCAACCACTTGGACAATCTCTTAGAAGGAATGTCTGACTAAATCAGATGAGGAAGCAAAGAATAATGGGCAAGAATAGTAAATGGCTTTGGGAGTAAATAAGACCTAAATTTCCTTAGAGCAAACACCACAACCACCATCACCTACTCTGCCTCAGAATATGTCCTCTCCCCTTGTGTCTTTGTCCTACCAATAAAATATACAGGCCTCATATAAGAATGGTCCTTCCCCTGCTGCAAACACTGCTCCCACAGCATCCTCACCCACACTAGGGTTCACAAAAAATTCTCTGCGCTCCAGTCAAGAGGCATGACTATTGGCAAAGTGCTCAAGATCTCTATTACTCGTATAAAGGCCTTTTCCTCCTTATCTTGCCAACTGAAATAATCCCTTTGGGATGCCTATTGTAATGAATATAAAGCTTGAGACAAAAGAAAGATGAACCTAGCAAGATATCTTACCTTATGGGTAAAAGTTAGCAACTACTTCACATCCTGAGGAGTTTCTAATAAAAGAAAAGCTTTCACCTTTTTAGGATCAACTTCAATTCCATTCTCAAAAACCCCATGACCAAGCAGAGTCACCTTGGCTTGAGCCAAATGACATTTATATGGATTGAACTGCCCACCTAGATCATCTAGTCTCTTCAAAGCCAACCTTAGCTTCTCACGATAGTGAATCCATTTGCCACTTTATATACAAAAATCATAAATGAACACTATGAAAGAATGAAGGACCCTAGATAGGGCTCAAACACCAAATTCATAAATCTTTAAAAGGTTGTAGGGGCATTTGTTAGCCTAAAGGGCATAACCCTATAAGAAAAACACCCCCATAGGGTAATAAAAGTGGTTTTCCTCTGGTCCTCTGGAGCAATTGAGATCTGGAAGTATCCTGAATATCTATCACATACACTATATCTTTCATGCCCAACCACACTATCTAGAATCTCATCTTAGAAAGGCAATGGATAATGATCTCTTTTGGTTACTGCATTTAGAGGTTTAAAATCAACACATACTCTCCATTTGCCATTCTTTTTTGGGGTAATTACTATTGGAGAAGCCCATTCAGAATTATCAACTGGGTATATAAACCCTACTTTTAACAATTTATCCACCTCCTTTCTCAACACCTGATGTTGCAACCTTCTCAACCTCTGTACAACTGGCTTAGCCTCTCAACTAGATCTGATGCTGCACTACAGACACTCCCCTAACTTGTGTATAAGAAGAAATGAATAGGTGTGTAAATTTTTGAAAAATACTTATGTACTTCTTCCTCTCAGCCTCTGTTAGATCCTTGGCCAGCATCTTTTGTAAAACTTCCTCTCCACCTGGTTGTACTTCAACTTCAAACTTCGGCTCCTTCCCTTCCTCTATACATAAATGTATAGATATACACATAAGGTCAGAATCAAGCTCCAACAGCTAGACCTCTTCCCCATCATCCTGTAAGCTGACTTCCTATGTTTTTGAATCCTCTGTAGAACTGGTTTCCTCATCTTCCTCTTCTGATGTACTACTCTCTGGAATCAACTCCCTTCCTTTAGCCATATCATATCGACTTGTTTTCTCATCACACAAGCTAGTCCAGCCCCAAAATTAGGTGGCCTCTCCACCAATCCTTCCTTGCCCTCATGGCAATTAGCCATGGCCTCCCAAGAATCAATGGATATGCTTCAGACTTTACTGGCGTAACATGCACAACTAATTCTGTTTCCAATCCCAAAACATTTACATGCAACTTCTTTACAATGCCCAAACATCTGACTTTAGCACTATTTGCCATTTTGACTCTAAATTCTATTTCCAATCCCAAAACATTTACCTGCAACTTCTTTACAATGCCCAAACATCTGACTTTAGCACTATTTGCCATTTTGACTCTAAATTTTGATGGGGCTCCAACCTTCATTCTTAAAGCCTCCATTGTCTGATGGGTCATTACACAGACTTGTGCACCCCCATCAATATATACTTTGGGAGCTCTGTGTTTGCTCACTGAAGCATCCATAACTAGAAAAGAATCTTTGTCTCCCTTCACCTGCACTATATTAATCGGACCACACTTCTTCTCCTTCTTGGGGCATCTCGTGCTGACCAACTTGCTCCATGTCCTTCTGAGTTTGGGGCATAACTGCAACAGCTAGGGCCATGTTAGACTAGGACCCTTCTGCTAAAGGTCCATCAAATTATACTCTTCCTCATGGACACCCAAAGGCGAATCCTGTATGCTAATGTGTCTTCTAGACATGGTCTTTTTCCTTCCTTCTTTGGGCTGATCTTCCACTTGTTTTCCCTTCTTCCTTCTGGATGGACCTGTTTCATCATCCACCTCTGCCCCTCTAGTCCTTTCATTGGCTAAAATGTCTGCTTCTTCATCCACTCCAATCAAATTGACTTCTTCTTGTCTAAGTCCATTTACTAGTTGTAGCCGAACCTATGGCACGCTGATTAGGCATCTCCTCTGCCCTCCTGACATCCTACCTTTCCTCCCTCCTAGGTGCCAAGGGATAAACATCACCTCCCATTCTCCTAGGATAAGGGCACTGAGGAGATATATGACCCTTCTCCATACAATTAAAACACTAAACATTCATGTTTGGGCCTCCTCTTCCCCCCTGCCTCTCCTAGCATCTCTATCTCCTACCTAGGGGCATTTATGCCTCCTTGCAACACAGATTCTTATTTAAATTTTCCATTTCTTGAGTCAGATGATTAATACCCTGCATTAGTTGATCAGAAACCACTAGGGCTACTGGAGAAACTCCTTCTTCTCTTCTCTCCCTAGGCAGAGCTAGTGGCCTTCCTTCAGTCTGAACTTCCCTTTGTTTTTAAGCCATCTTATGTAGCTTCAACTCCTTCTCTCTGGCTACCCTCAAGGCCTCTTCAAAGGCTCCAGGTCTCTTCAGCTCCGCTTTCTCCTTCAGATCAACATGAAGGGACTAGATAAACATATCCTTCTTAAGAAGAACATGCGAGTGCTCTGTTTCCAAAGAAGTGTCCCATCTTCCCCATAGATCTTCAAAGTGGTCCACAAATCTATCAAACACATCAAACAGATTATGCTTTAACTTTGGATTTCCTACCACAGAGCATCTAGGGGTTCACCTTGTTTATAGTGTTGCACCAAAGCCACTTTGATGTCTTCATATGCCTGACCTTAATTTAGCTGAGCTATCCATGTCTGCAACCACCTTTTGGCATCTCCCTTCAACAACATGGACAGTAATGTCAACTTATCCTCATCTCTATCCTTCCCAAAGGTAAATGTTGCCAATTCCATCCCCACCAAAAACTCCTGTAGATCCTCTCTAGTATGTCCATGGAACACTAGATATGTCATCAAGGCTTCCATCTGTTCTGTTAACAACTGTCAAATCAAAGCCCTCCTTAGTGGGGGCACCAAAACAATGATGTGTTGGAGAGACCTACCTCTATAGCCCATCTGAAACACACCATCGTGTAGAAGGGAACTACCACCAGCAAACAACACCAAAGCAAAGCACCAGTCCACTCAACTGACGTCCCCTGTTCTCTAGCTACCAGGTGGATACCTGTGCACACTCCAAACTTCTCAAACTAGCCCAGCTGACAATTCCAATGATCCTCCCAGGTCAGCTCTGACCTCCAATGGCCATGGTATTCACTCTCCATCCTTTAGCTAACTTGACTACCAGCTGACCATAATTACTCCTAGCTGACACAAACAAATCAGATGTTAACTGTATTTTGAATCAAGCATTGGCTAAATATCAAATCCTAGTTAGAAATGAGTCCTCTAGGCTTCCTCAGAGTTCCTCCGATGATATCAACTAACCTAAAACTCACAACCCCAAAAGCTTATTGGACAGTTTGCTAACCCTCTGTCGACCTTCTGCTGACACTTGTTTGATTGAACTAGATCCAACTAACTTAATTGTCTCAATTGAAGTAGAAATCTTCACTTACGTGTCCTCTGACCTTCCTTGACTCTCAAGTTGCTCCAATATCAAAGAGATACTACACCAAAGACTCATCATTGACTCCAACTGTCCCCATTTTGACTATTCTGACCAAACTGACCTAGCCGACCCAATTGGATTAGAATTCCTCTCCTCTATGTCGACTGACCCTCTTAAGCCTCCAAAACACTCAAACCCCACCAAGACTCAATTCCCCTACAAGCACAGATGACCAGCTGACACCCCTATGACTATGGAATACCTTTTTCTTCACTTCTACTTGATTGCTGACAGTTGACTGTTACACCTAACTTTAAATCTCTTTCCTCCAACCTAGAGAAACTAAATCTCCCCTTGAATATTATCTACTAGTTCCTTTTGAGCCTCAATTGATCTTGGCTAAGATCCTTCTGACCCAACACAGTTCTCAGTTGACACCTAGACCACTATAGTAGTGCCCAACTGATCAGACTGACTTATGACTAGTTTTGATTGCTAGGCCATACCTCACAAGTGTTAAACAAAACTAAACCAATGCTTCAACTGACCTATACTGACACACATTTGACCAAGTTGCCTCTGTCAAAACTTGCTGATTCAAACACAAGCTAACTGACATTTTTTTGGTTGAATAATACAAGTGAACTCTTCTCTCACAGCTTTTTGTTTTCAACGAACTCTATCAAAACATCCCACATGACCGGACCTTTTGTAAATATATAAAACTGAGACAATCTCAACAACCCTGAGATTTTGGGATTTAACAAAAGTAAGAGAGAACATCATGGAACCAAGGGATTTCCATACAATATTCCCAACACAAATTGTGTATTCCAATTTCCCAAAACCAACAATAACAAGAATTGTAGCTATACCCTCCAGACTTCCAACAACAGACATTGCAAATGATCGTTAAGCAAGGCTTTGAGCTGGTCCAAGTTCCAATAGAGTTGCAGCCTCAGGGGTACTAGGGCACCAACCTCCTATGCGACCCTCTAGCACCTATACAACCGTTGCTTTGGGAAGACTCAAATCTCCTCAAACAAAACCTACATCTTCTTCTTTAAAAAAAAGAGAATCTAATAGCCAGCTATCTCAGAGGTGCTTCACCACAAAACACCTTGGCTCTCACTACTCTCTTCTTTACAAACACGCCCACACACAACAATTCTTCTCTCCCCCAGCTTCCCGCAACTATGCACTCTCTCTTTTGCAATCGAGCATCTCCTCTCCTCTCCTCTCCTCTACTACACATGCAAGCGCACTTTCTTCTTTTGGTCGAAGTGACAATGGCTAGTTCCAATTTGGAAGGTGGCCACGCAACAATTATTTTTTCTAAAGTTTCTAACCATGCATTGACAACTTATTTCATTTTCTTGGGGTTGAGTGGACATCTTTACTAGGCATTTTCCTTGGGCAAAATAAATTCTATCAACGTGTTCAGACTCACAGTTCATGTCTCTAGGCTCATGGCTTACATCTTTAGGCTCACGTGTTAACGCACATGTTTGACTCATGTCTTTTTTCGTGGGATTATTGGCTCACAACTCCTAATCCAAGAGCTTATTTAGTATGGTTTTTGGAGTTTTTTGAGGTTTTTTAGACTTGATGGTAGGTGATTAAGGGTCCTAATCCTATTAATGGTGGTTATGCAAGTGTATGAGTATTTTTTAAATTGTTTTTTTGTTGGTTTTACATGCTTCTAAATAAACATTAATTCTAACAATGCATGAGCAAAAAAACTTAATTATCCCACTCTAATCCACACCTAATGGAGCTTAATGCTTATGTTTTTAGAGTGGATTCCACTAAGCAATTTATTGGCTTAATGCAATAAAGTCTAAGCCTTTTGGGCTCCAAAATCATGCAAATCACTAAGAAACTAGGGTTTTCCTCTTCCAAGATATGAAATCTAAGCCTTTTAAACTTGATGAGAGGTTATTAAGGGTCCTAATCCTAGTTAATGGTGGGATTATGCAAGTGTATAAGTTTTTTTAAAATTTTATTTTTTGTTTTTTACATGCTTCTAAGCTATAAATTCCAACAATGCATGAAAATAATTTACGAAATGCATGAACAAAAATAAAGTATCGTACTCTAATCCACACCTAATGGAGCTTATGTTTTCAGAGTGAATTTCACTCCTAATGATAATTGCTAAGCTATTCCTTGGCTCAATGCAATGAAACCTAAGGCTTTTGGGCTCCAAAATCATGTAAATCACAAGAAACCAAGGTTTTCCTCTTTCAAGATATAAATCTAAGCTTTTTGGGCTTTAAAATTGTGCAAATCACCAAGAAACCAGGGTTTCCTTCTTCCAAGGTATGAAAATACAATGCCCTAATGAAAATAACTAGATGCATCAAAACACCTAATTGCATCAATTTCTTCATTAATTAGAGAAATTTTAGAGTGTGCCAAATCATGTGTCATTGGTCCTTACCTTGGAGCCGCAAATGTAACTTCCCAATCTGGCTAGCTCTCATCCGTCGAGTTGCGTCCTCACTCTGTTTGTTGTCACACTAGAATGCTCTTTGCCAATGGGGTGAAGGAAGAGCTCTCTATGCCTAGATAAGTGCAAAAAGAGATTCATCTTCACAATGGTTTTCTCTCACAAAAGGCGGGGAAAGAAGATATGATAAAAGTCACACTTTTATAATAAAATAATCATCTTTTATGCATACCTCTATGCATGAAATTCAAATATGATAAAAGTAACACTTTTATAATAAAATAATCATCTTTTATGCATACCTCTATGCATGAATTTCAAATATGATAAAAGTAACACTTTTATATTAAAATAATAATCTTTTATGCATACCTCTATGCATGAAATCTAATTATGATAAAAGTAACACTTTTATGTTAAAATAATAATGTTTTATGCATACCTCTATGCATGAAAATCAATTATGCATAATATAAAAATCAATTTCTCTAGGCTTACAATGAATATCTTTCAATTAATCTAGGATGATAATTCCTAGAATATGGTAGGAAGTCCTCTTTTCATGATTTGAATGAAATTATTTTATGCGTAATTTTTATAAAAATTTTGCCATAGCTCCGCTACTATAACTGATAAATCTCAATTATTTAAAAAGATAAGGCTTATCTTTAAGGGAATGATTAGAATGATCCCTAATTAGATCATTAACCCTTAATGGATTGAATCAAAAATAATCATAGAATACATAAACTAAAAGCATAGATTAAAAAACCATTAATTTGTTCTTAAGCATAGATTAATCTTGGATTAAGGAAAAGCTTTATGAAAAGCTTCATTTGGATTGAGAGTGGGTCATGAGTATGATCATTTCTTAAGTGAGAGAGAGAAATAATCATTAGAATTAAACATAAATAGAAATTTATGTAATTCTTTTCGATCATTAATCAATTAACTTCAATAGCATTCAAAAACCATACCAATTAAGCTTCTCAAGCTTGAGAGGGGTTGAGAAGAGAGAAACATTGAGAAATTATAGAAAAATTCAAAATTCACCATACTTACCTTACAAATTGCTTGATTCTTTGTTCACGGTAGAGGCCCCCAACCAATCAATTGGTTAAGTATGTTGATGGAGCCACCAATGGGGATTGAAGAAAGAGGGAAGCTCCAATTTCTTCAATTTGGAGAGAATTTTAGAGAATAGTAGGAATTAGCATTATTTCAGCATAACTCTAGTATAGTAAAATTCTTCTATTTTTTTCAAAGGACTCATGTGCTATTTATAGGAGAGGGAAGCTCTAACCAAAGCTAACTGAATTCTAGAATTTTCCAAATTCAGTTTGGTTGAATTTGGACTAGATTTGGATCTAGTTTGGTTCCTTTTTTATTCGGTTTGGTTCCATTTTGATTTGGTTTGATTCAAGAGAGAGGAGAGATAGAAATATCACAATTTTTATAAGTTTAAAACTCATTCAAGCATGTGAAATATGCACCTCCTTTAATGGACTCCCCTTCCTTACATATATGTCAAAATGGAATCATTATACCCAAAATATCTCATATTTTTAATATTGCTCATAGTTTTTTACTAATAAACCTTGTACATTTTCAACTCTTCATCTTATGTGAGCATTTACTCATTTTTGGATACCCAAAATATCTCATATTTTTTATATTACTCATAGTTTCTTACTAATAAACCTTGTACATAGTCAACTCTTCATCTTATGTGAGCATTTACTCATTTTTGGGTTACAAATTGGATTTATCTCCTCCCTACACATGGATTGATGCTATTGGCCCATAGGAACCTTAATTGGACCATAATCCAAAAATTTCTGAAAATCTAGACCCTTAGACTAAGGTCCTTTATACCCATTTCCAATTAATTCCAATTGTACATTGGAAAATTCTTTTTGAATTTTTGTTTCAGGGGAATTTATCTTAATTATATGAGATATTTTTCTATCCGAAAATATTCAAAATCTGAATATTCTCTCTCTAGAATATTTTCTCTCTCTATGCCAAAACAAGCAGAGACAAGATCTCTTATATTTCAGAAAAGGGGATTGATTACAGGAGAATATGCTGGACATTTTGAGAGGCTGGGGAGGAATCTTACACCCTCACCCCTTTTACGTTGCCACACTGCAGACCACCACTGATAACAAGCCAAAAAGGGGCTATATTGACATCTGACATCGTAAGCCTTACTAATTGTAAGACCTACGAACATCTAGCATGGCCATCATAATTACCGTCGTAATCATTAATTGAACGTGTTGGTAGTGCCTCTATCGTAAGTGGAAAAAAAAGGCTTCAACCGTGTTGGACGTAAGGCTTCAACCATGTTGGGGACGTAAGGGCGGTGTTAGTAGTTCCGTCCTGCCAGTCTTGCCACATGGCCACCACGTGTCAGTAATAATCACACATGGGAACATAATGGTTCTTAACCATGATATATAATGCGAATACAATGGTTCTTAACCATGATATATAAGGGATATAAGCCCATGGCCCTTCCTAACCCTCCATCTTTATGGTGTTGTGCAAGGGTTTGAGGAGGGAAGACAAGGTCCTCTGAGGCCACCTATGTGCGTGTGGCTGTTGTCTGCTTCAAGGGTGACTGTGGCCATGCTTCAACTCTAATACTTCATAATTTGATGTAATCAAAGAGATTTGGTTTGCCTCTTCTATTTGAAATTAACTTCTTTAGCTACATCTTCCTCCAAGATTCCTTAAGTGTTTGTGAGAGCAGTGTAGGAGCATTCCTTGTTAGCAATCCGCCTTGTTGTTATGAATCTCGAACCAGTTTGATCGAATCAATGGCTACAAGGAATGAAATCTAATGCAAGAGAGCATGGCTTGGTCCTCATAGAAGTAACAACCTAAGAAGCACCATTTCTTGGTGGCATGAGGATTGTGAGCGACGTTATAAGAAGAACCCTCAAAGATACTCTTCTTGGGTTCACATTGAAGTATGAGCAAGCCATTTGCTGAGTGTGGGAAGGAGACCTACACAAGGATGTGATGTCTGTTAAGAATCATGGATAGCAAGAGCATGCAAGTGGAAGCAATGGAACAAGAGGAAAGCAAAGCATAAATGAATGAACAATCATAAACAACTTATTGAACATCATTGAGACTCCATAGCTTGAGAGAGGACACAAGATATATGGAAAGCTTCTTGTATTACTTTCAGCCTCGCTACAGCTATCTTACGCTTCTTCTTCATGTGATTACAAAAAACGGGGTCTCCTGCCTTTATATAGGTTCCACCAAGGGCCACCCTAGATCCCTTTTCCACCCACATGCCCACTTTATTTAGGTGTGTTCACACCTCCATTACCTCTTCCCCTCATCCTTAACCTCTTGTACGCCATATATTTCAACACCCCCTCTCAATGCCACCATGGGACAAGGTGAGCATTGGACATACAAGTTCAAAAAAGACTCCCTCTCACAACCATAGGATAGAAGACAAGGTAGGTAGCCTTTATATGATAGGCTTTAACAAAAGAGATGAGTTATAGAGTAATGTGGTTCACTCCCAATTCTAGTAAACATGTTTCACTCCTCGACTAGAAGAGTTTCTCCTCATTTGAGGAACTTACATAATTATCCTCAACCTTGCCCATTCTTCTTGCAAAAAGTACATTTTAAGTGAAATTTCGGGCGTACCATGTTTCATCACTCACAAAGGCTTGCCTTTTCAACATAGATATAGATCCACCCTTTTCTTTGACCCTTAAATCTTCTTCAGAAATGCTATAATAATATCTTTAAATGCTGGATCAGGGAGGTGTTTCAATGTGGTCACAAGGCCATCGAATGACGTGGGCATGCTCTTTAAGAGCACAGCAATAGCAACTTCTTCTTTAACTTTGGCATCAATGCTTGCATGTTGTCTCATGATGCTATTCATCTTGCTGATGAAGTCTCTGAGAGAGCCACCCTCCTTCATCTCAAGACCAAAAAACTTGACCTTAAGTGCAATCTTTGAGTGATTTGCCTTGGCTCCATAAAGCTTCTCAAGCTCATCTCAAGCCGCTTTTTGTTGATCTCATTCCTGCCACCACAAGATGGGTGAGTTTCTTATGAATATGAAGGGAAAAAATGGCATGAGCCCTCTCATCATCTTCTACAACCTCCAGATCTTCAAGGTTCACCTTCTTCGTGCCTTTTACCAAAGGCCATAAAGTTTTGAGCATGAGCATGTATTTTACTTGAACTTGCCAATTATGGAAACCCTCGCCATCAAACTTCTCAATCAAGGTTTCCATCTCCTTCGACATGACTGATAGGGGTAGAAGAGGTCTTATCACTTATCAAAAAACAAGTGGGTAGTGTGCTTTAGAGGTTCAAAGATCAAAAATCACCTTGCACTTTGATGAGCAAGGGTGAGTGAAACTTGAGATGAATCCTTTAGCAATAACCTAAGAAGATTATTGCTATAGATGTTGATGTTGCATGATCTATAGATGTCGACGTTGGCTGCTATCTACTGGAGTTGCCGAATACTTGCTAGATGCCGATGTTGCACTGCTAGTCAGCTCTCATGACCGTAGACGCACCTACTACCAAACTCTTGTTGTCCATTAACAGAATGCTAGGCCGTGTTGCTGTTGAGATAGACGGTGGTGTTGTTGCCGAACATTGTTTGCCATCTATTGAAGATGTTAACAACGAGACCTCCTTTGTCTTCTTCCCTCCTTCTATTGTGAAACAAAGAAGTCCCACCTAAAGCAGCTCCTATGCTTCTTTAGAGCCTTGCAAAGAGGCTCCTATGATTCGTCTTCAGAGCTTCAAGGCTTCAAAGATGGAAAACGTCGACAGAAAAAACTGGATGGACATACAGTTGCGTTTTCTTGCTGATGACGGTCTTCTTCTTCTTCTTCTTCCAAGATTCAAGAGCTTGGTGGTGATGCAATCCTCCTCTTTTGATGGAGGTCTTCAAACGTTGCTCTCTCCTTCACTCCTTTGAAGATCCTCTCCTTCTTTTACTACCACCTTCGTGCTTGGGAATGGCTTATGAGAAAGAGAGATTGAAGGGGGATCTCAACCTTAGCATGGCTCTAATACCATGTTAAGAATCATGGATATCAAGATCATACAACAGTTGAAGTAATGGAACACGAGGAAAGCAAAACATAAATGAATGAACAAGCATAAACAACTTACTAGACTGCATAGCTTGAGAGAGGACACAAGATGTATGGAAAGCTTCTTGTATTACTTTTAGCCCACTCCACAGTTAGCTTACCCCTCTCCTTCATGTGATTATAAAAATAGGGTCTCCTACCCTTTATATAGGTTTCACCAAGGGCTAGGGTTTGAGCCAACCCTAGATCCCTTTTTTCCACCCACATGCCCACTTTATTTGGGTGTGTTCACACCTCAATTACCTCTTCCCCTCATCACTCGTTAGCCTCTTGTATATTATATATTTCAACAATGTCGTGGTTTGGAGTGCTTTGATAATAGAAGTTGCTTCACATGTAGGAGCTATGCATTAGGAGTTGTGTACCCCCTTTATTTTGACCTCTCGAGACTGCTAGCTTTAAAAAATCACTCTCTTAGGAGGTGAGTTGAGATTGAAGGGCATAATGATGTGGCACAATGATGTTGTTGTTATTCATTGGCACTATGGGGTTGCCATGATTCCCAAAGGAAGGAACTCTATCCGAGCTCTAAGATCTTGGATAGCTTGGTTCTTTGAACAAATATTTGGGCATCCATAACATCGAGACACCATGGCAATTATACTCTTCACCTACCTGCATTCACAAAGCAAGGTATCATGAAATGATGACCCATCGCAAAAGAAATAGTTGAGGTAAAAAGAGGAGGTAATGCTAAAAAATTGTGCTAGTTAGCAATGCCCATGGACATGTTATTTTGTAATAGGTTAACATGCTTCCATCCTAATCCTATCCCGTTGATCTTTAACCTTGACTCGAGGTCTAGTTTTAGAAATTAGGGCCATTTCTAGCGGTTCTTGTTATTGCATTTTTCTCGACTCGAGGTCTTTAAGTGAAGCTTTTGCCCGAAAGTCACCATCGTCGAAAACTACCGCCACACTTGCCTCCAGATATCATGCCATATCTAGGTATTCCTTTTTTATTTATGCTCCCCCCTCCTCCTTGCCTTTACAAGCATGTGGGCTTGACACACCCCACATGCTTGCACAATTTCATCACCATTGCACGATGCTCGTGTATGATGGAACATGCTTGTAAAGTTTTATCATCATTGAATGAAATTTTTGGATGATGGCATATACAAAAGAGTGGGATTTTTCAAGGCCTCAACACATTGAAAATCAAGAATTTATAATGCTTCTTCCAACCTAATGTGCTTCAATAGGTTTCTCACCATTCAAGCACATTTGGTTGCAATGTATAGATCCAATTTCACGAAGGGGCTCTTTAAGGCCCAACGCATTGAAAATCAGACATTTGGCTTACACATTCCAACCAAAGGTGCTCGGATGGTGACTAAAAGTTACAAGTGCGTATATTTGGATCTCACACTCACACTTACAAAGTTTGGTGACGATCCAAGCTCCTTTGGTTTGCAATGTGGAGTGACACCAAATAAATAGAGACCAAAAGATGTAACAAAAGTCAAATAGAGAAGATAAATTACGATAAGAAAAAATGAGACACCACAATAACATAATAATAAAAATCCAAAGTATAACACACGATGATAGCAAATTAATCATCTCTAGCTCTTATAACATCTAATATGCTGTCATGCTTATCTACGAGAAGCTGCCAGAGAGACTACGCACCACCTTTATGGTTATGAATTCGATCAGCCGAAGCTTGATTGCAATCACAAGATGAGAAAAGATGTAGGCCTCACAATCACCCACCTCATACTACTATAGCTAAATGTATCTCTCCCATGCTTACAAACCTACTAAAAATAGTAGCTTGTCATGACCATGCTATGTGTATCAAACTGAACTCGATGAGTGCTCTTTACCATAGAACATCTCAACAAATAGTACTTCACCTGCTCCTCCTTGCCATCAACAAGGGCAAGGACATCAAAGACATCATCCATGGTTAATAAATGTATAAGCTCGTCAGTCAACTGTAAACATGGCACCAGCATTATGTGCCACCATAGGTACAACATGCATTGGATGCTCTATTGTTATCACTCACTCCCTCTAAGGATCTACCCATGCGGACATGACACACTCACCCTAATATCACCATCTATACATGCTTCACAGAAGAATGCACATCGTCGTGTGAAGATAGTGGGGTCGCTCTCTGGGAGAGGTGCTCTGGATAGAGTGAAAGCCCAAAGTGCCTGGAGTTGTTTGTTAGTAGTCAAATTCCATCGATAGTGCTATCATCCACACATGTCTTGACCATCCTCGCATCACGTTGTGAGGGATAAAACGAGGTCGTGTAATGAAGCGGTGGACACATAATTGTGGACAGGACTTGTACATATGAGGCCATGGGCTAAGCATAAGTGTATTGGGCCAAAGGGCCAATTGTAATTGAGGGCCATAGGCTTATGGACCAAAGGCCAAGTGGGGGTGGACACTAATAAGTCTGTTGCGTGACGAGTGGACGAGTGAAGATCAATGCAAGGATGCAACAAAAACATACTTAGGGCTCTTGTAAAGAGTTCCAAGTTGTAGATGAGTGTGGGAGTGGGCTTAAGAATAATCCCACATGGGAACTTTTGGGAGTTTTAGAGTTTTTGTATAAAAAGTGGCTCATTTGAGAGCTTATGGACACATTGGGCTAAACTCATGTTTGAGCTCTCTTGAGACTAGCTCTCCCTCTTTTCCCATAGAGGTGCAAGCTCTTCTCTCTCCCCATCTACATTATTGTAAGTTCTATTTTTGTTAATTCAATGCAATGAGTTGATGTTTGTCTCTCTTCTCATGTCAATTCTCTAGTATGCATGTTTCTTGTTGATAGCTTCAAGGTTTGTGTGCATGCTAGGGAAATGAGTGTTTGAGAATGAAGAATGCTTTGATCTTGTGTATGCAATAGCTTAGCTTTCTTCTTGTTTTGGATGCATGAATGAGTGGGATGATGAGTGAGTGAGCAATAGCAAGATTGAGCTTGTGTGTGTGTTAAGTCTATGTCAATGGTAGTAGTATTCTTAGCATTCTCTCCATCAAATGGATAAGCTTTTGTGCACCGGTACGGGTTGAATCCCTAGCTCCGAAAGGGATGCAAATCCCATTGGATTGAGCTACATGTGGATCATACTACTCTTGCTACAAGTGAGAGAGTTTTCCGTCTCTCCATTGGCGCCGCTGCCGGGGAGAAGACTCAAATCCGGTTGAGAGTGTGTGGAAACCACCACTATTTCCTCTTTTGGTTGCAAAACCATTGAGTGATTAGGTTAAGTTCGGGTGTGCGATCTCGGTGTGAGTGGATAAGGTTAGGATAAGAAAAAAACCCATTGAGCGGTTGAGGTTTCTCTCGCATTGTTTTTTTATGTTTTATTGCTTTTATTCTTTTTCAAGTACCGTTCATTATGCTTACCTTCATTGTCTTTTGTCATTTCATGCTTTCATGCTTTTCGCTAACATGTGATTAGTAAAAAAATAAAAATAAAAGAGGTGCGTTGCTAAGCTCTTCCATAGCTTATGCAAGCTCCATAGGCTCCCAAGTGTGAAGCCCGCTTAAGGAAGAGAGGAGAGAGTGAAAGAGAAGGGAGAAAGGAAAAAAAGAGGAGGAGAGAGGTTGCAATTTTTATTTTTTATTTTTGTTATATTTTAAAAAAAAACATACAAGAAGCGGTCGGCTGCTAAGGTGTGAAGTGGCCGCAAGGAGTCGAAGCCGGCTAAGGTGTGAAGGGCGGCGGTGAGCTTGCCTTAGAAGGCCGCGTGGAGGCAACTGGGAAGGCGAGAGCTGGAAGGTGACGGGCGCCACAGCTTAAAGCAAAGGACGGCTGGCAGCAGTTGGAGGCGGGGCAGCAAAAGGTCTTTGGAGGTGGCGTCGAGGCGACTGGCAAGGAGACGAGAGGTAGCTGCAAAAGAAGCTGCTGGCGAAGGAAGTGGCCGAGCCCGCCAAGGCTGCTGGCAAAGAGAGGCTGAGGAGAGAGGTGGTGGAGTTGACGGGTAGCTGGTCGCTGACTGGCCGACTGGAGGTGAACGCGAAGAAGAGGCAGGCCGGCAAGAAGGCAGTGGTGGCCGGGCGCCACAGCTTAAAGCAAAGGACGGTTGACTGTGGAAGGTGGCGGCGAAGTTGCAAATGTGAGGGGCTGCAGAAGAGCGAAGGAAGGGCAGAAAGGCGTTGTGCTTGGAGCCAAGAAGCGGCCGGCTGCGCAGAGTACCAACTGGAAGCGAAGAGGAGGCGACCGGCAGTTGCTGTAGCAGACAGAAGGTGAGAAGAGAAGGCAGTACGACTGCAGCTGTGAAGGCACGTGAAGGAAGCGGTGGGAGGCGAGCTGGAAGGTGACTGTAGAGGGTTAGGTGGCCAAGATCATTAAAACGAAGCACGTGAAGGCAACGGGCTGCAGCAGGGAAATCCGGAGGCGGCGAGAAAGAAGGCGCACCGACTGCAAGGATAAGGTTAGTAATTTTTTATTTTTTATTTTTTTTATTTTTTTAATTTCCATTTTTTGCATTTAAAAAAATATAATAATAAAAAGAAAAAAACAATAAAATAATAAAAAAATAAAAATATATATATAATTAAAAAAAGAAAGAAAGAAAGAAAGAAAAAAAATAAAAAAACATATATATATATATAAAATTATGTTTTATTTTGAGTCCATATTTTTTGCATAATTTGCATTTTTTTAAACTTTTGTAATTTTTTGCATAATTAGAGTAACTTGCATTTTTTTAAATTTTTTTTGTAATTTTGTGCATATTTTGTATTTTTTTAGCGTAATTCATATTTTTGTGTAATTAGAAAAAAAAATTAAAAAAATAAGATAGGTATTTACACACATATTCAGGTTAGTTGCATTTAGCGGTTAGGTAGGGTTTAAAAATATATATATATATATATACACATAAATATATATATATATATATATATATATATATTTAAAAAATAAAAAAATTACAAAAAAATTATAAAAAACAAAAAAAACAAAAAAATTTGACCTTATGCACTTGCGGTCGGGACGTCACATAGACACTGCCATAGGGCCTAGGGCACCTTCTAGAGTACCTATGCAGGAAAGTGGGACCCAATCGATAGGAAATTTGGCAGATATTGCTGAAACCTTTTCCGAATCCCAATCTGATACCCTTTCCAGAACAACTAGCTCATTGTCCATGGACAATCTAGGGTCGTCAATTAGTCATCCCTTAGCCCCAAATAGGACACCCACAAGATCTTTTAATCCATTTGAAGCCGACACTATGGGGTTAACACTCAATGTACACGAATGCTCAAGGAGCTGAGATCTTTAGGGATCCGCAACAACGGTATCTTGTTAAGATCGCAGACTTTTTCTCAGAACTTGATAGAGCACCTCTAGTAAATGACCAAGGTAACATGTACATGGGTGGAGATGGTGTTCGCTACGAAGTCACCTATCATCCAGAGAATGTAGACAAATTAGGGGAGCTCTCTAAAAGCGAGTTCTTAGACTTATCAAAGCTTTCCAGAGCAAGGGAGTCTAGAGATGATTGGCTCATTGAGCCGGACATGCTTGGACCATCCAATGCCCAGTCCTCAAAGCCATCCATAGATGATTTACTTCTTGTAGATCTAAATTTGGAAAGGGATAGGAAAGGTAAGAGCAAAATGGATCAGGGGGCTGAGAACCAATGGGAGTTTGTACGACAAATTCCAGTGACAAAGGTCTTACAGGATGACTCTTTAGAGGGATATTATGCCACAACTAGATTGCCAGAGCTAGATCTTCCTCTAGCACTTGTGGTGGTAGTCGAGAAGCTTCTTGCAGGACACATGAACCGAATCGTTGATAAATGGGCCAATGAATACCGAACCTTAGATTGGAAGGAGATTCGGGAGCTCACGTGGAAAGGACAACCATTATTCATGGAAGTGTTCTCAACAAATACAGCTAAACCAGGAGAGACAGCCTTTCTTGGTGGAGAAACTGTTGCTCCTCCCCTACGAGAGTTCACTAGAGAGGGACCCTCAACATCAAAGTGGACCACTGCAAGTAGCCCAACTCTAGCACCAAGATATTATCCTACACCAAAAGTGCGACCACAGATCACACCACAACAACGTTTTTCTCAGTATTACAAACGGAGGGTAGGGGAGCCAACTCGGCCTCCCATAAATGCACCTCCTGAAATGCGGGTAACAAGATCTTTGGAGAGGATTGGTGAGGCAGGTAATAGGGGACCCACACCAATTTGGGATGCATGTGGCCCATCTTACCAAAGAGAGGAACAATTTCCACTGAGAGTGAGAGGCCGTAGGCCCTATGATGAGTATTCAAGACAAGTAAGGCCATCAACTCTTCAGAAACTGGTAAAGAAGTACGAAGGGTCGGGAGATCCATATGACCATGTAGCAGCATTTAGGCAAGCAGTTCGAGCTGAGCAAGTGGCTGACAAGCATACACAAATTGAAGGATTTGGGCTCACTCTTGAGGGAAAGGCCCTTGCTTGGTTTCAGACTAGAGGCTTCAGACAAATCTTCTTTACGAGTTCTGGAAGAGAGGTTCATTGCTGCTCTTTCCTTGATGGGGATTCAGCATGACATGGTAGCAAACATCTACTCTTTCAAGCAAGGTGAGAATGAGAGTGTTAGAGATTGTGTAAATAGGATGAAGCAGTACATTAATCGTTGCCCAGAAGATGAGAAGCCCACCCAGAGTCGATTAATTTCTCTCTTCTTAAAAGGACTCAAAAATTCAACCCTGCATACACATCTCTATGCAAAGAAGCATACAAATTTCAATGAGTGTTGCCATGATGCTATGGATTTCACAGATAACTTCAAATTCCAAGATGGTACTGGCCCTGAGGTGAAACCTAGAGATCAGTGGGGTGATGACCAAAGTTCAGGGTCTAGTGCGCTAGTAAATCCAGACCAGATAGCTAACCTAGTACTGAGGAGATTGGGACAAACCTATCGCCCACCCATACAGCCACAACAACAGCAGCAGCGAATGAGGAGTGTACTATCTACAGGTCCTCATCTTTGTGGAGCATGTGGCGGTAACCATAAAATCGAAGAATGTAATACCTTTTCTCCTCTAGTCACAAACCAACCCACAAAGAAGTGGTGCCAGGCCTGTGCTTGGAACTTTACCCACACCACACAGGATTGTACTCGCATTGCAAGAATGAGACAGGAGCATGAGCAGCAAAGGGGTGGAGTGGCTCCACAAATGCATCAACAGTATACTAATTTTGAACGTAAGCCACCGATGGCACAAGAGCAAGCACGACCTATTCTTGGTGCTCAACCTCCTGCTCCTGGGACTGCTCCTGTGAGGGTTGTTGACTACGACAATTCAAATATGTGTAGAGACTTGGTAAACCCAAGCTATGTGGAGGAGGAATATGCATCATATTCATCCAAGGAAAATCTCTTTGAAAGTCCCGCATATCAAAGCCAAGCGCAGGAGGCTCAACCAGGGGAACAAAATTCTTTGATGTTGCTAGGCGGCTACCAACCTAGGACTCCAGGCCCCTCAGGTCAATGGCAGCAAAGGAAAGTAGAAGCTAAACTAATGGGCCCCTGTTATGAGTGCAGAGAACCCCATTGGGCTCGTGATTATCCACATCGCTCAAGGCAAGCAGCTCAATCCAATACAACAGTACCACAGTTTCCACCAATTGAAAGATATTGTCTAGGGTGTTGTGTAGAACACTTCCCAAAGGATTGTTTGCTGAAACCACATGAGGAAGGCACCTCTCAACCAAAGGTCTCACTCAACCTTGTAGGGGCAGTTCCGTCGCCACCTTCATCAGAGAATGAGGATGTCGTGCCACTTAGAGTCATGATGACTAGATCACAGACACGAAATGCCGAAATGCAGACGGATGAGACACCTCGAACTAGGGATGCAAAGGCAAATCTAGTGGACAAGACCCTACATTCCAATAGAAAAAGGACCACTAGGAGGAAAAAGAACCGCAACAAGCGAACTAAAAGTGCATCCACTAGTTCTCAGGAAGTCTCTAAACAAAACATGAGGGATCAAACTTTTACATCCCAAGAAGTGCATGAGGAGCATCGACCTCAACTTGGGCCTAGTGCTAAACAAGATGAGGCTAGTACGACCGAGGATAGTTCTGGGGGTTCTGTTTTTGTGGATAAGGTGAATGAGACTCTAGATGCCATCATTGATACTCATAGAAGTCGCATTGCAGCTTTATCTGAGCTACCCAAGAAGCTTCAAGAATACCCAAACCCTCGTGAGGAGAAGATCAATCTAGCTATACATCAGCAACTCATTAGGGAAGCTCAATCAATACTTGAGGGACCACCTCCACCTATTCCTCGGGGCCCAACCTCTCTTAAGCCAACATTAGAAACCATACCAGAAGTGTCATCAAGTCGGGAAATGAAAAGTGAGCTCATCTCACAATCTCGTAGGCGAGAAGTTTGCAACAATTGCCACCCCATTGAAAGAAGATATTCTGCCACCACCTAGCCTTGTCTTCCCATGCAATGATGAAGTTATTGATGCTAACGAGGACATGGCAAATGAGATGTGGGCAGCAGTTCATGAGAAAGTTAATGAGAATATGTCCTCTATTATTTCACCTCCATTCTCTGAGGTAGATTTTACCAGGGGCACAGAAAACAACTCTAGACGCCCAAGCATCCAGGAGGAAGTTCAAACAATTGTTTCTCCTAGAAGTAAGCATACAATGAAAACCTTACCATCATATTTGGGAGAATATGAGAACTGTTCTCAAACCTTGAGGATACCCTCCATGCATAAAAGGTTGACAAAAGAGATGGATATGGGTATCGTGCAAGCTATTTTGTCAGCACCAGTGGCTTGTACCTTACCTTTGCTTGATTTGATAAAGCTTCGACCTGAGTTGTGGAATGATATTGCCACATGTTTGTCAGAGCAGGTATTGCTACAAAAGGGTCACCATCATTGTACTATACACCCTGAGACAAAGCATGTTATGCCAGTTCCTATCAACAAAGTAGGAAAATTTTGTGAGGACGATCAGGGAAATGCTACCCTCCCATTAGAAGTGCGAAAAGTAGCTTCAACTGCAATACTTGATAGTGGTGCAAGAGTGGGCATTGTGACAAGGTCTATTTGGGAAAAGTGGGGCAAACCAGCTATTAGGAGTACCAGGATGTGCTTGCAGCTAGCAGATGGAAGCTTAGAACATCCCCTTGGGCTGCTTGAGAACATATTGGTCACCACATGTGGGATTGAATATGAGCACACCTTTGCAGTAGTGGATTTTGGAAAACATCCAAACTATGAAGTGATATTGGGTAGACCATTCATGCGACAATTTCAAATGATTCAAGATTGGGGATACAATTATTTGTACCTCCGACATGATTCTGTCATCACAAGGGTCAACCTAAAAAATCACTCATATCGTGATGTAACAAGGTCTCCAATAGATGAGTTTGATTCTGCTTCATCTGAGGGCTCAAGAGTTACATTGTCAGATGGGCGAGAAGATCTGTGGATGTGTGGAGCCTCATGTAGGGATTTCAACACTGAGAGACTAAAGGGTAATCGAAGTGTATCAGATGAGGCATACATTCCACAACCCTTCCTTGAGCACTTAATTGATCCACTAGAATGGAGTCATGTCCTTGCAACATTATCAACATGTGCTTTACCTAAGCCAATTCAATTTTGTGACTCAGATGGATATGCCATTATTCCTATACGAATGGTACAACCATGTGACCTTCTAGATGTTTTGTACTATGGGGATGCATCCACAACAGCACTGCATGTAGAGGAAGTCTCAGTGGAGGATTTAACACTCGAATCTGCTAATGATGCTGATAAGGAAGATGGATGGGACTCTGATTTTGATAACGATGTGATAATCCTTGAGGAAGAGTTAGGAAAGGCACGCCTACTCTTGAGAGAAAGGGAGGTTCAAGTAGAGATCCCTCGAAGCCGACCTAAACGTAAATGCTGTAAGAGCCATAAGAGAATCCGTAAACAAGATGAGAGGGAACGACGTGAGAGACTACAAAAAGAAAAGGAGGAGTCTAAGAATGAACACTCTCGACCACCACCTCACTTCTCAGGAAAGAATGGATATCTATACTATGTCCAAGCACAAGATAGTATCAAAGACCAAGTAAAACGATCAGATGGATTCCAACCAGGAGAAAAGCTAAAAACTGTTAGCAAAAATTGCACAAAAACAAAGAAACAAAAACCAAAACTCAAGTCTAAAACCGATTCAAAAGAGAATGTCGGAAGTGCAAAGACAACGGTTGAACAAAAAAATCTGATGCAAGATTGCAAAGGAGAGTTCAAAACCGCATGGTCTTCAATGAGTGACGACTCAAGTGGACAAGAACAAGGTCTCAATGTTCCCCCCAACTTCACACAATACACTCTTCAAGATCGGAAGATTGTTCTTTAACAGCCCATGCGACAAAAGCCAAGCATGCCAGGGGTTTCATATGATGGTCCAGAAGATGCAAAAAAAATTGATATCGCTAAGCCAGGAGAAGAGCCTCGTTATGTGTGGATTGCCACAGACTTGTCCTTAGATGAGGAGAAGTTATTAATTCAAACAATAAAGGAGTATCGTGATGTTTTTGCTTGGAGTTATAAAGACCTCAAAGGAGTTGATCCAAGCATATGTCAGCATACAATTCCATTGCGAGAGGATGCAAAGCCTTCCAAGCAACGTCCTTATACTTACAATGAGAATTTTGCACGAAAGATAAAAGAAGAAATAGACAAGCTCTTAGAGGCAAAATTTATCTATGAGATTGAACACACTGAATGGGTCTCCCCTATTGTAGTGGTGCCCAAGAAAAATGGAAAACTTCGAGTATGTGTAAACCTCAAGAAGGTAAATGCAGCTACTGTACGTGATCATTACCCACTTCCAATCACGGATCATGTTTTGGAACGAGTTGCAGGGAAAAAGGCATATAGTTTCTTGGATGGATTCTCCGGTTACAATCAAGTGTCAATTGATCCAAAGGATCAACACAAGACAGCCTTTGCTACTGAAGATGGCATCTTTGCCTATCGTGTTATGTCATTTGGTCTAACAAATGCACCAGCAACCTTTCAGCGGTTAATGAGTCATGTATTCAAGGAGTACCTTAGGCAATTTCTTGAGATCATCAAGGATGATTTATGTGTTCACTCACAAGAGCGTGATGATCATATCGAACACCTCAGACTTGTGTTTCAAAAGTGTCAACTTTATCGTATATGCTTGAATCCTGACAAGTGTAAATTCATGGTAAGACAAGGAAAAATCTTGGGCTATATTGTTTCTCGCAATAGGATTTCAACAGATATGGATAAAATTGATGTCATTGTCTCATTACCTCGGCCTATCAACCCTAAGGGGGTACAAACATTCATGGGACATTGTGGCTATTATCGTCGATTCATCTACATGTACGTTGTCCTAGCAAGACCATTATATGCTCTTCTTGTAAAGTTTAATTGGACTGATGAGTGTGAGGAATCCTTTGAAAAGTTGAAGCAAGCATTAGTGACTGCACCCATCTTACGGGCACCAGATTGGAACCAAATCTTTCATGTCCATATTGATGCTTCAAACTTTGCAATTGGATGTATTTTGGCTCAATCGGGAGAACATAATAAGGATTTCCCAATCTCATATGCTAGTCGACAGTTGAACAATGCTGAGAAGAATTATACCACAACAGAAAGAGAAGGTTTGTCCATGATATATGCAGTGAAAAAGTTTCGCCATTACCTTTTGGCAAACAAATTCATATTTTTTGTGGACCATCAAGCACTGCTATATTTGGTGAATAAGCCTTGTGCAACCGGAAGGATTGTGAGGTGGTTTATCATCCTTCTTGAGTTTGATTTTGAAGTGGCAGTCCGAAAAGGAACAACTCATCTTAGGGCAGATCATTTGTCTCGAATCACCTCTGGCAAAGCTCCTGTGGGTGTGGATGATGACATGCTAGATTCAACACTTTTCCTTGTAGAGACAGCTCCTAGATGGTCTGAATCCATCTTAGAAATTTTGACAAGTGGGCAGATACAACTAGCGGGTCCTAATGTGGACCTATGGCGACCATTCAAGTTAATCTCAGGGAGATTATATCGTCAGGGTAATGATGGAGTGTTGTGGCTTATACCTAACCCTGACCAATATGAGGAGATCTTGGAATGGGCACATGCGGGTATCGGTGGAATCCATGCATCAGCTACTACTTGTGTGCGACGTATATCTCAGGATGGGCAATGGTGGCCTACCATGCATGCGGATGCTGAAAAATTTGTTCGTAACTGTGCTTCATGTCAAATTCAACAGCCAATTCATAATGTCACATTATTCCAAATTTCAACTACACCAAGTTGGAGTAAGTATATTGTGGACTATCTTCAGCATGGTCAGACTGATCAAAAAATTCCTAAACATCGAAAGCGTGCTATTGAAGTTGAAGCGGCAAACTATATGCTGATAGAGGGCCAACTCTACAAGAGGGGCAAGGATGGCAACTTACGCATGTGTGTATGTGAAGCTGACTACTTGAAAATCTTGACTCATGCACATGCAGGTGTTGGGGGTGGACACTTTTCGGGCAATACCACAGCTAAGTTGATTAGGTGGTCTGGGCTTTGGTGGCCAACCTTACAAATGGATGCCGAAGAATATGTAAAACGTTGTGACGATTGTCAAAGGACCAAACCTCCCATCACAAAGAACAATATGCCATTGCGGCCTATGCTAAGCACACGTGCTTTTGCAAAATGGGGTATTGATTTTGTCGGTCCCATTAAACCTCCAGCTCGTCACACGCATGCCGAATATATTATAGTCGCAACTGACTATTTGACCAAATGGGTAGAGGCAAAGGCTACAGTCAAAAATGATGCCAGAACCACAGCCAAGTTCTTGTATGAGTACGTGTTTACACGCTATGGCTTACCTATTGAGATCGTTAGTGATCAAGGTGTGCACTTTGTGAATGAGGTCATAGAGTTTTTGCTTCAAGAATTTATGGTAATTCACAGGCGTTCCGCACCCTATCATCCCCAGACCAATGGACAAGCTAAGAGTACTAACAAGATTCTCTGCACAGCACTCACAAAAATTGTTGAGGGACATAGGACTGATTGGGAGCAAAAGTTGCACTCAGTTCTTTGGGCATATAGGACAGCCTATAAAACATCTGTGGGCACAACCCCATTTGAGCTTGCTTTTGGGCTAGATGCAATTCTTCCCATTGAATTTCTTGTACCTACTCTACGAGTTGCTAAACAATTGGACTGGACTGGTCATGAGCTTTCACAACGCATTGATGAATTGAAAAAGCTTGATGAGACCCGCTTATTGGTGGTAATGGGGATGTATGCCGAGAAGAGGAGACAAAAGCAATGGTATGATAGAAATGTAACAACTGGACGATTCAAAAAAGGGGACCTTGTGCTCTTGTACACACTTAAGAAGCATAAGAGAAAGCTCAAGAAACGTGGCCTAGGACCGTTTGTGATTAATGAGCTTACTCCAAGTGGTGCAGTGCGTTTAGAGACACTAGAAGGTGAGCAAATGCCTAACTTCATTAATGGAAGTCGTCTCAAGAAATATAATGAACCATTAACTGAAGCCATGCTTAACACTATATTCGTGAGTTTGGGAATTTCCCAACTCCCATTTTTTGAATACTAAAAAGGTGGGACCTGGATAACATGCCTATAAGTTTTTCAAAACCATATCATGTGACCTATTGTTGGAAAGCGCTTGGAAAATGGAATCTAGTGAGCTATAGAGCGCTCAATTTGGAGTAACGGTGTTCAAGTTATGATTAATCCAAAGATTTGACCACATGTCCCAAACTTATGGGAAATTCCCATATTCCCCAATATGGTGTTGCTTCAACAAATGCATGCTGCACACACACGGAAAGAAGCACATGACCTACTTAAACGTCAGGCTCAAGAAGAGGCTAAAGCTAGAGTTGCAAAAGCCAAGGAGCGTCGCAAAGCTTCTATGTTGGCCTTACAGTTGGCTACTGATGAACCATATGTCGATCCTTTCAATATTCAAGTGAGTCTTCATCTTCATGAGACTACCTACTTTGTCTCTGCCTTAATTGACTCTGGTGCAGATTATAATGTTCTCTCGTTTGACACATGGATAGCCTTGGGTCAACCAACACTTGTCCACATTCCTATTGACTTACGAAGCTTCTCAGGTGAAGATAACCCTATAGAGAGAAAATGTGTCATTATGATGTCCATTCAGGATCACTAGATGTCAGTGCCCTTTTATGTGGCAAGTAAGTCCAAGGCTGTTGAGAGATAGCAATTGCGTTTGTGCAATGCTACATTGTATGGATGATGAATGATGGGTGAGTTGTGGAACACCTCGATTAAGAGGGGGTGTTGAGAGATATAATCGCGGTGTTGTGTGTATGTAGGAAAGCACCCTAGAGGTGCAAGATATTGTGTGTATGTGTGTATGTGGGAAAGCACTCTAGAAGTGCAAGATATTGTGGTGAGATGGAATGCCACATGTAATATTGTATGGTGTGTGAGTGTTGACCAAAAGAAGTGGAAAAGGAGTTGCCACATGGATGATGATGTGTAAAGTGGGATAAGGCTTGAGAGCCTATATCATTGTATGGTTCATTGTGATATGAAAATACAAGGGAATAGTGTTGAGTGTGCAATCTCCCTCTCTCTCTAGTCATGGAGTTCTTAGTGTGGTTTAATCCACCTTAATTCTTATGCTTAATCTATGTCCTTCACCATGATCAATCCCATTTGGCCTACTACCAATGAGTAGAGAGAGTTGGAGGTACAGGCTCTCTAGCACAGTAGTAGTAGGCCAACATTACTACAACTAAGCAAGCGTCACCAGCAGTTTGAAAGGCAGCAAGACCGGCAACATTACCGAGTTGCAGAGAAAACAAGCACAGTAGGCAGTGCAGAGAAGAATCTCGAGAGTCAAATTTTGGAGGGAGGACCAAAGATAAGAAACGACAGAGAAAGGACAGTCATGATGGTAGAGATCCAAGGAGGCGAGGTCGCCATGAAAGCTTGGAAGCAACAGAGTGTTTGAGAGCAAAGCGTGGAGGAAGATAACCGCGTGATGTGGAGCCCATTACACAGGACGCATGAGTAGGCCTTGAGCTGGCAGCGCATACAAGGGTGTAGCGTGTCAGATGGCAGTGAAGACACAAGTTCTTTTTCACGCCAAAGAAGAGGCAGCAGCCGACTGCCGAGATGTAGCTGTGACTCCTGAGTGGCGAGACAGAGCACAAAGATGAAGTTGAAGAGAGCATTTTGCAGAGGCTCAGTGGGGCAGCCTCTACACCACACACACAAAACGACGGCCACAACATTTATTTTAAAAGGCATTATATGAAAATTATAAAGCCTTGTTCACATGCTTTTGAAAGGCATTATTCACACACAAATAATTTCCAAAGTTTTTTTTGAAGATGTTCAACAAACATCGAGGGTCCCCTGCCGGGTTGCGACCAATGGATTTGTAATTTTATTTTTCACCCAAATATGATGATGGACAATCGTCCACAAGCCTACGTGCTCAAAACAGAAAAATTTTTTGTAATCATCCATGGTATGAGGGTCGGCCTACCCGAGCTCACCTAGAAGCTCGAAACGGTAGTTGTTGTGATGTGTGCAAAAACGATGCACGTGTGAGGTGCATGCGCATGGGTTGGATCCCACCCGAACTTCCATGTTCAAATCGGATTCAGTGGTTCCGCTGTGAGCGATGAGTCGACTCAAAATGGACTAGGTGTCTAAGATGGTAGACACGGGCACACATGTTTGGTTAATGGACACTCCAATGTATCATTGAGGGGGAGTGTTGAGAGATAGCAATTGCGTTTGTGCAATGCTACATTGTATGGATGATGAATGATGGGTGAGTTGTGGAACACCTCGATTAAGAGGGGGTGTTGAGAGATATAATCGCGGTGTTGTGTGTATGTGGGAAAGCACCCTAGAGGTGCAAGATATTGTGTGTATGTGTGTATGTGGGAAAGCACTCTAGAAGTGCAAGATATTGTGGTGAGATGGAATGCCACATGTAATATTGTATGGTGTGTGAGTGTTGACCAAAAGAAGTGGAAAAGGAGTTGCCACATGGATGATGATGTGTAAAGTGGGATAAGGCTTGAGAGCCTATATCATTGTATGGTTCATTGTGATATGAAAATACAAGGGAATAGTGTTGAGTGTGCAATCTCCCTCTCTCTCTAGTCATGGAGTTCTTAGTGTGGTTTAATCCACCTTAATTCTTATGCTTAATCTATGTCCTTCACCATGATCAATCCCATTTCTAGAATCTTAACAAAGGCAGTGGTAGAGGCTATTCTCGGTCGATCATGGTTAAGTACTACCAATTGTTCATTAGATTGGAAGAATAGACAATACAAATTACAAATTGATTCTGATTACGTATTGGGATCTGCTACTCCACGAGCTTTATCATGTCAAAAGGGTGGTGTTTCTACCCTACACAACCCACTTTCAAAATCTGCTCTTGAAGCTCCAACACAAATGATGTGGATAATCGATGAGTCCTCAAGTGAGGGCCATGGCTAGCATGTTCCAACTACTTTAGTCACTGCTCAAAGAAGGCCAGGCAAGAAGGAATTATCAATTTGGCTACCCAAAGATGCGTACAAACTGGTACCATCTAGCCTAGTTGCTAAGCCTCCTAAAAAGCACATCTTTTCCAAGCCTAAACCTCAGATTGTTACTCGTTGGGTCCCAAAGCATGTTCTTAAAGCACAAGGCTATTATGAGGGTGCCTTGCTCCCTTGTTTGTGCTCACTCTATAACCACTCCCTTTCCCAATAGCCATTTTTGGGACCTCTAATAATTAAATCTGCCTTTGATAATACATGTACCATCTCCACACTAGAAGACCAAATCAAAATAGTTGTTCCATATGGAGACGAAGAGAGCCAAGCATTAAGATGAAGGAAATCAAAGCAAGTACGATGATAAAAGATTAGGAGACCATAATCGTAGAGATATAGAGAAGTTTCTCACCATTAACACACCATTTGATGGGCCAGTGTATCAGTAAGATTCCAAAAGCCACCCTTGGTTTTCCATATCAGTGGGTGCAAAGGAAATCAACACAACCTCTTCAAGATAGGATAGGTGGTTGTGATAGCACCTACAAATCCTCTTGTGTTGATCTTCTCAAAACATGTATTGAAACACCAGTTGTCCCAATTTCTCCTGGTTACACAATTCCACCATCAACTTGTGTACCTAAGACAAGTCCAACTTCACACGAGTCTCCTTTGAGCATAGATTCTAGCACTTCAATGCCTAAATCCTCTTATCTTGCTCAAATTCCTCGACAATTGCTAACCTTTCCACCTCTTAAGAAGGACATACCCAAAACCAAAGATAAGGCATTAACAGTACAATTGCAGCTCTTTGGTAGATCAGTGTTTGAATAGTGTAATTCCTTATGACTTTAGAGGATTGTGTTCTTTTTGAGATGATCTTGTCTACAATGTTTTTGATTGGGATTATAATGATGGATATGAGTGTTCTAAATTTCATTGTTCTACGCCCAGATACCTCCTGATGGATACTTGGCGCGATACATGTCCACCATGCATTGATCCTGATAGTACTCGACCTGAACATCGCGGGGGTTATAGTGCTCCTCCTTTTCAAACTCATTCTAGGTACTTTTATGCTCCCTTAGGTGAAAATTGCTGTGGGCATCACTTTGTCACGTTATTCTATCAACAGCATCACCCATTTACACATTGTCAAGAGTGTGCACGACTCGTATTAGGAGAAGCTTCACACATTTGTTGGATATGCCGCTCTTACTTTAGACGATATGGCACGGGCTTAATGAAACAAATTGTGGGAATTACACCCCAACGCCATAATCTTCTTAATGTGAGAATACCAGAGAGAGGACTGTTGAAATATACAAGTGAATAGGGTGTGTGTGGGAACAAGCTCTTGGATAGAGGCTGTAAAAGAGGAGATGTAATTGTGAAAGAACCTGTGAAAAGGTGAGAAGAATCTACTAGGAGAGAATAATGGGTAGCATGAGGGAATTTAGGAGTGTGGAGATATTCTGGGAGATATTCAGGGAAAAGAGAAGAGGTGGAGAGAATCAGGCAAAAGGTGGAGATATTCTGGGAGTGAATCATGGAGAAATCAATGGGATTAGATGCTTGATGTAAACTCTATAAATTGAGGCATAGCCCTAATGAGAATTTGCTGGTTTTTGAGTATCCATGCCTACATTAATCTATTTGCTAATTATTCACTAATTACGTCTTAATCATTTACTAATCACCTTGTTAATGATGTTGATTCTAGTGTTTGATCCACCATAGCTCATCATTATGCTCAAATTTTAACATGGTATCAGAGCCATGCCTAGAATCAATCAGATTTATGAGCCCATTAGTTAATTAATGAGGATTAGTAAGATAATTAGCAAAAAATCAATTTTTTAGTGAGTTTTCTACTTCCCCCTTCACCCCCAGTCAGTGGAGGACTCCATTCTCCTTGCACACATAACATTAGGCTAAGCCCTTTTAGGTACTTATAGTAGACTCATAGGGCTACACTCAACTCAATTCTTGTGGGCCAATTCAGCGCAGAACTGCAAATTTTCGCAGAATGAAGGGCGCCGTTTTTCTGAAGCATTTTGAAGATTTCTCCTTGTGCAAGTCAAATTGATTCAATTCCTCCTAGCCCAAGGTGTAATCAAGCATGCTCTACAAGCTGGTGAAGACAGAATTCAATTTCATCAAGTCTACATTGAGATCAAAGCTCTTCATCAAATCTGCAGGTGACTTTGGTAAAACAGAGATTAAGCTTTCATTATTTGGTCAAATCTTGTGTTTCTTGGCTTAATCCTCTACTAGACTCATTGCTATTGATGCCTTTGAAAGCATTTGAGCTCATTTGAAGTGGAAGGCACCAGATCTGGACTCCCCGCATACTCTGTTTTTTGCACACAAAACAGAGCATTAATTTGCTAATCAGTGCTAATCACTGTATTTTGGTGCAATTGAGGGTTCAAATTAACCATTAGGTATCTGATACAGATCCCTATAACTTCAGATTGCAAATCGGAGTTGGTTTGATACTCCAACCATCCCGTACAAATTGGTTACCCTTGATTTAATGTAATTTCTGGGAAAATTGTGCTGATAAATTTGTGAAAATCATCATTTTGCATTTAACCCTTGGTTAATGCCTGTAAATCTCACTCAAATTCAAGATTATTCACAGCCAGAGTTGCATTTGGAATGTGCATGAGAATGAATGCTATACGCATTATGTATTGGGCACATTACATCAGTGTAAAAATGGGAACAGACACTGCCCTTGTCCAGAATAAGGCAAGAGGTAAGACCTCCCGCATAAATTTGGGTTTGCATTGCATAATGATACAAAATAAACATAAAAAGCCCAAAGGAACTGTCAGCAAAACATTGAAACATGTTGCTCACATGGAGCAAAATGACCTGACGGACGAGCTCATGGCCCCAGCCATGAAAGAAGAAGAATATCTCTTTCCAAGAAGAGGATCCACACCAAGAAGAAGATCTGAAGGAGGACATGGACACGAGAAGAGAAGCTGCCACAAGAAGAGAAGCTGCCCCAAGAAGACTGAAAGAAGAGACGGACGCGTGGAGAGATGCTGCCACGACAAGAAGACTGAAGACAAGAGAAGATGTGAGGCTCCAAAGAGTGAGGAGCCATGTGAAAATCTCTGAGAGAGAGAGAGAGAGAGAGAGACCCCACAACCCAATGTAACCTGCCCCAATAAAGTAAAACCACCTCTGAGCCACCGATGATGTAGGCCACGTGGTAGATGTATGTGTGAGCACTTTAGTCAAGGTCACGGGCACTTATAGTAGCCTTGGACACATAGAGAGAAAGAGTGTCAAGGACTATGGAGTTTAGGGACTTGAGGCACTGGTCGCGGACTGTCAAGTAAGAAAGAAACTTGATACAGGGTCCAGCTGTGCTGAGATAACTTGAGGGGAGGAGTAGACACTGGTCATGGACTACCAAGTAAGGGGAGGCAAACTTGGTATAGGGTCTAGGTGTACTAGGAGTATTCACTTGAGGGAAGGTGTTGAAATATACAAGTGAATAGGGTGTGTGTGGGAACAAGCTCTTGGATAGAGGCTGTAAAAGAGGAGATGTAATTGTGAAAGAACCTGTGAAAAGGTGAGAAGAATCTACTGGGAGAGAATAATGGGTAGCATGAGGGAATTTAGGAGTGTGGAGATATTCTGGGAGATATTCAGGGAAAAGAGAAGAGGTGGAGAGAATCAGGCAAAAGGTGGAGATATTCTAGGAGTGAATCATGGAGAAATCAATGGGATTAGATGCTTGATGTAAACTCTATAAATTGAGGCATAGCCCTAATGAGAATTTGCTGGTTTTTGAGTATCCATGCCTACATTAATCTATTTGCTAATTATTCACTAATTACATCTTAATCATTTACTAATCACCTTGTTAATGATGTTGATTCTAGTGTTTGATCCACCATAGCTCATCATTATGCTCAAATTTCAACAAGGACCAAATCAATGTAGATTACCTGAGAGGAGGTTCAAGCACAACAATGGAGGGATACATGCTTAAATGACTTGCAACCACCTATCTTGCAAGCCCTCCTTCCCCAAGCCTCAACATGTCAATTTTGGATCACTATGAGTACCTATATTGAGCAGTTCCAAAATCGAAATTGCCTGCTTAACCTTCCCATAGAACCAATGCCATATTTTAGTGAAGCACTCCTTCCTCTACCACCTTCTCCAGAGGCCGGTTTTTGTTCAGGGTTGTCCCTGCATCCTGAGGTCATTGATACCATCTTTCCAGCAGAAGTGGACACGGATCCACCACAAGGGCAAGGGTAAGTTCATCGACTCCACAATAAGATCAACAAGCAGGGCACTTTTCTCCCACTGGGTTTTTCCCCTCGGCCATATTCGGTGATTGGCACCAATAACAAATTTTATTTCTTTCTTTTCTTTTCTTGTTTGTTAATAAACATTTTGCAGAGATCTCAGCTAAACAAGAGCATACAAACACACCCCAATAGTCCACCTACAGTGCACACAAATTAGGAAAGGGGGAGACATGCAACGCCTACAAAGAGCAAAGAGAAGCAATCTGCACAACATCAGCAATGCATCAATGCAAACGAACAACATCAACAAGCACTACAACAGGTGTATTCAAATCATAATCCTTTGTTCTTTATGTGCTTTTAACTTTTGGATATATTGTTTGCATGTTCACACACAGTTGGCTGGTTTAAGTTTTAGATTAGTTGTTAAAATGTGGTGAGTAATTTCTAGATTCTTAGAGGACTTAGTAGAAGGTATTTCTATTTGAAGACGGTGTAGGATATATACCAACGGAGTATGCCAAGTTCTTATGCTCTCGAAGTATATTAGTTATCCCTAGTGGTAGCTACGTCTTAGGTATGGGCTAGGTGCTAAGATTAATAAAAAAATTTACGAAAAAATATGCCCTAAAAAATATATACAAGTGAATCGAGACATGACGTGTCTACAGCCATGTGGAATGCTTGGTAGGACCTGGGGTTGTCTTAGCACCTTGGGGCCGATGCCTTGGTTTCCATGGGGTGAACACTGACATCTAAATGATTCCGAAAAAAAGACCTTCAAGGACTCTATCGCCTTGATAGATGTTGGTAGGACTCTGGGGTACATTATGGGCCCTCGAGACCGATGCCCTCATCTTCATGGGGTACTCCTTATGTCACAAAAGAAAGAAAAGGGTCTGTCGCCCTTGAGATACTTAGCGGCCTTTCGATTCTCTTGGCAGAGGTCTCTTGGCCATTGCTTGGGTCTCATTGGGATGGAACCTTCCTCTTTATCCATCTTTTATACACACACCCAAAAAAAAAAAAAAAAAAAAAGAGAGGTCCAATCACCTTTGCTCATATTTAGGAGTAGGTTTGCCACTTAGGAATAACTTAAATACTTGTAGGACATTGAGGCTGCGGTCATAACCTGTGGTGTGCATAGCACACTTGCCTTTGCATAGCACTATCTACCACTTAGTCTCACTTTGACTAGTCTTTACTAATCTCTTTTAGCACTCTTTAAAACTCTAATCAGCCTTTCACTTGTATGCTCACGTGTGAGATTATCATTGCTGTTTTTTTCCTTTTCTTTTCTTTTCTTTTCTTCAATAAAAAGCTTTACTTGTATCCATTGTTTTTTTTTGCAGCTTTTGCTTCTACTGCGCTCGAGGACATGCGCAAAATAGGAAGGGGGGAGTGTTGCGTGACGAGTGGACGAGTGAAGATCAATGCAAGGATGCAACAAAAAGATACTTAGGGCTCTTGTAAAGAGTTCCAAGTTGTAGATGAGTGTGGGAGTGGACTTAAGAATAATCCCACATGGGAACTTTTGGGAGTTTTAGAGTTTTTGTATAAAAAGTGGCTCATTTGAGAGCTTATGGACACATTGGGCTAAACTCATGTTTGAGCTCTCTTGAGACTAGCTCTCCCTCTTTTCCCATAGAGGTGCAAGCTCTTCTCTCTCCCCATCTACATTATTGTAAGTTCTATTTTTGTTAATTCAATGCAATGAGTTGATGTTTGTCTCTCTTCTCATGTCGATTCTCTAGTGTGCATGTTTCTTGTTTTGATAGCTTCAAGGTTTGTGTGCATGCTAGGGAAATGAGTGTTTGAGAATGAAGAATGCTTTGATCTTGTGTATGCAATAGCTTAGCTTTCTTCTTGTTTTGGATGCATGAATGAGTGGGATGATGAGTGAGTGAGCAATAGCAAGATTAAGCTTGTGTGTGTGTTAAGTCTATGTCAATGGTAGTAGTATTCTTAGCATTCTCTCCATCAAATGGATAAGCTTTTGTGCACCGGTACGGGTTGAATCCCTTGCTCCGAAAGGGATGCAAATCCCATTGGATTGAGCTACATGTGGATCATACTACTCTTGCTACAAGTGAGAGAGTTTTCCGTCTCTCCAAAGTCTGTGTGAAAAGAGGGCCATGGTATATAGGCCAATGTGAATAGCTAATCACAATTAACTCTACTAATCAAATTTACAAGCTAATTAGCTTTCATGGCAGTCTTGCCCTTCTCCCTACTCATGGATGGAGCTCCTACACCCATGTTGTCACTCCATGATTTGAGTGGACATAGCTAGTTCTTTGCAGTGGTATCATAGCTTTCCATTGATCCTATTTTTCCTAAATTTCACCATGTTTTGATGCAGAAATTTCCAGCCCATTAGGTGCTTCAAGAAAAACTTGATTTCATCACCTTTCTTGCTCTAATCACTCCAAATCTTTTAACCATCACTTAGACAACATTATGGGGGAGTTATGGGGCACATTAGGCATATGATTTGAGCCATGAAGAGGCCACAGTTGATGGGCAGCGAAATTCAGCATGCTTGTCTATTTTTTTGTGAGAAATCCACCAAGAAAGCTTCCAAATCATGCCTAAATTCTCCATTTATCTTAGCAATGGTGTTCCTCATCATATCCAAGCTTTTTGGAGGCCTATTTCTTGAGATTTGAAGCCCATACACTCTCCAAAAATCTAAAAAAATGGAGGTCCACGTTTTTCTTCATGGCAAAGGTATTCTTCACCATACAATCATAAGCAAGGCTTTGAGATAATCTTAATTGCTAAGCTTTTCCTTGCATTTCTTACTTGAATCTTGGTGTTCTTGAATCCTTCCTTGAGATTTAGGGATTTCTTCCAAGAAACCCTAATTTCTTGACATTGGTCATTCTAATTTTTCATTAGCCTTGTCTAATCTTCATTAATCACACTAATGATGCCATTACACAAGCTAATGCTTCAAATAGACCAATGATGAAGCCATTTACCTTAATTTTAGGGGTTTTTGATCAAATCCATACACCATTGGATGCCATTGGAACCATTTGATGCTTCTTCAATCATTGGTGTAACATTCAAGCCATCTCAATGCTTGGGAATATCAAGATACATGCCAATCCATATGCCTTTTGCTTCACCTTATTTCTTGATGAAATTGGAATACATTGATTAGCATTGAAGGCATGAATCAATACTTGTAATGGCACATGGTATGCTTATGTGAATGCCTAATACATGGAGGTGTTGATTCCCCATGTTTTTGACATGCCTATGTAAGAGTCATACATGTGTTCTGATTGATACTTTTGGAGCTATATGGTGTTGTGGAAGACATTGGACATGATGAGATTGACATTATGATATTGTGCATGAGTTCATGCAAAACATTGTAAGTCATCCTATCCATATCTTTGAAGTTCAAATCACATCTCATCACTTTGTACCCACATTCTATTTCTAGAATCTAGATTGGTGTGATTGGTTGGAGAGGCCAAGGGAAGCATGTCTTGAATCTTTCTTGCCGCCATGAGTGCCGTGGTAAAGCGGTAAGAAAGAGGATTAGGTACTCGGAGTGAAGAAATGGCCCCAACTCTTTCCATCGGACTTTAAAATTTGGTAAGAGGGTGGGAAGGCTTCGCTAGGAGATTAGCAAGCAAAGCTCTCCACATCAACAATCAATCTTCATCGGCTCAAAGATCACATGCATTATGCCATTGGTCAATGCATTATGCAATGAAGATATGCCTTGATGCTATGCCAATTGCCAAGGAGAACAATGGTTGTGTTTTGAGTACATCAATTAGAGATTTGGTCACTGATACAAAGGATACCATGCCAAAAAAATTCAAAATTTACATGCATGGTTGGGATTGAGGGCAATGGCCAAAGGCGAAGGTCATGTATCTCCAAATGAAGGTTCAAGAGTCCTAAGGCATGATGGTCACGTTCCATTCAAAGGGAGTACTCATCGAGGCGGTGTTTCAAGACCTCATGTTGAGGAAGATTTCTTTGGTGAGTTTGAGGATTACAATCATTATATGGATAGGCCTATGCATAGGCGTGGTGACCGTCATGGCAATGGAGATGAATTCAAGGGTGTGAAGGATAAGATCGTCCTCTCAAAGTTTAGTGGTGAAGGCACTAATAATGATGTCTTTGAGGAGTGGGTAAACAAATTGGATCTCTATATTGAGATGAACCCTCGAAGTGAAAAAGCTATGGTTTACTTCACCAGTTTACACTTGGAAGGGTATGCTCATGCACGGTGGAGGCATCTCCAATTACAAGGTTATGAGGCCACAAGTTGGGATGCCTTCAAAGAAGATATGAGGGACACATTTACTTCCAAGATGTACAAGGACAAAATGGTTTGTGAATGGGATGATTTACAACAAAGATATATGCGTGTGAAGGAGTATACACATAAGTTTCTCAAACTTATGCTTCATGTTGAAGGTTTTAGTGAAGAAATCAAAATAGTCAAGTACATGAAGGGCTTAAAGAATTCAATTGGGATGGATGTGAAGGCACAAAGACCAACAACTCTCAAGGATGCAATGATCTTGGCTCTGAAGTATATGAAGAAAAGTATGCAAATACATGGGTGAACCGTCGGCCAGATTATGGGTCAAATGCTTTCACAAAGCCATCTCCTACCACTCCAAATGTACCCAAATTTCTCACCATCTATGGTAGTGGTGGAAAACCATACAATGCGAGTGCTTTCAAAGGTGAAAATACTTCTCAAAAGCCTTCACAAGCAGGTGTAAATCCAACTAATGATGGGGTCACCAAGACCAAATTTGTGAAGGAAGACCGCATTAATGAGATGAGGGACAAAAATCTAATTTACAAATGTGGTGGGAAGTATAGCAAGGAACATTGGAAGGAGTGCAAAGTCTGCAATGTCAAGATTAATATGGTTTATTTGGAGGTGGTAGATGACACTAATGACAAAGAATTGGAGCCATTTGTTGAAGATCCATGTGAGTTTGTGGATGTCGACTATTCTTTAGATCTGGATGGGGAGTTTCCTTTTTGACCCCGGTGGTTCTCTTGGTGATCTTCATGATTATGATGATGGCATATGAGAACATAAGAGAACACAATACTTCTCTTTGTTCCATATCCAATGAATCTTATACCGGTTGCAAAGGGACACATACATTGAGATTCAAGGCTAAGGTCAAGGGAAGAGATGCATGTGTGTTGGTGGACAGTGGTAGCACACAGTTTTGTGAACTACAAGTCATTGGGAAATCTAAAAATTATACCCGGATGCATTGGCAATGAAATGAAAAGTTGAAGTAACAAATGGGAATAGCATGGATTGCACAATGATTTGCAGAAATGTGGAATTGATGCTCTCAAAAGAGTACACTTGCAAAGCTGAATAATTGGTGCTCAATATGGGATCCATTGATATGGTTTTGGGGTGTGATTGGCTATCAACTCTTGGAACCTTTTCCATGAATTTGAAGCAAGGCTTTTGAGGTTTATGCATGGGAAGGAGACCATTACATTGCATGGTTTTGGCACCTCAAAGTTAACCTTGATCAATGGCACACAACTCAAGAGGGAATTGAAGAAGAATGGCTATATGTATGTTTTACAGCTTTGTAAGGATGAAGACAATGAAAAAGAGAGCAAAGTTACACATGAGGGCATGAAGAAGTTACTTAAAGAATATGAAGATGTGTTTCATATGCCCAAGTGCTTGCCACCAATGAGGGAGGTTGATCATGCAATTGAGTTGGAGCCAAATGCAAAGCCAGTCAACAAACCTCCATATAGGTTATCAAAAGTGGAAAAGGATGAAGTGGCAAAGCAAGTTAAAGAGTTCATTGATATTGGTTGGGTGGAACCGAGTCAATCTCCATTTGCACCGCCTGTTTTATTGGTGAAGAAGAAGGATGAGACTTTTAGAATGTGCATTGATTATCGGGATGTTAACAAAATTACCATTAAGAATAGGTACCCAATCCCAAGAAGAATTGATGATCTTTTGGATGAATTGAAGGGTGCCAAGTTCTTCACCAAGATTGACTTATAGTCCAGCTACCACCAAATAAGAATGAAAAGTGGGGATGAGTACAAGACGGCATTTCGTACACCGAAAGAGGTCTCTATCATTTCGTGGTGATGCCGTTTGGTTTATGTAATACACTGGCCACTTTTCAAGCATTGAGATGAACAAAGTGTTAGAGCCATTCCTCTTCAAGTTTGTATTGGTGTTTTTCTATGACGTCTTGGTGTATATCAAGAGTGAAGAGAAGCACTTGGTTCATGTGAAGGTTGTATTTGATGCATTGAGAGCCAACCACTTGTATGCCAAAGAAACCAAGTGTACATTCATGATGGCAAAAGAGGTGGAATACCTTGGTTACATTGTGAGCATTGATGGCATAAAGGTGGACCCCAAGAAGGTGGAATGTGTGAAGAATTGGCCTACTCCCACCAATCTCACTCAAGTGAGGGGATTCTTAGGTCTCTCATCATTCTATCGCTGGTTCATTGAGAGGTATGCACATGTAGTAGCTCCTTTGACAAATAAGTTGAAGAAAGAGGCATTCTTTTGGGATGAAACGATACAAAAGAGTTTTGATGAGCTGAAAAGAATGCTTACTTCAGCACCTATCTTAGTATGCTCGGATTTCTCCAAGCCCTTCACTATTAGAGCGGATGCATGTGGAAGAGGCATTGGTGCGGTGTCGTATCAAGATCATGGAGTCATTGCTTATGAAAGCCGCAAACATGATAACAAAGAGATGGAAATGCATGTGTATGATCAAGAGATGATTGCCATTCTGCACGCAATCAAGAAGTGGCATCACTATCTTTATGGAAGCAAATTCTATGTGCAAAGTGACCATAGGGTTCTTCAATTCTTCCTATCTCAATCAAACCTCTCACCTAAGGAAAGAAGATGGTTGCCTACCCTTCAACAATATGATTTTGAGATCACATATACGAAGGGAAAGAAGAATGTGGTGGCGGATTCACTCTCTAGAATGTGGGCATGTTCTGTATCGGCCATCACGAAAGTGCATAATGATTGGGTTGAGGAGATTCAAGAGGAATATATGCTTGATGAGGCTTCACAAATAGTGCAGAAATTACAGCATGGTGCTCGTGATGATTTACCTCATTTTCGATTGCACAATGGTCTCCTCTATTATAAGGAAAGAGTGTATCTTGTACCCCACTCATCCTTCAAGAAAAAGCTCATGGATGAGATGCATTCTACTCCAATGGCAGAACATTTGGGTTTGTTCAAAACCTATGATGCCATAAGAAAAAGTTTCCATTGGAAAGGCCTATGGAGGGAAGTCAAAGAATATGTTGCTAAGTGTATGCCTTGTCATCTCAACAAGGATCCCACACACAAGCCCGGTGGTTTGCTTCAGTCTTTACCCATTCCAGAGGATAAATGGACACATATTGCTATGGATTTCATTACTGGCTTGCCTTCTACTACCAAGAGGGGATGTGATAGCATCTATGTAGTGGTTGACCAATTGACAAAAGCTGCCCATTTTGTACCAACAAACATGAGACACTCGGCATCTATGGTGGCACACCAATTCATGGAAAATGTCTTCAAGTTGCATGGTATGCAGCAGCAAATAGTGAGTGATCAAGCTGTGAAGTTTATGGGCACATTTTGGCGTACATTGTTTGATAGCATGGGCACTAAGTTGACTCCTAGTACGGCCTATCATCCGAAAACCAATGGTCAAACCGAAAGGGTCAATAAGTGGCTTGAGACCTACTTGAGGCATTATTGTTGCTATGAAACACAACATGCATGGGATGATTGGTTGCATTTGGCGGAGTTTGCCTACAATAGCACCTATTATAATAGTATTGGAATGTCGCCTTTTGAGGCTATGTATGGCTATAAGGTACATGTACCGATTATAGCATTCAAGCAAGAGAATGCAAATCCACATGCAAGGGATAAAGTGGAAAGAATGCAAACTCTTTTGCAAACATGCAAAGAGAACATCAAGAAGTCTCAAGAGAAGATGAAGCATTATGAAGAATGCAAACTCTTTTGCAAACATGCAAAGAGAACATCAAGAAGTCTAAAGAGAAGATGAAGCATTATGAAGATGCACATCAAAAGCCATTGGAATTCAAAGAAGGAGACTTTGTATTCTTGAGGATACCTAAGACTCGATATGGATCTCTCAAAGGTAGTATCAACACAAAGCCTGCACACCGTTATTATCGACCATACAAAGTATTGAGGAGAGTTGGTAAAGTGGCTTATCAATTGCTACTTCCATCTACTACAAGAATACATGATGTCTTTTACGTATCACATTTGAAGGCATATGTTGGGCCTAAAGTGCAAGTATTGGATGAGCTTCCACCCATGAGTGAAGATGACATGGTGGAGTACATACTCGAGAAGGTGTTGGGAGAAAGAGAGAAGGTGTTACACAACCGCACTTTACGTGAATACCTTGTCAAGTGGAAAGGTTTGCCTCAAGACGAAGCAACATGGCAGCCCCTCTATGTTGGAGAGAATGGAACAGCTTTTTGATGTATCCGAGGTGCATTCTTGAGCCCAAAAAAAAAAGCTTGCTGTAATTTACTGTTATGAGGCATAAAAGAGGCTCAAATGGATGCAATTGACATATACGCTTCTTAGCCATGATTGGTAATGTGTTGGGGAGTATTTCATGAAGTTTTGGAGGTCTCAAAGGCGCAAATGATGCTCTTTTGGATAGCTTTGGCAAAGAAGTGTGAAGTGATGACCATCCATGCTATGGTTCTACTTTGAGCATGTTTCGAGAACGAAACATATTTGGGTGGGGATGGTTTGTAATGAAGCGGTGGACACGACTTGTACATATGAGGCCAAGGGCCAAGCAGCATAAGTAGTTCTGTGTAAACCTGTTTGATTCTCAAGTTGTGTCATTGCCCTCTCTATTTTTGAACATGTCTTTTAACGCATGTGTGTCAATCCTGTCTGGAAGTGACTCCCTTCCAGAGACAGGATTGGGAGCTATGTTAAGACTCTCTCCAGATGTAGGCAGCAACCAAAAGGCTAGAAAAGAGGTGTATTGGGCCAAAGGGCCAATTGTAATTGAGGGCCATAGGCTTATGGGCCAAAGGCCAGGTGGAGGTGGACACTGATAAGTCTGTGTGTGAAAAGGAGACCATGCTATATAGGCCAATGTGAATAGCTAATCACAATTAACTCATCTTAATCAAATTTACAAGCTAATCAGCTTTCACGGCAATCTTGCCCTTCTCCCTACTCATGGATGGTGCTTCTACACCCATGTTGTCACCCAATGCTTTGAGTGGCCATAGCTAGTTCTGTGCAGGTCGTGCTACCACTCAAGTGTCCTAGTGCCATGTACACCACTCCACCACCTGCTCTATATCTCTAAACCTCTCTGCATCATGTTGAAGCTGGTGACATCGCATCAACACTATCATGCTTCCCTTCCAATGGCCTGTTTAAAAAAAGCTCCAAATGACTACTACCACTTGTATTGCCAATAGAACTACCTCCACCAAGACTTGAACTGACCAACACCACATTCATCAGACCAAATCCATTGCTCATGCCATGTGACTCCACGATGCCTCATAAATGCATCAAGAAGGGAGAAACAATGAGGTAGAAAATAAGCATCATGCGAGCAGTCACACTAATGTAAAAATGGTACTCCTTGGTTGTTGGAATAGTCGGAGTCTTAGTGGTGTGTGAAATGGTTATTGAGCCTTGGCATTAACAATCTAGGTGTGAACTACCTCTTAGTAAGGGCCAGAAGATAAAGCCTTGGTGCCTCTAAAAGCATTGTTCATGGTGTGAACACTCTAAGTGTGAACCACCTCTTAGTAAGGGTTAGAAGATAAGGCCTTTGTGCCTATAAAAGCATTGTACATGGTGGGAGTATTATCATCTAATGCAATCATTCTTGTTTGGTGCACACCTCTCTCTTCTCTCTTCTGAGTGTTATCATCTCTCACTCCTTTGTGTGTTATCATCTCTCTCTCTCCCCCTCTCTTACTCCTCTCTGTCCATCCATCTCCATGGCTTGAGCTTCCATCTCCTTTTGCTTCTCTTCCAGTCTCTCTTGGGCAGAAGAACCATGCTTTTCTACATGGTATCAGACTTCTCCTCCTTTCATGTGTGTGATCCAACATGATGATCTTCAAACCTTAGTAAAAGCAGTGCACCCTCTCTACATTTTTTTTTCACTTCCCCTCTATGCGCACCTATTAACTTGTTGCCTAATCTGCATTTTCCCCTTCACCTCTGTATGCACTATGCTTCCCTAGCTGAGACGCCCTTTCCACCACCAAAGGTGGGCGGTGCTACCTAGCCACTCAGCCCATTCCCGGCCGGTTTGGGGGGCGTGGGGGGTGGGGGGGACTCTGGCTGAGGTACATACCCATGTAGCTAGCCGACCTCAGCATGGGCCACCCCCTTGGCTGGCCAGCGTCAGCTGTGCTTCCTGGTGGAGACTCCTCCCTACTGTCTCCTTCTTCGCACCTACTGCCCCAGCCCCAGCCCCAGCCCCAGCCCCAGCCTCAGCCTCAGCGGTTGCGCTTCTCAAAGACTCCTCCCTACTACCACCTTCTTTGCACTACCAATCGCTTGAGTGCCAGGCCAACCATTTTCTCTAGGTAGCCACCTAACCATATTCTGGCATGCGTTTCTTGTGAGTCAATATTTTTGGATATCTTTTGGAGATGTTGAAATGTCTTGGTATTATAACAGGCAAATATGTATTCTTTTCCAAGTTAGTAGTCAGTGGTAGTCATGGTAGTCAGTGGGTGACTAAGCAGTATTCTCAACTTTCTTCATAAATTGATTGATTGAGAAAATAGCATTGCTAGTTCACTCAATGTATGAAAATAGCATTGCTAGTTCACCTCTCTTTGTAATGATGTGATGGAGTTGAAGGTTGGTTTCTTCTTTTGCATTTGGACCTCACCACCACCTCTCCACATGCGTCGGAGGGAGGGGGGAGGGGGAGATTTGAAATAGTCAGAGTGTTTGCAGTGTGAAAGGGTTATTGAGTCTTTTGGTATAAATAACCCAAGTATGAACCACCTCTTTGTAGTAAGGGTCAGAAGATAAGGCTTTGGTGCCTATTAAAGCAGTGTACATGGTGGGAGTATTATCATCTAATTTAACCATTCTTGTTTGGTGTATGCTCTCCTTTGTACGTGTTATCAACTCTCTCTCTCTCTCTCTCTCTCTCTCTCTCTCTCTCTCCCCCCCCTCTCTCTTACTCCTCTATGTCCATCCTTTTCCATGGTTTATTGGATGATTAATGGATTGATAAGTACTATTTTAAAAAAATATACATAATATCTTTGGTTAGATTTTTAAAATAAGGAGGAATTGGATATAATATATATTTTAAAAAATAAATATTTTTTTAAAAGAAGACTTAAAATACATTTCTTTTAACTATTAAATAATATATTATACAATTTATAGATGTTAAAGCATACCTTTAAATATTATATATATACATACATATATATATATATATATATATATAATATAAAGTAAGAAATAATTAATTTTTAATAATTAATATTTTTAATTCATGTATATTTTATTTTAAAAAATTAGATATCATAAGAGTATTTTACATATATATGCATGGATTATCTATAAATTAAATATATATTTTTACATATGTGTAAAACTATGAATGGATGCACCCATTCATGGGGTATCATGACATGGAAACTCGAGTTGATGACATGACATGACGGATTATTGAAGTGGCATACACGTGTGATATTTGGTACCAACTCAAGATGATGTGATATGTCTACATGGTGGATGCTACATTTGGGTCTCACTGCCTTCGTTCCATGGGAGTGGGAGGAAGGGAGTGTTAAAATAGTCAGAGTGTCAATAGTGTGAAAGGGTCATCTAATATAACCATCCTTGTTTAGTGTAACTCTCTCCTTTGTGTGTTATAAACTCTATCTCTCTTTCTGTCTCTCTTACTCCTCGTTATCCATCCATCTCCATGGCTTGAGCTTCCATCTCCTTCTGCTTCTCTTCCACTCTCTCTTGGGCACCATGCTTTTCTACATTGATAATGATGCAAGCCTCAAGGGTGCTGGTAACCCCATCCAAGTATATCTCTACACCATGATAGCTTATATGCATCAAAATAGCCCCCTAAAGTGTAATACAATTTTTATCTTTAATACAACGATCAAAAGCTATCTATTACATCACAAAGTAATCGATTAACAAAGTTATGATTAAAGATAATCCTAAGTTTTGGATGTTACAGATTTTCATAAATGAATTTCAGTAGATTTTTAACAGTTTTTCAGAGCAGGTAAAAATTCTAAGTGTTAAAATTAAGTAAAAATTCAAGATTGAGTTTTCAATTAGTTCATGTACTCAAAGGAAGCCTTTAAGTGTGTAGATGGACATACAAATCGAAATTTGATAAAAAAAAGTAAAACGTGACCTATTTTTAGAGTCGACTTTCACATACAACTGATTTTGGCGATTCTGTCCTCAATAGGTTGTAGATCGTACATGTTCTGGTACTTTTAAGTATCCAGATGACTAGTTTTTGATAACTGTGTTGATAACTGTGTACAAAGTTATACCTGTTGTAGACTGCAGCCCTGACAACAGATTTGAGAGGGTTGCCAAATCTACAAATAGCACTACCACAACTTCTAGAGAGTAGACATGGATTCCCAATCAATCAAGACACCTTTAAATATATCAGATAAGTACACAACTCTCTTTTTATCATTTCTTTAAATTCTTTTGACATTAAATAAATAAATAAAACGATAAGTATGTATATGAGAGAATCTGAGTCGATCTAAGGTACGCTTATTAACGATGAATAATTCTTAACTTTCTTAATTATACAAGATCTCCTTAGTCTATACGACTCATAGAATAAACACTTTTAGTGAGATAAAGAACTAGAAGATAGAAGATTTGACTAGTTTGTGACTAGATTTTAGGTATAACCTTCATTGGGGACTATTTTGCAAAGAGTTTATCTTTCGGTGTATTTAGAATCAGATGTTAAGATAAATACGAAAGTTTTAGAGAACAAGAAACTCAATAAGAGTGTATGAGACTTTAGAAAGCTCAATCTCTTTTGTTTTTGAGTTATTCGAGTGCAAAGTGAGACACTTAGCTGTTTTTTATAGTTTTATATTGAAAACATAACTTTCGTCGTTTTGAATGCTCTCAAACAGACTTTAGAACTCATTTTTAGAGAACCATCACACACTGAGACATACTTTATGAAGCATTAGAAGTCCTAAAACTTTGTAGTTTTGACTTTTCTCTAATTCTAAATAGATTGAAAGATATTACTCTCCCAAAGAGACTAGTTGTTACACTTTGTCTCCTTAGAAATTTCTATCAAGATTGACTACCTTGTCTATATAGACCAGATGGACTAATACGTAAGCATAGTTATGACTTTGATATAGCAACTAGAAATAATCTTACTAGCTAGAACATGATAATTAATTATGTTAAAAATAAAGATTCATGTATGACTTGAAAGAATTAAAAGACTAAGAGAAGTTAAGGACTGTTTGAATTAAAAGCTTTTTTCCATACTTGAGATTGATTTTGATTGATTTAAATGTGCTTGACTAGAGATCAGTGTAAGATGATAAGCATGACTTATGATTGCTTTGTTTTGAAATGAATGATTGATATGCATGTGTATGATGAGACTCAACATGAGATTTTGAGATTCATGCCGATCGTTCTTAGATAGGAAACATCGGACAGAGAACGAGATTTATGCCCTTTGGGACTCATGTGGTAGAACACCCAGAGAGGTTGAGATTTAGAAAGAGGCATACCTGGGATAGCCGCGATATCCAATGTGGAGGTTGGGTGGACAGGCATTGGAGAAAGCCCTAGATTGGCTCGATTTTGATCATTATGACTAACCATGTTGTCGAGCATGATAATGATGACAAAATCTTTGAGATAGACACATACATGGTGATGGATTGAGATGATATGATTTAATCGATAGAGATTTATATTATATAAATGTTTGTTTGAGATTCTATGATTTTTTTCTTATGTGATAAGAATCTTGGATATAGCATGCATGCTTATTTTGCTATTTGAGAGGATTGATTTGATTGTATTACTATGTAGAAATAACACGATTAAGTGAGTTTCAATGTTTGCTTAAATTAAGTTGTACGATTAAGATATGGCTAGATTCAGGACCGTCATAGTTGGTATCAGAGCATAGGTTGGGCAGTCTACACTTAATTGCGGACATTACATGTCTTGGGTGACATATATTTTTTTTATTTTTGTGATATAACAAGGAGATTCTTTTCTTTTTAAAATCTTTTACAATTTTGTTGTATAGTCACAAGATGGTTGACATCAAACAAATTCAATAGTCAACCTAGGGCAAGAAGAGGAGCTTTTACAAGGATTATTACGTGTGGGTGTAACTCCAAAGGAAGTTAACAGACTTTTTGACAAGAATCAAGAATTGGAGGAAAGAATGAGAGTCATGTGTGTTCGAGTTTCCATGGATTTGAATGAAGAAGAAGAGGGTGACCGAGAAGATGGAGAGATACAAGATCGTCTAAATTTTGATGATAGACAGGGTTAACAAGAAGGAAAAGGAGAAAGGAAATTTTGACAATGAGTGGTAATAAGAACCTGGTAAAGTTTCCATAAGCCCACAACTAAGAGTTGCTGCACAGGTTGGATTCGATCTTACAATACATCAAGCTATTAAGGGAGTTGTTAGATAGAGCCAAGACCATGGAAAGTGCAATGGACATAGGACTTAAATCTGATCATATAGATGACTTTACCCTCAAGAAAGTTACAAACAAAAGGTCATTACTAACCACCACCATTAATACGAAGGAGAAGAGAAGTAAAGAAACAAAAGCATGAATTGAGCATCTTGAAGATTATTTTCGAACTTGTAACTTTAGTAGTGATGAAGCTAAGGCAAAGATGACAATACTTCCTTTTCAAGATAGAACTTTTGAGTGTAAAAATAAGCTAGCATCACATGAGGTACGTGAGGGATTAACTACAGGAGATTAGAAAATAAGGTAGAGTATGCAAGAAAATGTACGTAGATTTTTAAGTAATGACAATACTCATGGAGTAAGAGAAAAAGCTACTGTAATTGTGACCGAGGAGATTAAAGAATATACACATGTCAATGTCGTTGTTCAAGCAGGTAAGACCAAAAACCAAGCCTTTATCATTAAAATTCATATCAAGATTATGAATAATATATTTCAAGTGTTGATTGACTCGAAAAAGTACTTATAGTTTTTAAGTACCTTGCGTGATAAAATAGTTAAGAATAACTGAATTTTATCCCAAAAAAACGTATGGTAGAGATTGCTTCAAGAAAGCAACAGACATGTAAGGAGTATGTCAAGAATATGGATTTCATCATAAGTGACCTAAAGTCGAAAGTTGATTTCTATGTATTGCCTTTGGGAAGGTATGATGACATATTAGAGATAGATTGATTAGTGCCTAGAAAGACCAAGATATTATGTCATGAAAAGAGAGTTTGCATGATTAGAGATAATGATAAAGATTATTGCTTACAGTGTCAAAGGTGTGGTGTAGAATTTAGAATGATGTCTGCTTTGAAGTAACAAGAAAAGGATTTCATGTAGTATACTATTTTCTTATTAAGTACTAAATTATCATCATGAAGTAAATAAGTGTACGTTGAAAAATCTATATCTATTGTGGAGGTTGCATATCCAATAGAAAGAATATGTAACCACATTTATTCGTAAAGTTTGAAAGTGTTCGCTTTCTAAGCTCCTTAATTGAAGAATGAATAGAAGATTGCTCTCTGGTTGAAAAAATTGACTAAGTCTAAAGCTACAAGCAAAGTGAAAATAAGAGTTTGCAAATTGATTGATTACCTTAAAGTTTAAGACAATACGACGATAATGTTTTTCATCAAATTTAATATTGTTTATTAAGTAGTGATTCCAAGAAAGCTTGTTTATGACATGGATAATGACTGATTTACAAGATCAAGATACTTTGTGTAATGCCTCAAGATCTATCTAGTTTCTTATTTGGAGTTAAATTTTATGGAATTAAGATGAGTTTAGAAGACCTACTAAACTCTAGCGTATACATGACTAGCTTAACATATAAAATCGTTTATCTAAGATAAGGTCTATCGGAGATATGAATGAAAGAGAGCACAATATTGAGAAGAAAGAATGCTATAGTATTGAGAGTCTAATAGATGCAGTGAATACTGAGTATGTTGATTTTATCCAAGAGAGGTAAGAAGTGAAAAATCAAGTTAAAAGCTTTTATATCAACTTAAGATCTTAGACAAGCAATTCGTTTATTCCAAAGCTACTTGAAGAAATCTTAAGATGAAAATATATGAAAGATATACGACTTCTTAAGTACTATATTAAGTATAATGATTGAATAAGAAAAAACTATTTCTCAAGAGTTAATGATTGAGGATAAGATGTTTTTATCATCAAGCACGAAGATTTCTTAAAGGAGAGAGAATGTAACATGCCTCTGAGATTAACCAAGTTATGATTAAAGATAATCTTAAGTTTTAGATATTACAGATTTCAGTAATAAATTCTAATAGATTTTTTACAGTTTTTCAGAGCAGGCAAAAATTTTAAGTGTTAAAATTAAGTAAAAATTCAAGATTGAGTTTTCAATTAGTTAGTGTGCTCAAAGGAAGTCTTTAAGTGTGTAGATAGACATATAAATCAAAATTTGATAAAAAAGTAAAACGTAATCTATTTTTGAAGTCGACTTTTACATACAACTGATTTTGGCAATTTCACTCACGTTAGATTATAGACCTCACATATTTTAGTAATTTTAAGAATACACACGACTAGTTTTTGATAACTTTACGCGAAGTTATACCTGTTTGCTGGTTACAATCTGACAACAGTGCCTTAGAAATTGCTCTCATGGTTGACTACCTTGTCTATATAGACTGAATGGACGAATACGTAAGCATAGTTATAACTTAAGATATAACAACTAGAGATAATCTTACTAGTTAAAACATGATAATTAATTATGTTAAAAATAAAGACTCATGTACGACTTGAAAGAATTAAAAGACTTAGAGAAGTTAAGGACTGTTTGAATTAAAAGCTTGTTTCTATATTTGAAGTTGATTTTGATTGATTTGAATATGCTTATCCTGAAAGATTGTGAACTAGAGATCAGTATATAGCATGATAAGTATGACTTGTGATTACTTTGTTTTGAAAAGAATGATTGATATATATGTATTATAATGAGACTCGATATGAGATTTTGAGATTTGGACTGACCGTCCTTAGACAGGGAATGTCGGACAAAACGAGATTTATGTCCTTTAGGAGCCATGTAGCAAAACCCAAAGGACGAGATTTAGAAAGAGACATACTTGGGATAGCCGCGATGTCTAGTGTGGAGGTTAGGTGAACAAGCATAAAAAAAAGCTCTAGATTGACTGGATTTTGGTCATTATGACTAACCATGTTGTCGAGCATGGTGATGATGACAATCTTTAAGATACACATATATGGTGATTGATTGAGATGATATTATTTAATCAATAGAGATTTATATTATATGAATGTTTGTTTGAGATTCTATTATTTTTTTCTTATGTGATAAAAATCTTGGATATGACATGCATGCTTATTTTGCCAGTGTGAAGGTCGGGTGGACAAGCATCGAAAAAAGCTCTAGATTGACTGAATTTTGATCATTATGACTAACCATGTTGTCGAGCATGGTGATGATGACAAAATCTTTAAGATACACATACATGGTGATTGATTAAGATGATATTATTTAATCAATAGAGATTTATATTATATGAATGTTTGTTTGAGATTCTATTATTTTTTTCTTATGTGATAAAAATCTTGGATATGACATGCATGCTTATTTTGCTATTTGAGAGTATTGATTTGATTATATTACTATGTAAAAATATCACGATTAAGTGAGTTTCAATGTTTGATTAGATTAAGTTGTACGATTAAGATATGGCTAGATTCGAGACCGCCACAATTTGTCTCATGTGGATACAAAAGAGTGTATAAAATTGTGTGGGCTAGTAGGCCTCCCATTGTTCCCACACATCATAGTAGAGCTAAAACTCCACATGGCATTGATAGTAACACGTGTCATGCTAACGGGAGTAGTACACATACACTTAGAAGCACGACCACTAGAAGCTCACAATACCCTAGTATCCTATTTATTAGACTTTTCCTCCTTAAGGAACCACCTCTAAAAGTGTATAGTGCTATGCGAGAAATGTAAGCTCATCTCCCCTAGCATGTGGGATCTACATATGACTATAACAATAGCATGATGAGCAACCAATGCATCCAAAGTATTCTTCTTAATAGACACATATGAGCGAGAGGATCTTGGCACCCACTCTTCTCTTTATGCTCATCAATCCTAGCAATAATCCTACACTCGGCTAGGTTAGGATGGTCAATAAGAGATGTGAGAACAACATATTGTGACAAGGTAGCGAGATCTTAAAAAAAGTTGTGAATAATCTTAGACACACAACGATGTATGCCTAGCTTGCATCACACTCTCATTAGGAGGAGGAGGAGAGAAGTGAGGCTCACATGCTTCATCCAAACTTGGACTTACAATTCATAAGATAAGATTTTCCTTATACAATTGGATGATTATGGATTGATAGATATTATTATTTTTTAAATATACATGATATCTTTAGTTAGATTTTTTTAATGGAGAGGAATTAGATATAATATATATATATATATAACATTTTTAAATAAATAAATTTATTTTTAAAAAAAACTATATATATATATTTTTTTAATATACTATTCAATTTATAGATGTTATTCATTTTTAAAAAGTTAAAGCATATATTTAAATTATACATACATACATACATGTATATATATATATATATATATATATATATATATATGTATGTATGTATGTATGTATGTATGTATGTATGTATTACATAAAGTAAGAAATAACTAATTTCTTAAAATTACTTTTTTAAGTAATTAATATATTTTTAATTTATGTATGTTTTATTTTAAAAATTAGATATCATAAGAGTATTTTACATACATATATGTGGATTATCTATAAACTAAATATATATATTTTACATGCATGTGAATCTATGCAGGGTTGTTTTCGTACGACGTACGACGACTTATCGTACGGAATACCGTACGGTACGATACCATACGTACTCATACGGATTTGTACGGATTTTTTCAAAAAAATCACTTTTTTTTCAAAATATATATTTTTTTCCAAAAAAAATAATCACTTTTTTTTCAAAAATATATTTTTTTCCCAAAAAAATTAATTTTTTTGGGAGGTAATGATCTTTTTTTTGCTTATCTATGGTTGTTTGAGCTTCCTCTGTACTATGATACTTCCCTCCTTTCTAAAATACTCCATATTTGGACTTGAAAATACCTAAGTTTATAAGTATTTTTTTAAACATCGTATTTTATCGTACAATAAGAAAAAAATTTATATCGTACCGTATTTTCCCCGTACGGTATCGTATCGTACGAACCGTACGGTATCGTACCTGACAACTATGAATCTATCAATTACTAATCCAAATATGCTCCGATAGTGACCAAACTTTGTGAGAATGTGGGGGTGGTTGGGTCCCCCCCACATGGATGTACCCATTTATGGAGTGATGATGACATGGAAACTCGAGTTAATGACATGACACCACGGATTGTTGACATGGCATACACGTGTGACATTTGGCACCAACTCAAGATACTGTGATATGTCCACATGGTGGATGTTTGATAACATAGACTAATGATGTAGCAATTAGAGTGAGGTGACATCTCTCCCCCCTTGATGATGTGTTAATGCATGTGCCATGGCATCAAATGAGGTGGCATGCCGTGCCATCAATGATGAGATAGCATAGTGAGGTGGTATAGTGAGATGGCATACTATGTCATCAATGATGAGGTGCCATAATGAAGTGGCACATTGAGGTGGAATACATGCCATCATGTGTAGGTGACATGTCACACACGTGGGCATATGAATAGTCACCTAACCTAGGTTACCAAGCCTAGTTAGGCTTAGAAGGAAAGAAACTACTCAAGTAGAGCTATTTCAACATAAACCGGATGAAAATAGTGCTTGTGGCTTTGCCACAGAAAAATAACTAATGCTTCATGCTATCTTCAACCTGCTTGTGAATCCGCCATACCTCGTATTAACATTATAGAGGAAAATACTAAATAGTAATTAATTAGTAAAACAAGATCGACTCTAGTATCGACCACTCGCACTCATCTATCAATCATCATCATCATCATCTTCGTAGTCATCGGCTACAAGTTTCACAGGCTGGGCCATGGCAGCCTCTGCAGCCTCCTTTTGCAGCTTGAGCTTTCTCAACCCTTCCTTCAGGTGGAACTCTTCTAACTCTTGAATGCGCCTATACATTTTCCGGGGCGGCGGCGCTTCTCTTCCCTCAGACATGGCCTTAAATCTTGCTTCATCATAGGCTCTGTTCTGCTCACGCCTCACATTCCAGAATTCTGCCTGCAAGACAACATGCACTTTACTTGAGAAAGCCACCACACTACAATTCAAAAGTAGACTGCACCTATATTCAAAAACATCAGAAAAGAAGGGCTGCTGCAGGCAACCCCTATAGGATTAAGGAGGGTCTTTACAGACAGACCCCCTGCCCATGAATGATGGACGGGTCTGTCTGTAAAGATCCAAATTTGAGATCATACGTCAGCGATTTCTGTAGCCCGTTTTTTAGAAACCCCCATATCAATGAGCTCCATGATCCGATGTGCCAGCTTCCTGGCTGGGTACATTTCAAACGTGCTTGGACTGCTCCAAAGGACGAAAAAAGTTATGTTATAGTTTTGAGCAGGTGGAAGAGGCTGCTCATACACATTTGACTGCAGATCACAAAAATACCGTACCAAATTTCAAAACAGAGAACCTACTCATAAGCTTCATATTTCAATTCTGGATGCCGTTTGTAAACTTCCTTTACATATGGGTCTTCTGGCAAGACAATGTCAACTGGATCTTTCTGAGGTGTGTACTCTGCCAACGGTGGATTCCTGCAGGCATAGAAGTCCTGTTCTCTCTCTCTCTCTCTCTCTCTCTCTCTCTCTCTCTCTCTCTATATATATATATATATATATATATATATGGAATTGTAATGGTACGATGTGGTCCATACCTATCTGCCATGTAGGGAGCTACACTAAGGCCGTTGGCCTATAAAAACGAGACCTGTATGTCAAGAGGGGTAAAGGGGTCATTGTTGGAGATGGCGCATTACCCACGAGCAGCAACCACGAAGGGTCGCAGACAACCTGAGGCCGGGGGCTCACTCTCCCTCCTATCCCGTGTGTCCACTCACACCAAAGGTGTGTGTTGGAGGGATGAGAGAGCCCCAAGGGTATTTGACCCTTTATACGAAGGCGTGCAACACTGCTTTCATATATATTGGTTCAAGCGCCACACCAAAGCTGTGTTGGAGGGATGAGAGAGCCCCAAGGGTATTTGACTCTTTATAGGAAGGTGTGCAACACCGCTTTCATATATATGGGATAAAGCGCGCCACATGTCAGCCGAGGAGGAAACGACCCCACCGACAATCATGCTATACGGGTCACATTTAAGTAAGATGTTATCACTAGAATGAAAACATGCATGTGCATTCAAATGGCTTTGGCCAGATTGGAACTAGGATCCTCGTACCATGTCTTGTACACCTGCAAGAATTTTCATAGAAGAGAAATAGTAGTAATAGGAGACTTCAATGCAAGGACAGACATGGATGCTAGCCTTTCAAGATGATGCATTGAGGTCATGCCACAAGAACCAGATGCTCAGCCGACAAGGAAGATACAATCAAAATATAAACACTCCGTTGAGATGGATACAACACATGGTTTACTACATTTAATGGAATGATATGTTGACCTGCATTTTCAAGCCCTACTTGCTACCCACACATAAGTGAGGTGTCACATGCACTTTACACTATATTGCATGGTGACAAGCTAGCCCATCATCAGTGCATCTTGTATATCAATAAGAACCATTTTCAGGATATGATTTTGTCGTATGCCATGGCTGTCAGAATATGCAGTGGAGATGAAGACGAGATCTGAAAACACCTAGAGCAAGTGCACAGCGGAAAAACGCAGAAATGAGAGAGAGAGAGAGAGAGAGAGAGAGAGAAGCGTATCTCTGCGATATACACAAGAAAATCCCGAAATACAATGTGTAGAGTGTGGGGGGCAAGGGGCCATTTTATATGGCCCCAGGGCAGCTAGTCGGCCTGCTGAAAACAGCCGACAGCAGCTACAACTGCCCATGACCAGCTCCCTCCAGTCGGCCAGCACCAGACACCTGTCGGCCAGCATATAGGTGAAAGCCGGGGGCAGTAGAGCAGTCGTACAGCCCTCCACACCAAGGAAAAAATATGGAAAGTGGGGGAAAATGAGAAAACACCTAAATCGAGAGGGCACACCCACAACAGAGGCCCTGGTGTAAATATCCAGATAGGAGATGACTGCTAACATCCCCTCTCAGCTCCTGGATGTGGAACCAACCCGAGTGAGCTGGAGTGCCCCCGGAGCATAGCCTGAGGCAGAGACTTCGTGAAGAGGTCCACCACATTGTCCTCCGTTGAACAATAAACAAGCAAGATGTCACCAGCCAAGATCTTCTCACAAACAAAGTGATATTGTACCTCTATGTGCTTGGTCCGGGCATGGAAGACCGGGTTTCGAGTAATAGCTATGCAGCTCTGGTTATCGCATTGGATAACCGTGGGCTCCTTCTGTGGAAACCCAATCTCGCCAACAAGCAACCTCCGCAGCCACACAACCTCGCAAGCAGCACCACAAGCAGCCCGGTACTCCGCCTCTATCGAGGACAAGGCAATAGTTGGCTGCCTCTTATTGCTCCACGAAACCGCTCCTGAGCCGAGGGAAAAACTGTAGCCTGATGTGGATCTCCTCGTGTCTAAATCTCCTCCCCAATCTGAGTCACTCCAACCTTGGAGTCGGACTCCATCCTTCAATCCCCCTCCTGTGTAAAAGAGTCCAAGATCCTTCGTACCCTACAGATACCGCAAGATCCGCAATCCTGCGTCCCAATGAGACTTCAACGGCGTGTGCATGAATGAGCTCAACAGCCCCATAGGAAAGCTCAAGTCCAATCTGGTGTTCAGAAACAGATCAATGAACCAACCAGCTTCCGGTACAGAGAGGCATCAACTAGCTCACGAGGATCATTCACAAGCTTCGTGTTTGGGTCCATCGATGACGTGATAGGCTTGCAATTCTCCATCCCAAAGGCCTCAAGCAACTCATGAACATACCACTGCTGAGAGACAAAGAACCCCCTCTGGGCCTGTGAGATCTCCAATCCCAAGAAGAAGTGGAGTAAGCCTAAGTCGGTCATCTCAAACTCCTTTGACAAGGCAGCCTTCGTCACTGCAATGTGCTCCATATGACCGCCGGTGAGAATGAGGTCATCCACATAAAGGATGATCAGCGTGACCATGCCGCGTTCCCGAAAGAGATATAGGTTGGGATCTGCAACCGATCTCTGAAATCCAGCCCGTAGAAAGAAGAAATCAATCTTCTGATTCCAAGCCTTGGGAGCCTGTTTAAGATCATACAAAGCCTTTCGTAACCTATAAACCATCCCCTGTGATCTTGGAACCTTAAGGCCTGGAGGCTGCTCAACATACACCTCCTCCTGCAGGTCACCATTAAGGAACGCAGATTTAACATCCATCTGATATACGGGCCACTGCTCAGAAGAAGCAAGGGCAAGAACGGTCCGAATCGTGGTCATCCTCGCTGTCGGTGCAAAGGTATCCTCATAGTCGATGCCAGGCCGCTGAGCATAACCCTTAGCCACAAGTCTGGCTTTGTGTTTGTCCATCGACCCATCTGACGTATACTTGGTCTTAAAGACCCACTTGACACCAATGACAGACCGTTTCGACATCCTTGGTACCAACTCCCAAGTGTTATTCTTCTCAATGGCATCTAGTTCCACCTGCATGGCTTTCCTCCAAGTATCCTGTGCAAGGGCTTCCTTGACGGAAGTGGGCTCTTTGTCCCGCATGATACGAGATATCAAAGCATAGTTTACCTGTAAAAGCTCCGCTGAATGACTTTTATCACGGACTCTATGCGATCTTCGAGGTCCGTCCTCTATGGTCCATTCGGAGGGAAGCTCCGTGAAACCTAACTCTTGAAGGGTGTCCACCAACCACCTGGGTACTCGAACAGAACGCGGAGCCTCCTGCTGCTGCGGGGGCTTAACTCTAGCTGTGGGCTCAACCTCCTGAACTGACTGAGGTTGTCCAACTGGAACAATCGACTGGGAATCATCATTAGAATCCTTTGGGTCTCCAAGAAGTGGCGGCTCATCAACAATGGAAACCGGAACATGCTCATCAAAAACCACATCCCTGCTGACAACAACCTTGTTCCTCTCTGGATCATATAACCTGTATCCCTTCGAAAGAGAGTTATATCCCACAAAGGCAAGCTTTTGGGACTTTGAGTCGAACTTTCCCCTCTGCTTCTTCGGAATGTGAACATACGCATCGCTCCCAAACACACGGAAATGGGAGACATCAAGTTTCCTACCAAATATGCCTCAAAGGGAGTCATGTTCGGTACTGAAGTCGTCGGAGAACGGTTGAGGATATGGACAGCCGTAGCCACAGCCTCTCCCCAAAGTGGACGAGGAAGATCACGATGCTCTAGCATCGTCCTCGCCATCTCCACCACAATCCTGTTCTTACGTTCAACTACTCCATTCTCTAATGGCAAACCTGTATTGGCCAGCTCCCTCTTGATGCCATGTTCCGCACAAAATCTCACGAAAGCATTGGAAGAAAATTCACCTCCTTTGTCAGCCCGAAGAGTCTTCACCTGAAAGCTAGACTCTTTCTCCACCATTACATGCCACTCCTTGAACCGAGCAAAAGCTTGGTCCTTCTGTGAAAGGAAACAAACCCATGTGACATCAACAAGCAGCATAAAGTACAAAGAATCTCCCAAGGATGCTGTCTGCATAGGTCCACACAAGGCAGTGTGTACCAATGGTTTCGAAGCCTGCCTAGAAGTCTGCTTCAGAAAAGATTCCCTGTGCTGCTTACCACGAATGCAAGAACTGCAGCGTGCTTGCTTGTTGCCAACATCTGGCAAGCCAACCACCATCTGGTCCCGGAAAGCTCGCCACAGCGCATCCACATTCAAGTGGCCAAACCGAAAGTGCCACAAGTCACCAATCTGAGAACCTGTCAAAGAGGAGAGTGCAGAGAGTTTGTATATACCATTCTCCACGCCGCCTTCCCAAACAACCTGGCCAATCTCGCGGTCCCGTAGAGCAACAGAATGCTCCTCAAACTCCACCCGGAAGCCAGTCTTGCACACCTCATGCACTGACAATAGATGAAAACCAAGTGCTGCGACATAAAGAACACGAAAGGAATGCTTTCCCCCTCTGCCATCGGGAATGATCTCATCCGGCCCTCACTGTGTATCAGTATGGTGGAATTGTCGCCAATAAAAATGCGACCTGATTGCCGTTTCAGATCCAGAAAGAAGTCACGGGAAGGAGTCATGTGCCTAGAAGCACCACTATCAACAAGAATCCATTCCCGCGTTACTTTGTGGTGAAGCCAACTGCCTCCTTGCTCGAAGAAGATGAAGCATTTGTGTCCATCATCTCTAAGTGCACAAAGACTGGAGTCTTTGCAGCTGAAGCTGAAGAATCAGCACTCTTCCCAGTCCGCTTGGGACACTTCCTCCAATAGTGGCCTTTCTCGCCACAATCATTATAGGTTCTCTCGGCCTTCAGTTTATCTCGGTCGTCTGAGTCAGGCTTCTTCTCAGAAGACTTCTCTGATGAAGCCTCCCTTTGCCCTTCTTGTTGTTATTACGGCCTTTCGACCATTGGCCAGTTAAGGCCTCAGAACCTCCGCCCTGTGGAGAGTTCGTGAATCGCTCTTCCTGGTCCAAGACCATGGGCACAAGCTCCTCCCATGTGATGGTGCTGAGCCTGCCACTGGTAATCAACGAAGAGTAAAAGGCCGAGTACTGAGAGGGCAAATGTAGCAACAACGTCATGGCCATATCCTCTGACGATATCTCTTTCCCTGCCTCGAGAACTTCCTGCTGAAGAGCTTGCAGCTTGTTGATGTGCTCCCGCATCGTCGACGACTTTGCACGATTCATCACCCGCATCTGAACTTCCAAGGAGATTCTCTTCATGGGTGATATCTTGTTGTAGGGAGAAGCCAAATGCTGCCAAATACCTGTGGCCAGCGTCATATGCTTTATGTGGTTGATCACATGTGGTGTGCAATTGAGGAAGATGAAAGAACGGACTCTGGCACTGACACGATCCCATAACTGTGCCTGTGCCTCTCGTTCCTTCCGAATAGAGGGTAACTCCCCTTCCTCTAACTCCGGCCGTGGAACCCCAACAACAATGAAATCAGCCAAGTCATAAGACTCCAAAACAGATTCCATCATTACCTTCCATATGTCGTAGTCGTTGTCATCCAACTGACGGTCCACCGGGAACGTGGGGAGTGTCGGGATCTTCACGTGCTTCTCAGCCATCTCAAGCAAATCTGCCATTGCAAGGGTGTAACTGAAAAGGAAGGGTGGATGGGAAAAAAATGAAGAACTAAACCTGCAAGTGGCTGTCCAGCAACATGGCCCACCTTTCACTTGCTTCTCCTCTTCTCGTACGGCCCAAAACAATCCTCCAATCAGCACTACTAACAGCCCCCTCTTGCTCACACAGTTCCCAAGATCTTCCAAGAGCCTAGAGCTCTGATACCATGTCAAATATGCAGCGGAAATGAAGACAAGATCTGAAAACACCTAGAGCAAGTGCACAGTAGAAAAACGCAGAAATGAGAGACGAAGAAGAAGCTCTTTTAACGTCGTCGGAACAATTCCAAGAGACCAAATATGATCTATCCGACGGGAGTGAGATTCGAACACAAGACATGTTGAATAACAACTCCATGAGCTAACCAATCTACCACACATTGGGTGTTAGCCCATTTTGTTTATTTACCCACACACCCGTTTGAAGAAGCTCTTTTAACGTCGTAGGAACAATCCCAAGAGACCAAATATGATCTAGCGTATAACTCTGCTATATACACAAGAAAATCCCGGAATACAATGTGTAGAGTGCGGGGGGCAAGGGGCCATTTTATATGGCCCCAGGGCAGCTAGTCAGCCTGTTGAAAACAGTCGACAGCATCTACAACTGCCCACGACCAGCTCCCTCCAGTCGGCCAGCACCAGACTCCTGTCGGCCAGCACTAGACAATCGGCCAACATATAGGGGAAAGCCGGGGGCAGCAGAGCAGTCGTGCAGCCCTCCACACCAAGGGAAAAATAGGGAAAAATATGGAAAGTGGGGAAAAATGAGAAAACGCCTATATCGAGTGGGCACACCCACAACAGAGGCCTGGTGTAAATATACAGACAAGAGATGACTGCTAACAATGGCCCCATTGTAAGCCCCAGTCCGGGACATGTCAGGCACAAGCTACATAGGTCTTTCCTCAACCATAGAAGGTCAGTCAAGTCAGTCAATCAATCCAGTCCTTTTAACCCACTTGAAGAGAATCATTCATGCATGTAGCACTCAGTAGAATCCATAGGGTTTGCATTTAGATCATGGTCTGCATTGCATAACATTCATTTCATATGCATGTGAGCCTTTGCTTAGCATTATAATCAGTACATAGACTAGTCGGCAGCCTTAAAGCATTTTAATCAGCATTATTAGCTTATTTTCCAGGTCGTGTATCATTTAGGAGCCAGCCGATTGCTCTTGAGCAAACCAACCAGCCCCTAGATGCATATATATACCTTGTGCTTATTCATTCATACAATCATCATCATCACTCATCAAGCGATCATCTCCCAGGCTGAAGCGCATCCACCACTCTCTACTCTTCTCTTGCAGAAAACGCAGCTTCTTCCACCATCCCTTCTCTTGCAGAAAACGCAGCACTCTCAGCCTGCATATACAGCCACCAATCGCTTGCATATTCAGCCCTAGAACAGTCTCCAAACAGCCCCTTTCTCAGCCACAGTCTGCAGTCCTCCTACAGCCCCTTGGAAGAGTGCATTGGCATTGAGATTGGTTATCTTTGGTGTTTCTACAGCAGTGTACAGTCAGCCCATTGTTTGGTCTTCTGAAGGTCTTGCGCTCGGGTTCATCCTCATGTCAAGTCAGTCCCGCATTCATTCTTTTCAAAGAAATAAAGCAAATACTCCTAGCAATAGGTGGCCCTTCAGTGGGTAATTGGGACCCCACAATGTGTACAGATCTCTCTCTCTCTCTCTCTCAGTTTGAAGTGTTAAAGTGGATTGCTAAAGACTCACGAAACTTAGGATACAGAAGGTGGTGTGAGACTTTGTGTGACAGGTCCTTTTATCTACGCATATTCTACTGCATGTTACATTGGTATTAGATTCACCTTGTCCACACACACTGCATCCTAGCGTGAGAGCATCCTTGGATGGTCCAACTTCGCTCCGACATGACCACTGACTTCAGGAGAGTACACATCATCAGGAAGACGTCTCCTGCGAAGGAGATCATCCTCTTCCACCACCCGAAAATCCCTTAGCTCTACTTAAAGCTCAAAACCAACTTCTCATGGAGCGTCTCCAACTCTTGGAGGCCACCGCAACAAAACCAACTACTCCAGTGTCATGTGCACAGTGTGTATCTACCGTGTGCTATACGCATGCAAGACTAGTTTCGAGGCTTGGGGAAGCTTGGAACTAGGCAGGCTAATTGACGAGCTGAGTTAGGGATATACTAACGGGCGGGCACCCAAGTATGGACGGACGGGCGGCCAAGTGTGGATGCCCGATTGACCGGCCAAGAGCCTATAAAAGGGTGGCCAAGGTTAGTTATTGTATTATAGAGAGTCTCGCGAGTTTGTGAGAGCTCTCTGGTCTTGGAGCCTGGATCTAGTGCAGACGTGCACCTGCTTTATGCAGCCGAGGCCGGCAGCAATCTCGAGGCCCGCGAGGGCAGCTTCGTGGTGGTATGGGACGTCGCGAGGAGGAGATTGGTCGGTACGTCAACCTAGTTAGCTCAGTTCGTGGCTCGGTGGGGACAACAGCCAAGACTGTGGGCTTGCCCACGGCTGTCATGGTTGGGAGGTGAGTCAGGCCTGCACCCCCTTGCTTGTTTGTTTGTTCGTTTGTTTGCAGGATTCGAGTTTCGAACCAAGATCGATCACGAGGGGATCCGTGGGGATTTGACAGTGGTATCAGAGCATACCTCGTGAACGAGCAAGTCGGTAGGTAGAGAAGGAGAGGTCGAAGAACGGTATGTGTTAAAAAAAGCTTGCTGTTTTTTCTGTGCATACTGCAGTTTTCAGATTTGGTATGTGTTTTTTCTTCATCAAAGAACCCCATGTTGATGGGAGATGGTAGTGTAATAGGGTTGATTGCTTTTGCAAGGAAGAGAAGTTTTGTTGTGCAGTCGCATAATTTGCAGGGAGAGAAAACAGAAAAAAAAAGAGAGCGAAAAAGCATGTTTGCTTTTCGTTGCTTTTTGGCGCATGAGAGAGAGAGCGAGAGAAGTGCTGGATCGCTTACAGGTGGCCAGGTTTGTGCGCTGGCGGGAGACGTTGGTATGCTATCGACGGCTGGCAGGCAGGCGCACGTGCCTGTGTAGCCAGGCAGCCAGGCCCACGTAGGCGCCTTGGCCTACGCAGCTAGGCGACCAGCCTAGCGCAGCCGCCCAGGCCAGGTCCTGCGTAGCCAGCCCAGGTGTGGCCAGGCGTACTCGAGGGTGGCGCAGCCTACCTATGCGCACTCAGGCGCCGGCAAGAAGGGCAGCGCACGTTGACGTTAGCGCCAGCAGCACACGCCGCCAGTTAATCCTGGAGAAAAAAAAAACAAAGGTGAAAGCACACGTTTTTTTGGGCTTTCTCTTTTTGGAGTTTAAAATTTTTTTTAAAAAAGTTTTAAAAGAACCCCCCCTCTCCAAAGTTTCAAAGGTTTCAAGATGTTTATTTTTTTTTTAAGAAAAGAGAATATATATATCCATATATATATATATATATATATATTAAAATATATATTTATTTATTTATTTATTTATTCAAAAAAAAACACAAAAGCTAAAGCAAAAGCTAAGCCTAGCTTTTCGAGATTTTTTTTTGGCTTTTGGGAAACCTTTATAAACCCCCTCACGTGGGCTTCTTGCCACACATCTCTCAAGTTCTCAAGTTTTCAAGCTCTCAAGCTCTCAAGTTCGCTCGCACTTTTGTTGTGCAAAGATCGAATTTTCTCTCTACGTACCCTCTTCACGATGTCGACCCAAGAATCAGAGTTGGAGTCCCTCGTGGAACGCGAAGGCTTGCCGGCTACGAAAGGTACCGATGCCGATCTTTTTGACGATTTTGTGTCAAAATCAGATTTCCAAGAGTTCAAAGTAGCTCTCGAAGCTTCTTCGTCGGAACGTCAGGCACAAATCGACGCTCAAATGCAAGCTTTGCAGAACTCCATCACTCTATTGACCACTACCCTCTCTACTTTCTCGGGAATGGATACCTTGGCTTCAGCTTTAGGCCCCAATATTACTCCGGAACCGTTCGGGGGCGAGCAAAAGCAGCGAACCAAGGAGATCGTGGACACGTGGCTACACAAGTGGCAAGTTCACTTTCAGTTTCATCCATATGATGATGGAAAGAAGATACAGTTAGCAGTAGGTTTCCTATCCGGCAAAGCTTTGCTTTGGTGGAAGGAACTGAACCCAAAGCCAACGACTTGGGCACAATTTGAAGACATTTTCAAGAAAGAATTCCTCAAGAAAGAGGATGATTATGATGTTGTTGCCCGGTTTTCAGCTTTGACCATGACCTCGCAGCACCTCGCAGCACCTCACTTATGAGATCTACCTCCAGAAGTTTCGTGACTTGCAGATGAAAGATACAAAGATGGATCCCACTACTCTTTTGGGGTTTTTCGTAGCTGGTTTACCAGACTCGTACCGATTACAGGTTAAAAATAACAAATGTAAAACTTTGGACGAGGCCATTCATTCAGCTCGTATCTATGATGATACGATGGTCTCTTCCAAGTCGAAACCCATTATCGAGCAGGGGAACAAGCATAAAAGAAAGTTCTCCGCACCTATGGCTAACACGACTGAAGGCAAGTCTTCGGACCAACCTTCGAAGAATTCCAGTTCGACACCAGCGAAGAAGAAACGACTCCTTAGGGCTTTGAAGCTCAAGAAGAAAGGACATTGTTTTATCTGCGAAGAAAAAGGACACATGCGTAACGAGTGCCCGAAGCAAAAGGGTACCAAGTCAAACGCAAGACCCAAGCCAAAGGCAGCTAACCAGTTGTCTTTGACAGGTATGTCAATTACTGTATTCTCTCGCCCTAGTACTTGTTCTGATTGTCTGTTCAATTCTAAGGTATTTGGCATGCATGATCTTCTCCGCGTTTATGGAGAAGTGAAGGGCCATAAGATTCACATTCTTTTAGACCCTGGCAGTTCGCATAACTTTGTTAACTACAAACTTGTGCAGAAATTGAGTCTTGACACGAGACTCAGCGACCATACCTATGAGGTACGTCTACCTGCGGGCAGACAAGTTTGGGATCACAAGGTGGAAATGCTTCCAATCCAGATTCAGGACTACAAAGATACTCTGGAATGCTATGTTATGCATCTGGAAAATGTAGACTTGTTATTAGGGATTGAGTGATTTAAGACTCTTGACGTCCAGATAGATTGGTCTAGTCATATTTTTTCTTTTCAGCATAGGGACACCAAGTATAGTATTTTAGGTGATTGTATTCATCCCTCTTGTAAATACAATTGATTTTGGAAATATAATGAATTCTTCTTTGTATACCGCTTTCCATTGTGTATTGATTCCACTTTCTTCTTTTCTCATCCCTTCCTTGGATGTAAATGAATTAAGTTTGTTTGAAAGCAAAGAATTACAGAAGATACTTGATTCGTTTCAAGATGTATTTCCTAAGGAACTGCCATCGGGTTTACCACCTGAACGGGCAGTAGATCATCGTATTGACTTGATCCCTGGTGCTCATCCTGTCAGTATTCCACCTTATAGGATGAGCCAAGCTGAGGAAGATAAGTTGGCTAAACAACTCGAAGATTATTTGAGGATGGGCCAGATCCGTCCAAGTAAATCACCTTGGGGTGCACCTGTGTTGCTTAGGAGAAAGAAGGACAATACCTGGAGAATGTGTATAGATTACAAAAGATTGAACAAGCTGACAATTAAGAACCGTTATCCTCTCCCTAGATCAGATGACCTAATTGACCGGTTAGCAGGAGCGAAATATTTCACGAAGATAGATTTGCGTACTGGCTATCACCAGATACGTATTCATGAAAGGCATGTCGAAAGAACCACCTTTCGGACTAGGTATGGCCATTACGAGTTTCTCGTATTACCTTTTGGGTTAACCAATGCTCCAGCCACTTTCCAGCAAATGATGAACGATCTTTTTCGTGAACATTTGGGGAAATTTGTGGTGGTGTTCCTGGATGATATTTTGATTTATAGTCGTACTCTTGAGGATCATGTCAGACACCTCACGATTGTCTTATCTATTTTAAGACAGAATCGACTATATGCTAAATTGAGTAAATGTGAGTTCTTTATGACCGACATCATTTACTTGGGACACAAGATCACTAGAGATGGATTGAGCATTGACTATGACCGAGTTCAGAAGGTTTTTGACTTGCCTATACCACGAACAGTGAAACAACTTCGTTCTTTTCTCGGTTTTGTTGTTTTTCTTCGGAAATCTGTACGGGAGTACTCTCAGCTCACACTACCGATGACTGTATGTGTGTGATGCGGATGATTTGAGAGGAAGGAAAGCTCGTTGGGCAGAGTTAATGCAAGATTTTGGTTTTGAGATCCGTTATCGGAAAGGGTCCATGAATAATATTGTAGATGCGCTTAGTCGGATTAGAGAGGTGAATTCTTTGTCGTTCACCGAGATTTCTACTGACTTATTTCAGTCATTGAGAGGGCTTTGCAGGACTGATAGTTATTTTAGTCCATTTTGGCAGAAGATCCACGACGGGAGCTCATTGATTGACCAAGACTCGGTGACTGAGCAGTCTACTATACAGGCTACAGGAGGTCAGTGGATGATTCGGAATGGTTTGCTATTCTGTAATGACAAAATTTGTTTACCACAGATCCCGGACATTAGGTCCAAGATTCTGAGGGAGTGTCACGACGCCCCTTCTGCTGGACACCCTGGGGTACACAGGATACTATCATTAGTGAAACACACTTTTTATTGGCCAAAGATGAAAGGGTATGTAGAAGATTATGTTCTCAAGTGTCAGATTTGTCAGGCAAATAAAGCTGAACGCTTTAGACAGGCTGGGTTGTTGCATCCTTTGCAAATCCCAGGTAATAAATGAGAAAGTATTTCCATGGATTTTATTACCGGATTGCCAAGAACACATCAAGGCCACGATTCTATTTGGGTTGTGGTAGATCGCTTGACAAAGATGGCTAGATTTTTACCGACCCGGAAGACTATTACAGCTATGCAATTAGCTCGGCAGTTTATCGAGCAATTGTTTAGACTGTACGGGTTACCGCAGGACATAGTCAGTGATAGAGACTCTAAGTTTACGAGTGATTTTTGGAAACTTGTTTTTGAGAAGTTGGAAACAACTTTGAATTTGAGTTCCTCTGATCGTCCTCAATCTGATGGCCAGACTGAAAGAGTGAATCAGATTTTGGAGGATATGCTTCGAGCATATGTATCCAAAAGGCAGAGTTCATGGGAGGATTATCTTCCTATGTTAGAATTTGCATATAACAGTACTAAGCATACGAGTACAGGGTTTAGTCCTTTCATGCTTATGTACGGTTTTCAACCAAGATCACCTGTTACAGTAGGATTCTCAGGACTTCAGCATGATGCAGCACGTAATTTTTTGCAAGATATGCAGAAAATGTTACAAGTTGCAAAGGAATCTATTAGAAGTGCTCAAGACCGAGACAGGTTTTATTCTAATAGACATCGTTCACCTAGAGAGTTCTCTGAAGGAACGATGGTGTATTTGCGAGTTCCGAAAGATTCCGAGACTTTACGGACAGGTAGATCTCCGAAATTATCCCCTAGATACTGTGGACCATTTCGTGTTACACGACGGATTGGTTCAGTTGCATATGAATTGGATTTGCCTTCTCATGTGAAAGTTCATCCTGTATTTCATGTCAGTAGACTTAAGGAAGTACTGGGTGGAGCAGATCAGTTAGTTACTCCTCAAGAAATTATAGATGTCCAGGACATGACATTTGTTCCGCACGAACCTGAAAAGATTCTTGGATTTCGTGAACGAAGATTGCGTCATACGCTTATCACGGAATACAAGATCAAGTGGAAGGATCGTGTTGAGGAGGACGCTACATGGGAGACATTGACTTCTCTTCAGAGAGATTACCCTGGCTTTTTAGTGAGCTCAGGAGTGAGCTCTTAGAGGAAGGGGAGTATGTCATGTGCACAGTGTGTATCTACCGTGTGCTATACGCATGCAAGACGAGTTTCGAGGCTTGGGGAAGCTTGGAACTAGGCAGGCTAATTGACGAGCTGAGTTAGGGATATACTAACGGGCGGGCACCCAAGTATGGACGGACGGGCGGCCAAGTGTGGACGCCCGATGACCGGCCAAGAGCCTATAAAAGGGTGGCCAAGGTTAGTTATTGTATTATAGAGAGTCTCGCGAGTTTGTGAGAGCTCTATGGTCTTGGAGCCTGGATCTAGTGCAGACGTGCACCTGCTTTATGCAGTCGAGGCCGCCAGCAATCTCGAGGCCCGCGAGGGAAGCTTCGTGGCGGTATGGGACGTCGCGAGGAGGAGATTGGTCGGTACGTCAACCTAGTTAGCTCAGCTCGTGGCTCGGTGGGGACAGCCAAGACTGTGGGCTTGCCCACGGCTGTCATGGTTGGGAGGTGAGTCAGGCTTGCACCCCCTTGCTTGTTCGTTTGTTCGTTTGTTTGCAGGATTCGAGTTTCGAACCAAGATCGATCACGAGGGGATCCATGGGGATTTGATATCCAGCTTCCCCCGACTTCATCTCTCTTCTTTCAGATGGAGCAACAAAGACGAGAAGACAAGGCCAGACGGCGGGAAGAGAAAGCTCAAAATGAAGAAAAGAAAAGACAAGAGAAAGAAGAAAGACCAAATATGAGGAAGCCCAACGCAGGCTCGAAGAAGACCAACGTGAGGCTGACCTCGAAGCTCACGAGCACCAATGAGAGCTCAATCATGAGTGAATGTTACTCGAACACAAGTGGGAAAGAGAGGCCATGCATCTGCAGTTCCAACATGCCCTCTCTTCATTCTCTCTGCCCATTGGTGCCAATGGCCAGCCTCCCACAACATCAACGACCGTCATCCGGACTCGGCCAAACTTTAGTAAGTATGACACTAAGTGTGATCATTCAGTTGTCAATCAATTCTCTGCACTGTAGGGCATGCTGACAAGCTAGCTCATCATCGGTGCATCTTGTATATCAATAGGAACCATTTTTAGGATATGATTTGTTGTATGTCGTGCCCCCATTGTAAGCCCTAGTCCAAGACATGAGCTACGTAGGCCTTTCCTCAGCCATAGAAGGTCAATCACGTCAGTCAATCAATCCAGTCCTCTTAACCCACTTGAAGAAAATCATTCATGCATGTAGCAGTCAGTAGAATCGATAGGGTTCGCAATTAGATCATGGTTTGCATTGCATAACATTCATTTCATATGCATGTGACCCTTTGCTTAGCATTATAATCATTGCATAGACTAGTCGGCAACCTTAAAGCATTTTAATCAGCATTATTAGCTTATTTTCCAGGTCGAGTATCATTTAGAAGCCAGCGGACTTGCTCTTGAGCAAACCAACCAGCCCCTAGATGCATATATATACCTTGCGCTTATTCATTCCTGCAATCATCATCATCACTCATCAAGCGATCATCTCAAAGGCTGAAGCGCATCCACTCTCTGCTCTTCTCTTGCAAAAAATGCAGCTTCTTCAACCATCCCTTCTCTTGCAAAAAACGCAGCACTCTCAGCCTGCATATACAGCCACCAATCGCTTGCATATTCAGCCCTAGAACAGGGCCCAAACAGCCCCTTTCTCAACCACAATTTGCAGTCCTCCTACAGCCCCTTGGAAGAGTGCATTGGCATCGAGATTGGTCATCTTTGGGCGTTTCTACAGCAGTGTGCAGTCAGCCCCTTGTTTGGTAAGAAAGGTCAAGTAAAATAACTTGTGCACCATGAAGGTACAAAAGGACTTACTATGCTTGGAAGAGAGCTTGCAAGCTTCAAAAGTTCAAAGAGAGAGGAAAGAGTGTGACTTTTCTCACATTTGATGGCATGTATGGCAATATAGATAAAGTGCTACAGAAATTGTCACATTCATTTGGTCCAAGAGCATGGGCACAAGCTCCTCCCACGTGATGGTGCTGAGCCTGCCAATGGTAATCAAAGACGAGTAAAATGCTGAGTACTGAGAGGGCAAGTGCGACAGCAACGTCCTCTGATGATATCTCCTTCCCAGCCTGAAGAACTTCCTACTGAAGAGCCTGCAGCTTGTTAATATGCTCCCGCATCGTCAACGACTTTGCAGGGCTCATAACCCGCATCTGTACTTCCAAGGAAATCCTCTTCATGGGCGATACCCTGTTGTAAAGAGAGGCCAAATGCTGCCATATACCTCTGGCCAGCGTCATATGCTTTACATGATTGATTACCTGCGGTGTGTAGTTGAGAAAGATAAACGAACGGACCCTGGCATTGACACGATCCCACATCTGTGTCTGAGCCTCCCGGTCCTTTCGGATCGACGGTAACTCCCCGTCCTCTACTTCCGGCCGTGGAACCCCAACAATGACGAAATCAGCGAGGTCGTGAGACTCCAGAACAGATTCCATCATAACCTTCCATATGCCGTAGTTGTTCTTGTCCAACTGACGGTCCACTGGGAACGTGGGGAGTGTCGGGATCTTCACATGCTTCTCAGCCATCTCTAACAAATCTGCCATCGCAGGGATGTAACTGAAAAAGGGTGGGTGGGTGGGAAGAAAAAACTCTGAACCTGCAAGTGGCTGTCCAGCACTTTAGCCCGCCTTCCTCTTGCAACTTCTCTTCCCGAACAGTCCAAACAGTCCACCAATCAGCAACGTAACTATCCCCCACTTGCTCAAAAAACTCCCAAGATCTATCAAGAGCCTAGGGCTCTGATACCATGTCAAAATATGCAGCGGAAATGATAACCAAATCTGAGACCACAAGAGCAAGTAGAGTGCAGAAAATAGACAACACAAGAGAAGGAGTTTCCTCTTTTATTTGGTTTTCTCTACATGGTGAACTTGCCACCAACTAGTGGAGAAAGGTCATTGGCGCTAGCCCAACCTGTCCGAGATGTGCAGGAGCTTCAGAAACAATTCACCACTGCTTATGGGAGTGCAGGGAGGCATAGCGGATCTGGACTGCAATAGCTCACCTTTTTGGAAGGATGAGGAGAGATGCCTACATTTGTTTTAGTGCTATTGTTTGGTTGACACAATCGAGCCCGCAAATCAGGTATGAAGGAAACGACAGAGATATGATCATGCAGGTTACCCAGGGAGTGTGTTAGCTGTCTTCTTCAGGTTTGCCAGAGTCAAGCTACGTACCTCCAGCATAGAGGTTGGACACTGCATGGGAGATTATTGCTAGCATCACAGCGTGACACATCTGGAAGGCTAATGCACCGAGGCCATTGAGGGCACTTTGGTTTATGATACCCAGGACATTTGCAGGATCTGGTGTGATATTATCCACATACTCGTGGCCACTTGGGCTAGGATTCACGGATCTTTGAGGGCCGCAACGAGAAAACGTGGCCAATTTATGAGAGAATGGAATCATGGCATTTTTTTCACTCGATCTCATATGGGGCCTTGCTGGCAGCACAAGCCACCCGATTGGTTGAGATTTCGCCCTTGCTTGGTCTGAAATCTCCCTTTTTGTTTTTTAAAAAAAATCATACTTAGATATAACTCTTTCCCAAAAATATATATATATATAACTTTTTCCCACATTACAATGATACAAGACTTTAAATAAAATAAAAGGGGTGCCCACACTTTAATAAAGTGACACGGACTACCTCTAAAAGTACGTGTGTTCGTCCATGTCACTTTTAAAGCAGATTATACAAGATTTAAATTATTTACAACATTTACGATGGAGTTTCCATGTTCAAAGCCAACACATAAACATGTCAACAAACAAAACACTCCACACGCCTTGGGATTATGTAGTTCCGGTTGTCCCTAGCTCCTAAGAACGACACATAACAAACCAAACAGGCAGCACATAGCATACACATGCTCAAGCATAAATCCAGTGTCACACACACTTATGCGCAAAATACTCATGCAAATGTCTCTGTTCACAATGGTTACAAACCATCACGAGTCTACTAACACAAATCCGGTAGCATACCACTTGATCTTGAGGACCCATGAGTCATACCTCCTATTGGCATAGATCCACAAATCAAACCACTTGATCTATCTTGCCACCAGGCTCCAGTAATAGTATCACTGGAGCCACTAGCTCTCCACTAGAACTAAAACACGTAGACTTCGAGGAGGATCATACCACTTGAGTCCACTAGTCTAAACATATCCATGGATAAAACTGGCCAACAAATTACTTTTATTAGCAAACTAAAAATTATCATAAAGATAATCGAGAACTAATCCAAAATGGTCAAAGTTCCAATCATTGGTGACACAAGTCAAATTGGCCTCTCATCTAGTCACAATACGTAGAGAGAAGAGACAACTAGTCACACTAGCAAACTCCAGTTACACTGGAGATGGGCAATACAAGTCACGCTAGCAAAGCCCCCGAACTCTAGTCACACTAGAGTGATGCCGTACCAAACGCACTAGCTAAAAATAGACATAATGGCTAGTTACACTAGTATTCATTACGTCCCAAAGAAGAGCTAACAACTGATGCACTCACATTATAGCTAATCATAGTGGGTGTAATTACAAGCAAGAAGCAAGGCTGGACAACCTGTGAAGGCATTTGAAGAGCTAGAAGGATAGGGTGGGACACCTTAACCACTTGTGGGCATACGCATTGTGTGACAGAGAGTCATAGATTCGTGAGTGCTCCTAGCCTTGTGGTGGGCATGCGAGCGGTGTACTGTGTAACTAGTAGTCACAAGCTCATGAGTGTCGCCCGACTTTGTGACTAGTAGTCACTAGTCACTACACACCTGTTTGATCTTGTTTGGCTACTTGGTTGTACTTGGAAATATCAAGTGCAGGACGGAGGTGAATCTCGGGCACCCCCATCTTGTACATGAAAGAAAGTGAAGCAAATAGAAAACACAAGTGTAGGCCCAAATACAAGACCTGTAAATGCTAGAAACTGATGTTTATTGTTGAAAACTGAGCACGAGGGAAGCCCATAGGTGCTGTACAATGATAAGAAGCAGAAGCAGTTGCTAATGACCTCAAGGGAATGCAGAGAAATGAGATGGAATGAGGAGAAAGGGGGACAACCCTTATATACTCCTCATGAGAGCTGGTCGGCCAGCTATAACAGGCCGACAGCTCCATAATAACATAAAAATGCTACCCCAGACTGATTTTCTACCATCGCGATCTAAGTCTTGAAATTGGCAAAAGCATCTGACTTGCAAGCCAAAAAACATAATCTCTCTAAACTGTAGATCCCTATCCTCAGCACCTAGAAGAGGGCTTCAGCAATCCAATCAGCAAAAAAATCAGCAATCTTTGCCGAAAACTCAGAAACACAACAGTCCCAAGTGTCAAATGAAGAAAACGCAGCAATCTTGAGGAAGCCTCTACTCCCGAAAGAAAATGCAGCACCTTCCACACTAAAATCTGCAAAAAAACGCAGCAAACTGTCGAAGCCTCTGCTCCAAAACCGAAAACGCAGCTCTCTTCTATTCACAGGTCAACGTTTTTCTCTGATACCATGAAAGAAAGTGAAGCAAATAGAAAACACAGGTGTGGGCCCAAGTACAAGACCTATAAATGCTAGAAGCTGATGTTTATTGCTGAAAACTGAGCACAAGGAAAGCCCGTAGGTGTCGTACAATGATAAGAAGCAGAAGCAGCTGCTAATGACCTCAAGACGATGCAGAGAAATGAGATGGAATGAGGAGAAAGGGGGACAACCCTTAGATACTCCTCATGAGAGCTAGTCGGCCAGCTGGCAGGCCAACAGCTCCATAATAGCATAAAATTGCTATACAAGGTATAGAAAATGGAAAAAAATGCCTAAATAAATATGCATATGCAGGGCCACATAAATGGCCAGTACAAGCATGAAAATGATGGAATAGACCCTCTGGAGATGATATATAATCCAACAATACAAGGAGTAGACTCGTTTTAGTAATACAAATGCCTTAAGGGGAGGTGGGAAGCATCACCGGCCCCTAGTGTGGTGCATTGTGCACATTATCTTTGGGGTTGAGTTTATGTCATGCTTTGTGGTTTTAATCATGTTTATTGTTAAGTAATTCTGAGAAATGTGCCTCCCTATTACAATGTCTCATGCTTGCATGCAAACTCTTTTTGGTAATACAAATACCTTCTTTTTTTTGGTGGGGGGGGGGGTTGGTGCACCGTGCATATTGTTTTTGGGGTTGAGTTTATGTCATACTTTGTTGTTTTAATCATGTTTATTGTTAAGTAATTCCAAGAAACGTGCCTCCTCATTACAATGTCTCATGATTTACATCAAGGGATCATATACAAAAAACATTGAGATACTAGGAGGGGTTGAAGAATCCTTTTTCCAGCATTGTACAGTTCTTGTAAAACAAGACAAAGGGTACGGGTCTTGAAGCATTTTACTTCAACAAAACATCATACATACATACATGCATGCGTGCGTGCTTCCATCCATTCATGTGCTTGTTTGCATATGCGGCGTGCGCGCACATACACACCCCCCCCCCCCCCCCCCCCCCCCCCCCCCCCCAAATGTGTGTGTGGATGTGCGTGTGTTACAAGAAGCTTAATTTCTGATTTACTGGACATGTTGATTTTTTGCTGATTATTTGAAGTATCAAACGACATGATGGCAAAAATAATCAGCATCAGGCAAACAAGATGGCAAAAAATGCACAATTTTCCCATGTTTTGAAATTTTTTAGTTACTAACACTATTGTGCAGATCTGAAAAGGGCAAAAAAGGAATAGAAAATGTGAGTATGGGAAGCAGCGTACTTGACAAGGGGCTCAAACCAGACTGGTTTTTTACTCAGGAGCTTTGCCTTCAGGAGCTTCTCGGTCATGTAAACCAACCGCACTCTTCTATTCGACATCTCCGACACACCACCTCGGAGCTCATAGCCGGGCATACATAAGAGCCTTTACACACGGTGTATCCCTTGGGGACAATTGCCCGGTCAATGTTCAGTCTGAAACGGCTCCAAGGGTGGCACCTCATGGACGGCCACATTACATCCCATAGTGGTCTGTCTCCATAGGTGTAAGGCTCTACAAGAATTGTGTGTGTAGGATGGCCAAGATTCGTCGCGTCCAAAACCCAGCCACATCTCCAATGTTTCATCCACAAGAGGTAGCCATAGATGTGTGAAGAGCCTAAGAGATGAGAAAGAGAAAAGCATAGCTACATAACAAGCAAAATTCATTGTCAGTAGCTTACAGATGGTGGAGATCTTTGCTTGTGTCAAGGCGTTCATGTTACACATGTAATGTTAATGAGGCTTGAGCACAAATGGAAAAGCAGTGTCGATAGAAAGGTCATCTCCTAAGCACTCCAAAGATGCAAATCACATCCCTTCACCTTTATAGAGCTTCACTGGAGCACTTTCTCCAAAAACAAATGCTACAGATCTTTGCCATAATAGTAAATATAGGAGAATTATTTTGAGGAAAATTAAATAATATCTAAGATCAAATGTTATGCAAGAGAGAATGCTATCAAAACATGAGTTATCAAACCTTCTTAATATTTGACTTAGAATGACTTAAATCCTACCAAAACATGAGTTATCAAACCTTTTTAATATTCGACTTGGACTTAACTCCTTCCAAAACATGAGTTATCAAACCTTCTTAACGTTGACACTAATGGTTGAATTTATAAGCCCTATTCGGATTTATCATGATAATATTTCTCGTCCACATTCTCAAAATTTTCCCATACTCTACTAATTCTCAAAACCTCAACTACGTTTGGTGGTCCTATAGTGAGGAGGGTTGTTATAACCTAGGCAGCATCTTTTGGACTAAGTTGACCCATTTGGCCATCTCATGGGTGGGTGTCCACAATATTCTTCACATGAATGGGCCATCTTCTGGGTGGGTTTTCACAATATTCTTCACATGAATAGGCCTCATATGTGAAGAGCATGTGAATATTCTTTACTTTCTTACTTTATAAATAAGTAAAATCTTTAGATATCAATGGACTTTACATATTTCATCCAGCTCTTATTACTAAGAGCTTTCATCTACTCCCCCCTTATTGTTGATTCTAATTGTTCTATGTGCTATGGCATGCTCTTAATAATTTACAGGTGCTAGGGAGTTTGGAAGTCTTTTCTCTTTGTGGCACGTTCTCATGACACAAAGGTATTCCCCTAAATGTGCATAGGCTAATTCTTATTAGTTGATAAAAATGAGAGAATGTAGTTTAGACCTTCATTAAATAAGTAATGGGTTAGAGGACATATGTGAATCTTATATATATATATATATATATATATATATATATATATATATCAAAATCTTTACATTTTAATGGATTTTAGATAATCTACCTTACTCTTGCTTAAGATGTTTTCTCTATTCTTGTTAACCACTGTGTAGGTTAACATGGTTTCACTTGCCCAACCTACCATAAGACGGGTACCTATCTTTTGTAAGACAACACTTGAATATATAAAGTGACCTTACCTTATGATTAATGTCATATAGGAAAAGTCTAAGGACTTCATGTACATAGTTACTTAATACTAGTAGTAGAGGTTGGACCATTTTTAAGTTTGGTCGACTTAGTGTCAAAACTAGTCACTTGTATATAAGTCATTTTTTACAATAAGCAATGCACAAGTGTTCCCTTACAATGAAATACTTGTGAGCTCTTCTCTTCACTCTTCTTGCCTCCATGTATGCTATTGAATCTTGCTTGCTTGATGGATGCATGCTAGATAGGTTTGTTTGTAGGTTTCCCTCTTGCATTAGCTTTCTCTTCTTTCCCCGCCTTTTGTGAATATTCTTTACTTTCTTACTTTATAAATAAGTAAAATATTTACATATCAATGGACTTTACATATTTCATCCAACTCTTATTACTAAGAGCTTTCATCTACTCCCCCCTTATTGTTGATTCTGATTATTCTATGTGCTATGGCATGCTCTTAATAATTTACCAAGTGCTAGGGAGTTTGGAAATCTTTTCTCTTTGTGGCACGTTCTCATGACACAAAGGTATTCCCCTGAATGTGCATAGGCTAATTCTTATTAGTTGATAAAAATGAGAGAATGTAGTTTAGACTTTCATTAAATAAGTAATGGGTTAGAGGACATATGTGAATCTTTTATTTATATATATATATATAGATATATATATATCAAAATCTTTACATTTTAATGGATTTTAAATAATCTACCTTACTCTTGCTTAAGATGTTTTCTCTATTCTTGTTAACCACTGTGTAGGTTAACATGGTTTCACTTGCCCAACCTACCATAAGACAAAAGTCTAAGGACTTTTGTCTTGTTAACCACTGTGTAGGTTAACATGGTTTCACTTGCCCAACCTACCATAAGACAAAAGTCTAAGGACTTCATGTACATAGTTACTTAATACTAGTAGTAGAGGTTGGACCATTTTTAAGTTTGGTCGACTTAGTGTCAAAACTAGTCACTTGTATATGTCATTTTTTACAATAAGCAATGCACAAGTGTTCCCTTACAATGAAATACTTGTGAGCTCTTCTCTTCACTCTTCTTGCCTCCATGTATGCTATTGAATCTTGCTTGCTTGATGGATGCATGCTAGATAGGTTTGTTTGTAGGTTTCCCTCTTGCATGCATACAGGTATCCATAAGAGATGAATATTTTATTATAAAAGAGTTACTCTTAGCATAATTGAAATTCATGCATAGAGGTATGCATAAGAGATGAATATTTTATTATAAAAGAGTTACTTTTAGCATAATTGAATTTCATGCATAGAGGTATGCATAAGAGATGAATATTTTATTATAAAAGTGTTACTTTTAGCATAATTGAATTTCATGCATAGAGGTATGCATAAAAGATGATTATTTTATTATAAAAGTGTTACTTTTAGCATAATTGAATTTCATGCATAGAGGTATGCATAAAAGATATGGGAAGTGATAAGATTTGATAAGATGCATATGAGATGAGTTAGGATGTGATAAGATGAGTTAAGAAGTGATAGGATGTGTATGGGATGAGGTAAGAAGTGTATGTGATGGAATAAGATGTATATGGGTTGTGATAGGGTGAGAATATGGATGTGAATGTGGATGGGTATATATGGATGTATGCATGTAGATGTGGATGCATGAATGTGGATGTATGGATGTGAATGAGGATGTGGATGTGGATGCATGGATGTAAATGTGGATGTGTATGTATGGATGTATGCATGTAGATGTGAATGTGAATGTGGATGTATGGATGTAAATGAGGATGTGGATGTAGATGCATGGATGGGGTGTGGATGTATGCATGTAGATGTGAATGTACGCATATAGATGTGGATGTATGGATGTGAATGTGCATGTAGATGTGGATGTATGGATGAGGATGCATGAATGTGCATGTAGATGTGGATGTGAAAATAGATGCATGGATGTAGATGTGGATGTATGGATGTGAATGTGGATGTGGATGTGGATATATGTATGGATGTGAATATATGATATGTGATGTGAAGGAATATGAAGTGATGAGATGGAAAAGGATGTGATGGGATGAGTACACATATAAATGGAATGTGGAATAAGTAATGTGGATTGATGAGGGATAATGTGGAAAAATGAGAGTTAATATAGAAACTGTATTTGTAAACTGTTTGTAAATGCTGTTTGTAAATGGCTGTTTTATGTCAAGAATGCTGGGGAAGCATTTTGACCGTCTTGTGATTAAGGTCGTGGAGACCTAACTGATAAAGTTGCAACTGCTGAGGACGGAGAGTCAATGGAGGACGTCTCGCGTAGCAAAGTCGGCCGAGGTCTTGACCAGCCTCGGTTCGATTAAAATGGTGAGCTTCCGGTACGGTGGATGAGGGACCAAGGAAGCGGCCTATGAGTGAAGCGCTAGGTCACCTGCGACGAAGGATCCTAGAGGGTACTGACCATACGGTGCTCGGGCTCTGGGTCGCCTAGGATACCCACTCGTGCGTCGAGGAAGATATTGGAACAAGGAGTAAGAGTTGTTTTGTGAAACCGGGCATGGATCTGGTTGATTGACCTTGCTGGTCTTCAATGGATGAGTCCATGGCTCTTTATATGGATCTGTTGGTTGATCTTGCTGATCTTCAACGAGAGTCCATCTTGATTTTTATAAGTGATTATATTGCCGAGTATTATGGGCTAGGAACTATTGAAAAGGCCCCTGAGTGGACAGGTGGTGAGCGTTCTAGTTGCCAATGATGCCATAGATACTCTGATGAAGGAATGATGGGAAATTAAGAATCAACCCGATAATTTGGAAGATTGTGATCAGTGGTACTATGGTTTCATTAAAGGATTGTTTTAAAACTGGTTGAATCTGTGAAAAGGCAATTTCATATTGGGTGTGTAAGTGGTGTGGCTAATTTTATGTTTACATGAACTTCCGGCTAGGGGGCCTTGGAACTCTTTTCCTTGGTACCCGGGACAAAACCTAACCAAATTCCAAATTGGATCCCATCACTACAGTGGTATGGATAGGAATCAACGGCTGTGCCTCTTGATGGGAAAAAAAGCGTTGATCCCAATGATCCAAGTGCAAGTTTCTTCCTTGATCTAACTGAGTACCTTTATAGGTGTAGTCGGATCAGTTTGATCAATAATAGTCTTGACTACGTTAGAGTAAAAAATTATCAGGGTGGAATCGCCCGTGCTTTCCAGATAAGGGAAGTTTTTTTTCCGAGTTCGATTTTGGATAAATCGACGGATTAGTCTCTTGTCCGGATATCTGTGGGCGAGGCCTCGAATGTGGGACCCCTATCCCTCGCGAGAAGTACTACTTCCGCTGCTAGTACCCCGAATCCGTTGCTCGGTGGGAACAGGGATCTCACAGTTGGTATCAGAGCATTTAAAGATCAACTGAGACGACAAATATGTCAAAAAAATTATCAAGAAACACAAAAAGGTTATAATTGTGTGATATAATTCATACAATTTGATATTCAAACTGAAATTCATAAATTAATAATTGGGTCTTCAGATGGAAGTACTGCAATTATATAGAATCCCTGACTTGCTTGAGGCCTAGACATGATGATATTTACCTTATAATTCCAAGGGCCGTGACTACCCGTATATACTGAGAGTATAACTGCAGCTCTTTACTGACAGTATATACGAGTAAATCTAAGACTTGAAATTATAAGCATTAATGCTATCCAGATGATGATTTCGAATGTGGTTGATATGATTTTTAATTCTGTTTGAGAACTGATGAATTGATTTGGATTCTGATTGAAAAATGATGATTTCTGAAATTTAGTTGAAATGTAATAAGCTGAGCGAAACCACAATGAGGATGAATGGGACGAGTCCCTGTGATGATATTCATAACAGGAATGATGATAATGAATTCAGCAAATCACTATGAGATTAGTGGATTGTGTTGTTAACACTTGACTCAGTAGATCAAGTTAAGGGATGACAAATTGAGAACTTGCTTGACTGAAATTCCCGTGGAGGAATGTTCAGAAGGAAATTTTTCGGTCTAATGGACCAATATCGTGTTAAAGATATGAATGTTATGATCTGAATGAATTGTTATTTAATGATGAGTTCTATATAAGGAATATTTATCCTAGTATTCTGTTGGGTTGACCAGAATATAAGAACCCCAGAATAAAATTGGATCTTAAGAAAAAGAGTTGTTCTCTACCTTGCGAGATGAGGACATCTCGCATTTTTTAAGTGGGGTAGAATGTAAGATTTCTCCCCCAGCCTTCGAGGTATACAGGAGTAAGAACCTCCCTTTCTGATCTTATAATTTATTCCCTCTCTAAATAAAAGAAAGATTCTGTTTAAAAAGGAAGACCTTTCCCCAGAATACTTCTCAAAAGTCTCGCCTGTTTTAAGGATTCAGAACAATGAGTTCAGAAGTGAAAATCGGTGTTTTGGATACCAAGGTTTTGGTTTTCATTCGAGTACGGCCCAAAAGAAGTTCTTTATCTCTTGGGGAGTATAAGAAGTTATCCCCCAGATATTGTGAGCCTTATATCTGAATTCAATGAAAGTAGGTGACTTAGCCTACAAGCTTCTTTTACCTCCTCATCTCAAAGTTCTTAATGTATTTCATAGAAATATGTGCCAAACCCAAATCATGGAAAGACGGTAAAACTTCAGTGGCAAGATACCGTTGGCTTCTAAGTTACGCTAGCTCCTTCCTTCATATAAGTCGTAACTTTTACTTGTCGCTCACAGTAATCTTACTTCCATCGATCTCCTTTCTTCTTAATCTCCTTCATGGCTTGGCAACAGGAATTAGTTTTATCCATGATGATTTCTCACCTTCAAGACGCAAGCGAGTCTGTGAAGAAGGATTTTATAGAACAGTATGAGCGCTCACTTTTCCCTCACTTGGGAACTTCTGTAGTGCAGACCAAATGGCGGACCTATCAAGACATAACTAGGGTAACACCCTGGGGTCAGCAACACTTTCGTAACAATGTCCGCTTGGCCATGGTTATTGAAGCTTTGGGTTTGGGTCCCCGATACTACTGCGTCATGAGATCAAGGCATCTTGGGTTTTCTGAGCGAGTCTTCTTACTGGCGTGTTTTCTTCCTCATCAGAAGATATGCCTTTACCCCGTTTTTGGCTTGCCTCTCAGAGGTCCTTTTGTTAGATCACCTCATACCACTGAGATAGGTGCGGCAATAACCAACAGAATTATTCCCATAGATGAGTTACCTTATACGTGCGCAGCTTGTGAGTGCTGCTTTTGTGATCATATGATGGACGAGCTTATGGAAGTGTAAAGAGTTCTTCTATCTTTACTGTATATGTTTCAAGAATGAATAAAGTTTAAATCTTGTTCTTGTCTTGAATCTTACTCTCTTTGAGACTTTTTTTTTTGTGGTTAATCTTAATTAATTTTTCTATAAGTCTCATATTCGTGCATCTTGCGAAATTATCCCAAGTTTGCGAGATGAGGACATCTCGCGTTTTTCAAGTGGGAGTGAATGTAAGATTCCTCCCCAGCCTCTCAAAATGTCCAGCATATTCTCCTATAATCAATCCCCTTTTCTGAAATATAAGAGATCTTATCTCTGCCTGTTTTGGCATAGAGAGAGAAAATATTCTAGAGAGAGAATATTCAGATTTTGAATATTTCTGGATAGAAAAATATCTCATATAATTAAGATAAATTCCCCTGAAACAGAAATTCAAAAAGAATTTTTCAATGTACAATTGAAATTAATTGGAAATGGGTATAAAGGACCTTAGCCTAAGGGTCTAGATTTTCAGAAATTTTTGGATTATGGTCCAATTAAGGTTCCTATGGGCCAATAGCATCAATCCATGTGTAGGGAGGAGATAAATCCAATTTGTAAAAGAAGATACCCAAAAATGAGTAAATGCTCACATAAGATGAAGAGTTGACTATGTATAAGGTTTATTAGTAAGAAACTATGAGTAATATCAAAAATATGAGATATTTTGGGTATCCAAAAATGAGTAAATGCTCACATAAGATGAAGAGTTGAAAATGTACAAGGTTTATTAGTAAAAAACTATGAGCAATATTAAAAATATGAGATATTTTGGGTATAATGATTCCATTTTGACACATATGTAAGGAAGGGGAGTCCATTAAAGGAGGTGCATATTTCACATGCTTGAATGAGTTTTAAACTCATAAAAATTGTGATATTTCTATCTCTCCTCTCTCTTGAATCAAACCAAATCAAAATGGAACCAAACCGAATAAAAAAGGAACCAAACTAGATCCAAATCTAGTCCAAATTCAACCAAACTGAATTTGGAAAATTCTAGAATTCAGTTAGCTTTGGTTAGAGCTTCCCTCTCCTATAAATAGAACATGAGTCCTTTGAAAAAAATAGAAGAATTTTACTATACTAGAGTTATGCTGAAATAATGCTAATTCCTACTATTCTCTAAAATTCTCTCCAAATTGAAGAAATTGGAGCTTCCCTCTTTCTTCAATCCCCATTGGTGGCTCCATCAACATACTTAACCAATTGATTGGTTGGGGGCCTCTACCGTGAACAAAGAATCAAGCAATTTGTAAGGTAAGTATGGTGAATTTTGAATTTTTCTATAATTTCTCAATGTTTCTCTCTTCTCAACCCCTCTCAAGCTTGAGAAGCTTAATTGGTATGGTTTTTGAATGCTATTGAAGTTAATTGATTAATGATAGAAAAGAATTACATAAATTTCTATTTATGTTTAATTCTAATGATTATTTCTCTCTCTCACTTAAGAAATGATCATACTCATGACCCACTCTCAATCCAAATGAAGCTTTTCATAAAGCTTTTCCTTAATCCAAGATTAATCTATGCTTAAGAACAAATTAATGGTTTTTTTATCTATGCTTTTAGTTTATGTATTCTATGATTATTTTTTATTCAATCCATTAAGGGTTAATGATCTAATTAGGGATCATTCTAATCATTCCCTTAAAGATAAGCCTTATCTTTTTAAATAATTGAGATTTATCAGTTATAGTAGCGGAGCTATGGCAAAATTTTTATAAAAATTACGCATAAAATAATTTCATTCAAATCGTGAAAAGAGGACTTCCTACCATATTCTAGGAATTATCATCCTAGATTAATTGAAAGATATTCATTGTAAGCCTAGAGAAATTGATTTTTATATTATGCATAATTGATTTTCATGCATAGAGGTATGCATAAAAGATTATTATTTTAACATAAAAGTGTTACTTTTATCATAATTAGATTTCATGCATAGAGGTATGCATAAAAGATTATTATTTTAATATAAAAGTGTTACTTTTATCATATTTGAAATTCATGCATAGAGGTATGCATAAAAGATGATTATTTTATTATAAAAGTGTTACTTTTATCATATTTGAATTTCATGCATAGAGGTATGCATAAGAGATGAATATTTTATTATAAAAGTGTGACTTTTATCATAATTGAATTTCATGCATGGAGGTATGCATAAGAGATGAATATTTTATTATAAAAGAGTTACTTTTAGCATAATTGAAATTCATGCATAGAGGTATGCATAAGAGATGAATATTTTATTATAAAAGAGTTACTTTTAGCATAATTGAAATTCATGCATAGAGGTATGCATAAGAGATGAATATTTTATTATAAAAGTGTTACTTTTAGCATAATTGAATTTCATGCATAGAGGTATGCATAAAAGATATGGGAAGTGATAAGATGTGATAAGATGCATATGAGATGAGTTAGGATGTGATAAGATGAGTTAAGAAGTGATAGGATGTGTATGGGATGAGGTAAGAAGTGTATGTGATGGGATAAGATGTATATGGGTTGTGATAGGGTGAGAATATGGATGTGAATGTGGATGGGTATATATGGATGTATGCATGCAGATGTGGATGCATGAATGTGGATGTATGGATGTGAATGAGGATGTGGATGTGGATGCATGGATGTAAATGTGGATGTGTATGTATGGATGTATGCATGTAGATGTGAATGTGAATGTGAATGTGAATGTGGATGTATGGATGTAAATGAGGATGTGGATGTAGATGCATGGATGGGGTGTGGATGTATGCATGTAGATGTGAATGTACGCATATAGATGTGGATGTATGGATGTGAATGTGCATGTAGATGTGGATGTATGGATGAGGATGCATGAATGTGCATGTAGATGTGGATGTGAAAATAGATGCATGGATGTAGATGTGGATGTATGGATGTGAATGTGGATGTGGATGTGGATATATGTATGGATGTGAATATATGATATGTGATGTGAAGGAATATGAAGTGATGAGATGGAAAAGGATGTGATGGGATGAGTACACATATAAATGGAATGTGGAATAAGTAATGTGGATTGATGAGGGATAATGTGGAAAAATGAGAGTTAATATAGAAACTGTATTTGTAAACTGTTTGTAAATGCTGTTTGTAAATGGCTGTTTTATGTCAAGAATGCTGGGGAAGCATTTTGACCGTCTTGTGATTAAGGTCGTGGAGACCTAACTGATAAAGTTGCAACTGCTGAGGACGGAGTGTCAATGGAGGACGTCTCGCGTAGCAAAGTCGGCCGAGGTCTTGACCAGCCTCGGTTCGATTAAAATGGTGAGCTTCCGGTACGGTGGATGAGGGACCAAGGAAGCGGCCTATGAGTGAAGCGCTAGGTCACCTGCGACGAAGGATCCTAGAGGGTACTGACCATACGGTGCTCGGACTCTGGGTCGCCTAGGATACCCACTCGTGCGTCGAGGAAGATATTGGAACAAGGAGTAAGAGTTGTTTTGTGAAACCGGGCATGGATCTGGTTGATTGACCTTGCTGGTCTTCAATGGATGAGTCCATGGCTCTTTATATGGATCTGTTGGTTGATCTTGCTGATCTTCAACGAGAGTCCATCTTGATTTTTATAAGTGATTATATTGCCGAGTATTATGGGCTAGGAACTATTGAAAAGGCCCCTGAGTGGACAGGTGGTGAGCGTTCTAGTTGCCAATGATGCCATAGATACTCTGATGAAGGAATGATGAGAACTTAAGAATCAACCCGATAATTTGGAAGATTGTGATCAGTGGTACTATGGTTTCATTAAAGGATTGTTTTAAAACTGGTTGAATCTGTGAAAAGGCAATTTCATATTGGGTGTGTAAGTGGTGTGGCTAATTTTATGTTTACATGAACTTCCGGCTAGGGGGCCTTGGAACTCTTTTCCTTGGTACCCGGGACAAAACCTAACCAAATTCCAAATTGGATCCCATCACTACAGTGGTTGGGCGGTTGGCTAACCCATGGGACTGGATGGGGTTAGGCTGGACTGATGGATCCGTAAATCGAGACTCAATTTTTGTTATTACGATAGATGAAGTAAATCCCGGACAGTAATTGTTCTATGGATAGGAATCAACGGCTGTGCCTCTTGATGGGGAAAAAAGCGTTGATCCCAATGATCCAAATGCAAGTTTCTTCCTTGATCTAACTGAGTACCTTTATAGGTGTAGTCGGATCAGTTTGATCAATAATAGTCTTGACTACGTTAGAGTAAAAAATTATCAGGGTGGAATCGCCCGTGCTTTCCAGATAAGAAGTTTTTTTTCCGGGTTCGGTTTTGGATAAATCGACGGATTAGTCTCTTGTCCGGATATCTGTGGGCGAGGCCTCGAATGTGGGACCCCTGTCCCTCGCGAGAAGTACTACTTCCGCTGCTAGTACCCCGAATCCGTTGCTCGGTGGGAACATGGATCTCACAGAGGGAGTAGCTCCCCCTACTCTGATACCATATTAGAGTTGAAGCATGGCCATGGTCAGCATAGGCGGCCTCATATGTGACCAAGGCCCTCCCCTTACCTTCTCGAACCCATGCACACCACCATAAAGGTTGAGGGTTGGGAAGGGCCATGGGCTTATAGCCCTTATATATCATGATCAAGAACCATTGTATTCGCATGTGGGATTATTGCTGACATGTGTGGTGGTGGCCAAGTGGCAAGACAGAACTGCCAACAAAGTGCCATAGGATGTCTTCAAGGCCATCAAGAGTAACCTCAAATTACCATTCTATGTTAATCCCCTCAAGGAGAATAGTGAAATAGGTGATGCAATGATACATAACCACAATCAACCAACTCTAAGGATAATCTTCTCTCCTACTAAGCTTAGTAATTGAAATAGAGTCCTCTAGTGTGTGCTTTGGAAGGACTTCAATGATCATGCCCACTAGTGGGACAACCAAGTAAGTGTGGTTCCATCTATGTTTCTTTTTTATTTTGTGTTGTATCTAGATTAAGCCTATGTCTACTGTGCTAATGCGCAAGAAAGCTCTCTAGATCAGGGATGTGTTTATTGACTAGCCACAACTAAAAGCCCTTTCCTCACATGCTTTGTTTATATTTTTGGCAATCGTGTGACTCAAATCCTAGTTCACCAAAAAACTAAGTAGTTGCATAGTGAGAATTGTTAGACATCATCCCCTTCTTGCTGGCTTCCTGTTTGGTGTCCTATTATAGCCTCTAGGGTTGACCATGTTAGTTAGAGGGGCTGGTCACCCCTCACATATATTTTCCCATTTTATTCCCCACTTTATGGAGTCTTGGGTATTTTCTCTAGTCGTGGAGGATTTTATCTCTAGTCGGCTGCCTACACATGGGCATATATATAGCTGGCTTGGCTCCCTCATTCTTCACTGCTTGCTTAGCATTGTTTGCTGCAGTCCCTCACATACGAGGTTTTCTCCCCTCTTGCTCGGGACATGTATTCCTTTTGGTGATGATATTGAGAGCAGGTTCTCACCTGTGTTTCCTCTCCATCTCTCTCTCTCACTCTCTCTCATGTGTTTCCACTTTCCCTTCTTCCGCTGCACATTTTATCATGGTATTAGAGCGCCGGTGATCTTCAATGTTGGATGCTCCCTCCTCTCCCTCTTGCGTTTTTGCATTTTCAGCAAGGTGGACAGATCTTGCGTTTTTTTACTCAGAAGAGCTGCTGGTCACCTGCCTCTTCCATGCGTTTCTTCTCAGCATCCCGTGGTCTTTCTCCATCAGTTTGACCTCTGAGAACCCCTTTTACACCTGTTTTTCTGCACTGTTTTCAGGGCAGCAGCACCTAGTTTGCTGTGTTTTTCTATAGGTGGTTTTCTACAATAGATTTCAGCATCTACCCCCCCTATAGTGCTGGCTGCCTATTCTGTGCAGGACAGCAGCAGCCTCTATGCTGCGTTTTTTCTCCTACTGGTTTTCTGATGCCGATTTGCTGATTTGAGGCTTGGGTGTACCTATTTCTTTTGCGTTTCTAGATTCAACCCTTTCTACTGCCTTGAATACCTCTACGTTTTTAGATTTGCAGCCATAGTTGCTGCGTTTATCTGAATAGATCTTGCTGGTAGCTCTACCTTCACTTGGGCTTCATCTGTGGGACTCGAAGGTATCTTCTCTTCAGCGTTTTTCCTCATACGAGGTGTGGACACTGGTTGGCCTGAATTTTCATGTTTGTAGCCCTTGTTCGGCTGTGTTTTCTTCTCCAGTGGACACACATCACTTACAGAGGGGGTTTCTTGTTTGGATTGTGGCTTTGGAGGCAGTTGATACTTGAGGAGGATTCTGAATTTCATATTTCAGTCAGCGTTTTGCTAATTTTGGAGCATCTATACCTGTGTTTTGTTCTTGGCCTACACGGTTTCCTAGTTTCTTCATGTTCCTTGCCTTCTGTTGGGCGGTGGAGTGCTATTTTTTGCTAGATAGCAGTGTTTTGGCTGCATTTTGCTTCCCACATGAGTTTTCTACACTCAGAGGGGGCCTATCTCCAGCTACTTCACTTGAGGATCAGTTTCAAGAGCTGTTTTGTATCTGTGGAGATTTTCTTCTGTGAGACAGGTGTGTATAGATTTTGGAGGAGAGTAGTGATCTTTTCAGAGATCCTGAGCAGAGTTTACTGTGTCCGAGCTTGTGTTCTTTGCAGTGTTTGCAGAATAAGGAGGGTGTTTTGCCCTTGAGGTGTGATCCTTTCACATGGATCATTTATTTGTTGTGCTGATTCTACTTATGGAACAATCTTCTGCTATCTGTGATGCTTTTGAGGACTTTGTTACCACTGTAGTTTATATTCCTGCTTCCCTTCCTCATTGTGAGGGGTCTACCTCTGCCTCTCTTTGTGATGCTTCTGAGGATGCCCCTCCCCCTGCCAGTTTTGCAGGTTTGTTGTTTTGGAGGATGTTTTTTTGGACCCAGTGGGATGCTTTGGATTTGTGGTTGCTAACCGTGCCTGGGGCACAGTGGTACTTCTAGAGTTTTTTGGATTTGGATCAGAATCAGGTTGGGCTTGTACCAGTCCGACGACATCATTTTTCAGAGGGGGATGAGGAGTCCTTTCATCTTGCAATGCCCACCTCAACGGCGTGTACTTATGTACAGCATTGGGCAACTCATGGTATGGAGTTTGAGCAGATGGACCCCATCTTTTCTACAGAGTCTTTACATCTTGTGATGCCGACCTTTTCAGAGGATGCTTTTGTACAGTGTTTGGCTACTCTTGGTATAGAGTTGGAGTAGATTAACTCTATTTCTTTTGAGGGTTCCAGTGAGAGGAGCAACTTGCTTCTCCCAGGATTGATTATATACAGGATCTGATCTTGGTTGGTTTTATGAGGTACATAATTGTTTTCTTCCAGAGGAGTAGTGTACCTGGCAGCTTGTTCTATTGCTTTTGTAAGCTAAGTTGCTGAGGAGATTGCTTGTGGAGCTTTCTTGGTACCTGCTTTTGCAGTCTTTCATCTTTGATCGAGGACGGCGTCTCTGGCTTCTTGGAGGTCACTCAGCATCCGGTGCTGAGAGGGGGTGTTAGACATCATCCCCTTCTTTCTGGCTTCCTGTTTGGTGTCCTGTTATAGCCTCTAGCGCTGAGCATGTTAGTTAGAGGGGCTGGTCACCCCTCACATATATTTTCCCATATTATTCTCCATTTTATGGAGTCTTGAGTATTTTCCCTAGTCGTGGGTATTTTATGGAGTCTTGGGTATTTTCCCTAGTCGTGGAGGATTTTATCTCTAGTCGGTTGCCTACACATGGGCATATATATAGCTGGCTTGCCTCCCTCATTCTTCACTGCTTGCTTAGCATTGTTTGCTGCAGTCCCTCACATACGAGGTTTTCTCCCCTCTTGCTCGGGACATGTATTCCTTTTGGTGATGATATTGAGAGCAGGTTCTCACCTATGTTTCCTCTCCATCTCTCTCTCTCTCTCTCTCACTCTCTCTCCTGTGTTTCCACTTTCCCTTCTTCTGCTGCACATTCTATCAAGAATCACCATTGGAAATGCTCGAGAACAATTTTGATGTGAGTGCTCATTATGTAAGTACATTGTCACAACCATGCTCTATCCTAAGACTATTCTCCACTTTCAACACTAAAAGTGTTAGTCTAAATGGAAGAATGACATGTTCCTCTATGATTATAATTTTAAAGGAAGAATTGTATCATCTTACCTTGTTATATGGTCTTTTTTTCCCCACTCACACACACATACATAGAAGAAGCATTTACATAGTCAAAACATGATTAACTTCATCAAAAACTGTTGTTTAATAATTTGATGTGCATGTATTAGCAAATAGATTTACAACATATATTCACATACCCTAGATTTATTAATTAATGGGGTAAGGTTAAACCTTACCACATTAATGGTTCTCTCTCTTCGCAAACCCTCCCTCTCTCTCTTTGCAAACCCTCCCTCCCTCTTTTCGCGTCACGTCCTCTCTCCCCCCTCCCCCCCCCCCTCTCTCTCTCTCTCTCTCTCTCTCTCTCTCTCTCTCTCTCTCTCTCTCTCTCTCTTTGCCTCCCTCTCTCTCTCTCCCAACCTCCCTCCCCATGCCTTGCCCCGGCCTCCATCTCCCTCTTAATCCCTTGCTAGTAGCACATTTTACACCATTCAAAGTCACAATGGGACGAATCCAAAAGGCTCGAGATTTTTCCATTCGCATTCACCACCTTTTTTTTTAGAAACAATTTTTCTTTTTCTGGGAAAAGGATCCTTCAATTAGTTAAAGAAAAACAGCCACAAAGGGCTAGATACAACCACAAAGGGCTAAATACAAACTCGCCTCATTTAAGCGCAGGAATCAAATGATCATAAGGGGAAGAGACACTTCTCTTCCGCCTGGCCACTCTGTATGGAGAAGGCTACCTCATGGAGGGGAAACAACCACACAGGTGGTCTATAATGCCAAATGGGATCACTACCTCTATCTGTGAGGAAAGGGCCAGACCTCCAAAGTCTAAAGAAAGCTCCCCGCCACCACTTCCACATGCGGTCAGAACCTCCCTAGAGCTTCCCCCACCATTGACCCACGGAGGGTGTGAATGATATCAAGCCATATGCTCCTGATGGTCTCCGCGCCGGCGGAGTGTGGGTACCCTCTCGATGGTCTCGCTACATCTAACACGCCAAATGTGCCAGACTACTATGCTATTGCAAATCTCCCATCTCTGGCATGAGCCTGGCCCCGCCAGTCGCCTGTAGGTGGGGCTGTGAGACTGGTACTGCTGCAATACGATGGTGAGAGACTTGAAGGCCTAGCCCTCCCTCATCCTCCTCATAAGCCCTAACCACTCCAGCCTCTATGGCCCAGGCGACAGTGCCCCATGTGATGATTCGAGTCGGTGCCCTGTCCATAGTGAAGATGCAGAGAATCCACTGCCAAATCTGTTGAGCCTTCGGGCAATCCCAAAGGCAATGTCTCTGAGTCTCCTGGGGGTGGCCGCACCACGGGCAAGCCACTGGTCGAAAGCTGTCCCACAGTCTCTTCCAGAAATCTGAAAGGAAATGTTGTGAGAGACCCTGACACTACCATGTGCGGTGTGCCATCTATCTCAGGCATCTGGATCCTGCGACCTAGCCGCGCAGTATATGCAAAGAAGGGGGCATCCATAGTCTCCTCCTGATCCGTTGGATCATGCTAAGTCCACTCTCTCGGGTCCCACTGAAGGTGAGTGATAGTTCGGCACTCCCATATCCATAGCTGCCATAATCTCTCCCTGGCCACCTTGGCCAGTGCTGGATCAATATACCATTCCCGTGCCTAAAAACCAATTACCCTCACCCTTTGCAATGTGCAGTCTAAAATCCTCCAAGGGAAGCTCATATCTCTCTAGTCTGCCATGGGATCCAATAGAGAAAGTGAGCAAACCAGTGTCCTGATTTGCTCTGTGGACTGCCACGAGGATATCGTGTCTGGTAAACATGCCTAGCCACACTGGGGGGGTTGGGTCTAGGGGAGTCACCACTCGAGGGATAATTGAGTCGATGTCGATGCTGAGCCTATCTCTACCCCGGATCCCTGTTAGGTCTCTCTCCTGCATCTCTCGGGGGTAACTGCTTGTGGTGGGTGATCCAATCTCCAAGAGACATTGCTGGTCCTGTGCTCAAGGTGCCCCAAGAAACACGGAGTTGGGCCCCTAGCATGTGGCCATTGGTAAACATATCAGGGGGTTCGAGACCAAAGGCTACCAAAGTCGCTCCTCTAAGGCAACTAGAGTTATTTGTCTGAGGGCTGGCCTAAGATGATCCCAAGCACAAAGTAAACTGGCTGCAAATCTGTCCTCAAAAGCTAGGCTAAAACCCCGGGCGGCTCATATCTGTGTGAAGATCCATCTGGTACTCTACAGCCAAGGGCCTCGAAGACTCGAAGTGTGGGCTGAAATCCGGGCCAATAGGAAATCCTTCCAAGGCTCACCACCGGGAAGGAGGCCTCTAACAATCAGCTTGCCCAGCAGAGCGCAACTCTGGATAGCAGGGTCGATGAGGCCTAGCCTCCCTCTGTGACACGAGATTGAATGATCACTATCCATGCCACCTTGGCCCCTAGTTGGCCTCCCATCACTTCTGGCCCATAAGAAGTTCTGGATCAATCGTTGTACCTGGCTAATACATGCTCGAGAAAAAGGCCCAACACAAAGTGATGTACCACATGGTGGCAAGAAGTACCTAGTTCGCCACCACCACCCTGCCTGCTAGGGATAGCCTCACCGAGCTCCAACATAGAAGCTTCTTTCGAATACTGAGAAGAAGCCAGATGAGCTGCTGCTGCTCGGGAGAGATATCAATGCCAACCTGGCAACCGAGATAATGAACTGGAGTGCCCCTCGGGACCCACTGGAAATCCTCAATTGGTCGCCAAAATGGGGCGGGTGCTGAGCCTACCCAAAAACCACACGACTTGTGCTAGTTGATATGTGCTCCTGATTCGTGGCAAAAAATCTCAATCGCCTCCGTAAATCTCAGTAGATTCCCCGCATCTCTTGCAAGGAAAACTGATGTGTCATCTACAAACTCTGAGTCCAGCAGATCCTCCTACGTGCGGAGGGGAAGTCGTAATCCCTGAAGCTCGATGTCTTGCGTGGAGAGAAAACTACTCATGGGCCTCGACGAATAGGAAGAGGTAAGGTGCTAGAAGACAACCTTGTCTAACCGAGTGGGAGAGGGGGAATATGTTGCCCACGGGTCCCTAAATGAGAACCTGGCTGTGTGAGGCTGAGTAAAGTCCCGAGACTCCACAAATCTACTCCATGGGGAATCCCATCCGGCTCATTGTGCCCTCTAGAAAGCTCCAATCCACCCTATCATAAGCTCTCTCAAAGTCTAGGAGTAGCACAATGAGGTCTTGTTGCCGCATACTGGCCGAAAGCTGTCGCCTCCCAAAAGGTAAAGATATTGTCTAGAATGCTCTGATCCTGAATAAAGCCGGTCTGAGTGTCGTGGATCAAATCTGGGAGAAAAGGCTGAAGTCTCCTCTGTTGATGGCCTTGGCCAAGATCTTATAGGCTGTCCCTAGAAGCGTGATGGGTCTCCACTGCCAGATCTCCAATCTGTCACCACCCTCCTTGGGAATCAAGTGAATCAAGACCTATGAGAGCCTCTCTGGCATGGCACCTGTGATCATAATCTCATTTTGAAGGCAACTCGAAGGCCACCTTCCGTGAGGTCGAAGAAAGAAGGAGACTGGAAGCCCGTCCGCCCCCGGGCATTTGCCCCTGGGAAGTGCCGTCAATGCTTTCGCCAACTCCTCAGCAGTAAATGGTGTCAATAAGAAATGACCAAAGAGAAGGGGGAACCACCGAGTCTCTTGTATGCCACTAGACCCTCTCGCGTGCCTCCACCACTTGTGGAGATGCTAGAAACAATAATTATATATATATAATCTTGAAAATCTTTTACAAACTGGGCCTACACAAGTTACAAAATTATATCCACAAAACTTTATCCCCTTCTTTACAAGTCTTTGGGGAGAGGCAGTCCCAAAGGCTGCATATCTGAAGCTATGATTGAAGCATGTACAACTGGGATATCAAATCTCTTGGGGGCAGTCTTTTGTGTTGGAAGATGAAAGGTGGAATCGTATATGTAGTTCACATTCAACACCTTAATCGTATATGTAGTTCGTATTCAACACCTTAATCGCCCTCTCTTTGAGCTTTAATTTTTTTCTAAGGTTCACGCTCCGTTCAACTATTTAGCACTCATATATATATATATATATATATATATATATATATATATAGAAAATAGATTCCTACGAAATTGCTAGTTCTTTTTCTCATAACAGCTACCGAAACTGAGCGCAGTAGTGAACACAGCACTTACACTGCGCTGTGTGTTTTGCTTTCTTTCTGTTTCATTATGGATCGGATAAGCGGAGCGGTCGGGCAGTTCCGGGTGTTGGTGGGAATGGATGGAGACGACGAGCTTGTGCTGGAGCAGGACCAGGACCTCACCTTCATGGACGAGTTCAATCGCTCCTGCACCCTCTCCCGCAAACAGGTCTGTCTGCACATATTACATTTAACCTCCCTAACCCTAACCTTTATCCTAATAAAAAATTGACATTCTGTGCATGGAAAGATCTAAAGACAACTTTTACATGTCATCATATTGCAAGTCTATCCTGCTAGATTATTACGAAAACCCTCACCATAACCCTTTCTACCATACCTCGAGTTTCTTTAATTGGTGCATATCATTTTCTCGTTTTGGTTTTGACCTTCCAGATTTGGAATGTTGTTTTGGGCACGAAATCTGTGTTTTGTGTGAATCGCTGTAGACATACTTTGAAAAAAAGAAATTGGAATGGTGCAGAGATTGTACGGTTTCGCAGCATGTCTCCTCCTTGGCTTCTTTTGCTCCATATTGGTAATTATTCTTATCCTTATTTCTTACATTTTTAATTATACTATTTATTTGATATTCTCGGAGTGGTATTATTCCTCCTCCTGTTGGCAGAATATTAAAGTTATGTTACAAATTTTTTAAATTTTGTGTGTGGAAAACTTTGCAAGATGCACGCCAACCGATAAAGCACTACTAGAGCAGCCAAACATGCCAATCACCATGTTGCTGTCAAGTATTAGATGCTGCATAATAGCCATAGATGCACTCTCCAATATCCAAGTTACATCATCATGGACTCGTACTGCAGTCTCGACTCTCACCTGCTCATGAATCACCCCATTTGGAGTTTCAAAGGAGTAAGGCACTTTGCCTCCTGCTATCTTGCATATTGATAAATTGATATATAAACATGCGCCCTTGACATTGGCCAAATGGAACAAGCACTTGTCTTTACTCTCCGGTAGGGTTTACCAAGTCCCTGCCATCAATGTAGCTCAATAGGTAGCATCATAGACCATAGCTAGATGAACTAGCCATCTTACCACCTACCCTTAGTGCACGCTTGAGCACCTACAAGTGCGAGACTTCAACCCAGTCTTTTTCAAACCCCACCTCACTATCCAAGTGTATCTCTAGAGCTTGGCCATGGCCCAATCGAGGTCCTTGTCGTCGAATAATGGGGAACCTTGATTATGAGCAATCCACCCACACAGGCTTTGTGTCGGTTATGACAAGCATGTCCTTGTTTGTCAGGTCATGCCACACCGTCCAATAGCATAGCCTCTTCGTTAATGCCAGCCTAATTATAACCTTTAGGCAGACAATACTACACCTCTTTCCTGTGTTTAATTTAGTCATGCTGCCTTGACATGATTGTTCATGGGTGATGATAGTCGAGGTTGTATCCTATTTGATTTGACATTTTCTGTCTTGTGCTTTGTTATGTTTTTGATGTCTTTACTAACTCTAATTTTTTGCATGGTGGCAGTCTATGCTTGTCTTTCTCCATCCAGTAAAGTTTGCGATTACATTCACATTCGGCAATCTTCTTTCTTTAGGAAGGTGTGTCAGCACCTCATACCATGTGTTCGTGGAATAATGCTAAGGATGCTTATTTTATGCATGATCTTCAAGCTTTTGGCGTGAAAGGTAATGTGGTTGGGTAACATGAGGTACAGCTGTTGAGAGAAAAACCTCGGAACAGGTTTGTGGGGTTTGAAGAAATGTTTTTTGGGCACTTTTTTAAATCTTCTAAATTGGATTCCATGTACCTATCAACAGCACATGCTTTCTGATTGGACCAACACAGCAGCTGAAGATGATGCTGGATCCAGTGCGCTTAGTTGCTACAGTCATTTATGTGTGCAGCATTGTTTTGGCGCTCCTTTCTGCACTTTATGTAAGAAATTCTCCTTTGTTTTCATAAATTTGATGATTGTGCTCACTTCTCATTGAGATCCTGCAATATGCAATGTGTTGCAAACACAAGTCTATGAGAGCATGGCAAGGTGCCATCAACATGCAGAGCGGTGTGAAAAGTGCAAACCAAAGAGTGACTAGCTGTGTAGAGTGACATATAAAAGGCTAGTGCTTCATGTGTGAGTATGCTAGAGTGGCTATGATGAAAGGGTGATTCTTTGGACTACTTTGAAGCACAAAACTAAGAATATACAAAGAATAGGAAGGGATGAAAGAGAATGACATAGGAAGACTATCGTCCTAGAGATTAATTCACTATGTCGATCATCCCCAATACATGAAAAATTGTGGCTAAAAATTGGATATACCTTTTCTAGTATCTCTTTTTTTTTCTGTAAAAAAGATCCTTCTATTAGTTATATGAAAAACTGCTCAGAGGCTCCAAAACAGGAAAAAACATTGGGGAGGGTAGTCCCTCCATGGCTGGCCGCTCTCGGAGGGAACTACCTCAGACAAGAAAGAGGGAGGGAGAATCCAAACCAGTGGCCTGTAGTGCAAAGTGAGGTCATTTGCACTGTCGAAGAGAAAGGAGCCCTGCTGCCAGATGTGAAGGAAGGCCTCTTGACATTTCTGCATGCGGTCCGAATCTCCCTGTAGCTTCCCCCTACTGGCTGCGGAGGGTATGAATGATATCTGTCCATATGGCACAGATGGACTCCATTGGGGGGGTGGGGGTGCCCTCAATGGTCTCACTGCATCGTGCCCGCCACATGTGCCATGCCGCTATTGACAATTGTCGGGGGACCATGCCTCTATTGGAGAGTTGAGGGTGTCCTGCAATGTGTGAGCCTGAGAGCCTGGCTATTAGCTATCTCCTCATAGTGGAGGCCAGGACTTGACTTTGTCACCTTGGCAACTGCCCCCCAAGTGATGATGCGGGAGGAAGCCTAAGAGGTGGTGGATAGTCAAGAATCCTTAGCCAAACGTGCTGCACTTTGGGGCAGTGTCGCTACGACTCTTGCGGGTTGCTGCACGGCATGCACTGTGCTCTGGACGACCACCAGCGGTCAGCCACATGCCAACTGCTTAACTCCATGTGAGCTACCTGCTAGAGGAACAGAGTGATCTTTCGAGGTCAGTAGCTGTCCCACAATCGCTTCCAGTAGTCTCTGAGGAAGCTAGGTGAGATATCCTGGGAGGACCAGTGGTCTGCTGAAGCAGGAGTACCATCATCTCATGCATTTGTATCTGGCAGCCTAGCCCTACATGGTAGTGAAAAAAGGGGGTGGTGGGGCTCTCAGGGCTAAAGGGGTTTGTCCATTCCCACTTGCCGGGGTCCCACTGAATCCGCGTCAAGGTCAGCTCTCCTAGAGAGCCAGAGTCTCCAGGACCTATGTCAAGCTCACTCCAAAGGCTCTCAGGCTCATGGAGGGGGTCAATATCAGAATGCACAGCGGAAATGAAGACAACTGATGTAGAGAGCAAAATGCAGATGAGAGAGGGTATAAACTCGCTATACACACTAGAAAATCCCGGAAATGATACGAGACAAGTGTGGGGGGCCAGGGCCAATATATATGGCCCCAGGCTGCTGGTCGGCCAGCCCAAAACAGGCCGACAGCGGCTAGAGATGCTCACGACCAGGGAAAAACACAGTCGGCCAAAAAATCCTCAGTCGGCCAGTCAAGTCAGGTAGCACCAAATCAGTTGGCCAGTAGTAGATACAGTCGACAGCCAGAAAACAGTCCTCCCACACTCAACAAAAATGGGAAAACACCATGGAAAGTGAGGAAAAATGGGGGAACACCTAAAATGTGCGGGTACACCCACAATAGAGGCCCTGGTATACTATATAGACAGGAGATGACTGCTAACACCCCCTCTCAGCTCCTGGATGTGGAACCAACCCCAGTAAGCTGGAGTGCTATCGAAGCATAGCCTGAGGTAGAGGCTTTGTGAAGAGGTCGCCGCATTGTCGTCCGTCGAACAATAAACAAGCAAGATGTCACTAGCAAAAATATTCTCATGAACAAAGTGATATTGTATCTCTATGTGCTTGGTCCAGGTATGGAAGACCGGGTTCTGAGCAATAGCAATACAGCTCTGGTTATCGCACTGGATGACCGTGGGCTTCTTCTGTGGAAACCCAATCTCGCCAAGCAACTTCTGCAGCCACACAACCTCGCAAGGAGCACCACAAGCAACCCGGTACTCTGTCTTTGTAGACGACAAGGCAATAGTTGGCTGTCTCTTGCTGCTCCATGAAACAGCTCCTGAGCCGAGGGTAAATCCGTAGCCTGATGTAGATCTCCTCGTGTTTGGATCTCCTCCCCAATCTGAGTCACTCCAGCCTTCGAGTTGGACTCGGTCCTTTGTTTCCCCTCCAATGTCGTAGAAGAGTCCAAGATCCTTCGTACCTTGCAGATACCGCAAGATCCGCAATCTTGCGTCCCAATGAGTCTTTGTTGGAAATTGTTTCATCCCCAAATGGACGTTCCCATGCACATTAATGCTTGTATCTGGCTCCATATGAAGCCCTGCATATGCATCTAGGCACTACATATTTTTTTGCCTATTTTTAGACATTATTTTAGCATTTTTTGCGTAGTCGGCCAGCCCTTTGTTTTTCTACTGGCCGACCAGCTTCTCTCCCACCTATATAAAGGTGGCTAGGATTAGCATCATCATTATCTCTCCTTTCAGCTTCTGCAGTGATAGGCAGCATCTACGGGACCTCCCTCATGCTGCTCCACATGATGTACTATCTTTTTTGGTGATATTCAGCAGTGATCTTCTTTTCTCCTTCATGCTTGCTGTCCATATAAAGTGTTCTACAGTTCTTACATCATTTCTTTGTGGGTATCACAGCATTGTACCCATTCTTTCATGGTATCGGAGCGGGAAACCTCTACAGGGACTTGTGTTTCTTTTCCCATACTGCTGTTGACTGTTTACAGCATATAGGAGCTGTTTACTGCTGCGTTTCTTCATCAAGAACCTGCGCTTTCTTCTGTGGAGCTGCGTTTCCACTCGGGACTGCCTCAAGTGCTGCGTTTTCTTCAGAGCTGCTTTCCAGCCTTTACCACTGGAGAGTCATTCTATTCAGGCTGCGATTACTGCATAGCCTCTGCGTTTTCATGTTATTAGCTGAAACCCTCTTCATAGGTGCGGAGGATTGGAACCATGAGATAGTCTGCTTCTTCTATTTTCAGATTCCCACCCTCCCTTCCCTTTCTTTCTTCTTTCTCCTGCTGTGCATAGCTTGAGACGAGGTACTTTGTTCCCGGTACTTCTATATACTCTTTTGCACTCCAGCAGTGGTGCTTAGCAGGTTGTCAGCAGACCACCTGAGATAGAGGAGGATTATTTGTTTGCAGACATGGCTTCAGGAGACCACTTCTCTACAGCCATTCCTTCTCCTCTCTCTTCTCCTGCTACGTCACAGCCTGGATCCCTTGCTCCCGCCCCCCCACAGGTGGTGCCTATTCCCGCTGAATTGACAAGAGACACACAATGAGCCGGAACGGCCCACCCCTCCCTCAAATAAAGTATATTGATCTTCGGAGAATCAAGTACATAGTGTCATGGGCATTTTTGACCAGATTTCCATACCAATGCATATGAATACAGTATTGCAAACAAGTGGTTGTCGATGTAGAGTTGCAATCCACGCTACCCTCTCAAGTGTCCATGTTCTCTACCATCTGCCCTCTATTGTTCCACCAACACATGGTAGCAACAATATGCAAGAGAGCACGTAGAACAAGAGAACACTACAGAGGGTATAGAATGCAAAAAGGCCACTTTAAGGTTATAAAGTAATAAGTAATAAGTATTAATGAGAAAGAAAGAGATTTGAAAACAAGAAAAAATAAAGAGCAAGAATCGAGATGGCCCATGGGACCTGGGTTTACTTAATCCCCACCATAGGAATGTCGGGTCCTCCTCATCAATCACGGTGGTCGCACGAATCCCGACTAGGGCCTCTTGCATAAAGTGGGTGAGTAGCCCCAACGTGGAGCCCTCCATGTCGGCCATGCGCAAAATCCTGTATAAGGGAGTCACCATAATGACAATGGCACACACCTCGCGCCAAAAGAACTCTCTCATGCATAGCCGTTGAACAGCTTGGGCCTCGTCCGCACTAGTCCCCATCTCTTCTCTTAGCCATGTGACGAAATCCGGGGAGACCATGGTCATTTGGAGCTTCAGTTGCACATCGTATAGCTGCTTCAAGAGAAGCCACCCACGTGGAAGAGGGCTTCTTAAGCTCCAAGTTGCTTTGCTTGCTGAACATAGCGAGCACCTTTACCTTCTTTGTGAAGAAATTCACAATTGATAGGCCTTGTGCGACCACCCTCTTCACCCACTCTAGCTTCCCTACATCCTCCATGAGTAGGTCTAGACAATGGGAGGCGCAAGGAGTCCATACAATGGATGGGAACTGTGCCTCCACCAAGCACCCCATTTTGCCGCAATTGGATGCATTGTGCGTAATTACTTGACTGACGTTTTCATGCCCGACTGACATGTAACACAATGGCAAATGCAATGAGTCATGACATTCTTTAGAAGCTTGAACATAGATACTGTTAGCAGTCATCTCCTGTCTTTACACTATGTCAGGGCCTCTGTTGTGGGTGTGCCTGCCCGTTTTAGTGTCTTCCCATTTTTCCTCACTCTCTGTATATTTTTCCTATTTTTCTAGAGGTGTGTATGGGCTGTTGGCTGCCTTCAGGTGTTGCCTGACTGTTCAGGTGCTGCCTGACTATCCCTCAGTGTTGGCTGGCCGACTGCATATCTTCTGGCCGATTGAGCCTTTTGCTGGTCATGGGCAGCTAGGGTTGCTATCGGCTGTTTATGGGCTGGCCAGCCAGCAGGCAGGGGCCATATAAAATGGCCCCTTTCCCCCACATTCTAGATTGTACATTTTCGGGATTTTCTCTAGTGTATATAGTAGAGTTACACAGCTTCTCTCTCTCTCTCTCTCTCTCACAACAGTTGTCTTTATCTCCGCTGTGCATTCTGACATGGTATCAGAGCCCTAGGTGGCTTGAAGCGTGGAGACATTGGGACGATGAGGGTTTGCTGATTTGAGGTGCTGATTAGAGACTGTTTGGGCTGTACGAGACTTGTAGATCGGGTAGAAGGCGACCATCACCGTTGGACAGCCACCTTGCATTTTATTTGCAGCCTCTTCTTCTTTTTCCCACCGACCCTACCTTCACAAGACCTTGTGAACCCTTTGCGATGGCAGATTTGCTTGAGATGGCTGAGAAGCACTTGAAGATCCCAACAATCCCCACGTTCCCGGTGGACCGACAGTTGGACGGGAACAAGTACGGCATATGGAAGGTAATGATGGAGTTTGTTTTGGAGTCTTATGACTTGGCTGATTTCATTGTTGTTGGGGTTCCACGGCCGGAGTTGGAAGATGGAGAGTTACCCTCTATACAGAAGGAACGGGAGGCACAGACACAGTTATGGGATCGTGTTAATGCCCGCGTCCGTTCTTTCATCTTCCTAAATTGCACACCACAGGTGATCAATCACATAAAGCATATGACGCTGGCCAGAGGGATTTGGTAGCATTTGGCTTCTTTGTACAAAAGGGTATCACCCATGAAGAGGATCTCCTTGGAAGTTCAGGTGCGGGTGATGAATCCTGCAAAGTCGTCGACGATGCGGGAGCACATCAACAAGTTGCAGGCTCTTCAGCAGAAGGTTCTCCAGGCCGGGAAAGAGATATCGTCAGAGGATATGGCCATCACGTTGTTGTCCCATTTGCCCTCTCAGTACTCAGCATTTTCTTGGATCACCAGTTGGCAGGCTTAGAGATGTTGGACACCAGTGCTTCATCTCCTATTAGCGAGGAGGCAGTTGGCCTCACTGCCAAGGATATACTCGGGAGTGGATTCTTGGTGGTAGTGCTTCCAGGCACATGACTCTTCCCGTGACTTCTTTCAGGATCTTAAATGGCAATCAGGTCGCATTTTCATTGGCAACAATTACAATTCACAGTGAGAGCCGGATGGAGATCATTCCTGATGGCAAAAGGGGGAAGCATTCCTCTTGTGTTCTGTACGTCCCTGCACTTGGTTTTCATCTGTTGTCAGTGCATGAGGTTTGCAAGACTGGCTTCCGGGTGGAGTTTGAGGAGCATTCTGTTGCTCTACGGGACCAGGGTATATACAAACTCTCAGCACTCTCCTCATTGACATGCTCTCATATTGGTGACTTATGACACTTTCGGTTTGGCCACTGGAATGTGGATGCGCTGCGGCGAGCTTTCCGGGACCAGATGGTGGTTGGCTTGCTAGATGTTGGTAGCAGGCAGGGACGCTGTAGTTCTTGCATTCGTGGTAAGCAGCACAAGGAATCTTTTTCGAAGCACGCTTCCAGGTGGGCTTCGAAACCTTTGGAGTTGGTACACACTGACTTGTGTGGGCCTATGCAGATGCCATCCTTGGGAGGTTCTTTGTATTTCATGCTGCTTGTTGATGATTGTTTTAGATTCACTTGGGTTTATTTTCTTTCACAGAAGGACCAAGCTTTTGCTCGGTTCAAGGAGTGGCATGTGATGGTGGAGAAAGAGTCTGGCTTGTAGATAAAGACTCTTAGGGCTGGCAAAGGAGGAGAGTTTTCTTCCAATGCATTTGTGCGGAACATGGCATCAAGCGAGAGCTGGCCAATACAAGTTTGCCTTTAGAGAATGGAGTAGTTGAGCGTAAGAACAGGACTGTGGTGGAGATGGCGAGGACGATGTTGGAGCATCGTGATCTTTCTCGTTCACTTTGGGGAGAGGCTGTGGCTACGGCTGTCCATATCCTCAACCGTTCTCCGACGACTTCAGTACCGAACATGACTCCCTTTGAGGCGTATTTTGGTAGGAAACCAGATGTCTCCCATTTCCGAGTAGTTGGGAGTGATGCATATGTTCACATTCCAAAGAAGTAGAGGGGCAAGCTTGACTCAAAGTCCCAAAAGCTTGTTTTTGTGGGATATAACTCTCTTTCCAAGGGATACAGGTTGTATGATCCAGAGAGGAACGAGGTTGTCGTTAGGAGAGATGTGGTTTTTTATGAGCATGTTCCAGTTTCCACTTTTGATGAGCCGCCACTTCTTGGAGACCGAGATGATTCTGATGATGATTCCCAGTCCATTGTTCTAGCTGGACAGCCTCAGTCAGTTGAGGAGGTTGAGACCGCGGCTGAAGATGAGCCTCCGCAGCAAACAGGAGGCCCCGCGTTTTGTTCGAGCACCCAGGTGGTTGTTAGACACCCTTCGAGAGCTCGGTGTTACGGAGCTTCCCTCCGAATGGACCACAGAGGACGGACCTCGAAGATCGCATAGAGTTCGAGACAAAAGTCATTCAGCGGAGCTCTTACAGATAAACTATGCTTTGATGTCTTGTATCATGTGGGACAAAGAGCCCACTTCCGTCAAGAAAGCCGTTGCACAGGATACTTGGAGGGAAGCCATGCAAGTGGAACTGGATGCCATAGAGAAGAATAAAACTTGGGAGTTGGTTCCAAGGCTGTTGAAACGGTCTGTCATTGGTGTCATATGGGTCTTAAGACCAAGTATACATCAGATGGATCGGTGGACAAACACAAAGCCAGACTCGTGGCTAAGGGTTATGCTTAGCGGCCTGGCATCGACTATGAGGATACCTTTGCACTGACAGCGAGGATGACCACGATTCGGACCGTTCTTGCCCTTGCTTCTTCTCAGCGGTGACCCGTATTTTAGATGGATGTGTAATCTACGTTCCTTAATGGTGCACCACCTGCAGGAGGAGGTGTATGTTGAGCAGCCTCCAGGCTTTGAGGTTCCAGGATCAAAGGTGATGGTTTACAGGTTGTGGAAGGCCTTGTATGCTCCCAGGGCTTGGAATCAGAAGATTGATTCCTTCTTTCTTCGGACTGGATTTCAGAGATCAGTTGCAGATCCTAACTTATATCTTTTTCAGGAACGCGGCATGGTTACGTTGATTATCCTTTATGTGGATGATCTCATTCTCACTGGCGGTCATGTGGAGCGCATTGCAGTGACAAAGGCTACCTTGACAAAGGAATTTGAGATGACTGATTTGGGCTTACTCCACTTCTTCTTGGGATTGGAGCTCTGGCAGACCCAGAGGGGCTTCATTGTCTCTCAGCAGCGGTATGTCCATGAGTTGCTCTGAGGCCTTTGGGATGGAGAACTGCAAGTCTATCACATCACCAATGGACCCGAACACAAAGCTTACCGTGAATGATCCTTGTGAGCCAGTTGATGCCTCTGTGTACTGGAAGCTAGTTGGTTTATTGATTTGGTTGCTGAACACTGGTTGGACTTGAGATTTCCTGTGGGGCTGTTGAGCTCGTTTATGCCGACGCCGTTGAAGTCTCATTGGGATGTAGGGTTACGGATCTTGGGATATCTGTAGGGTACGAAGGATCTTGGACTCTTCTATGCCATTGGAGGTGAAACAAAGGATTTAGTTCGACTCCAAGGTTGGAGTGACTCAGATTGGGGAGGAGATCCAGACATGAGGAGATCTACATCAGGCTACAGTTTTACCCTCGGCTCAGGAGCTGTTTCATGGAGCAGCAAGAGGCAGCCAACTATTGCCTTGTCGTCTACAGAGGCAGAGTATCGGGCTGCTTGTCGTGTTGCTTGCGAGGTTGTGTGGCTACGGAGGTTTCTTGGCGACATTGGGTTTCCACAGAAGGAGCCAACGGTCATCCAGTGTGATAACTAGAGCTGTATCGCTATTGCTCGGAACCCGGTCTTCCATGCCCAGACCAAGCACATAGAGATACAATATCACTTTGTTTGTGAGAAGATCTTGGCTGGTGACATCTTGCTTCTTTATTGTTCGACGGAGGACAATGTGGCGGACCTCTTCACGAAGTCTCTACCTCAGGCTATGCTCCGGCGGCACTCCAGCTGACTGGGGTTGGTTCCACATCCAGGAGCTGAGAGGGGGTGTTAGCAGTCATCTCCTGTTTGTACACTATGTTAGGGCCTCTGTTGTGGGTGTGCCTGCCCGTTTTAGTGTCTTCCAATTTTTCCTCACTCTTTGTATATTTTTTCCTATTTTTCTGGAGGTGTGTATGGGTTGTCGGTTGCCTTCTGGTGCTACCCGACTGTTCTGGTGCTGCCCGACTATCCCTCAGTGCTGGCCGACTGCATATCTTCTGGCCGATTGAGCCTTTTGCTGGTCGTGGGCAGCCAGGGCTGCTGTCGGCTGTTTATGGGCTGGCTGACCAGCAGCGAGGGGCCATATAAAATGGCCCCTTGCTCCCACACTCCATATTGTACATTTCCAGGATTTTCGGTAGTGTATATAGTAGAGTTACAGAGCTTCTCTCTCTCTCTCTCTCTCTCTCTCTTTCATCTGTGTCTTGCTCTCTACAGCAATTGTCTTCATTTCCGCTGTGCATTCTGAGAGATACTAGAGACTTGAGAGTTAACCTTAAATCACAATGCACATAGAGTCGTCATTCAAATTTTACCTTTGTGATACCTTGCTGGATATGACGATAGATAAAGTTGCCCAGTGTTCTTTGCCCTGTCTTTCCGGTATCCACGGTGCGTAAGAAGTATGTGTAGAGAGCGCATGAAATAAGGATATTCATGATACCCCTCTTCTTCCGATCACTCCATCCTTCGGAGAGGATAGAGCAATCATACTTCGCCCATCCTTCCCGCACGGTTGTGAGTTTTTCGTTGATTCTTTGCCTCTCGTCATCAAGTGCGGTGGTGTGCATCTCATGGCAGGTGATACCATGCCATTCGCCATGGGATGGCCCCACCTCCGCAATGGCTTTCACCATTTTGTGCCATTGTGGGACCTTAAGCACATGGAAGGAGAGATTGCAATCGATGACCGTGCGGGCAATCTCCTCTAAGTCGTTTCTCATCATTCATCAAGCATAGTATCAGTAGAAGATATGAAGGGACTAGAAGGTCACCCCCCCCCCCCCCCCCCCGGGGCTGACCAAGGCCCAAGGATGTACATACATTAAGCCACCTTTTTTTACCATATTAATACAGAAAAACCTTGACACCAATCTCTCTCTTCTTCTCTCTCCTCTATCTTAATCATGTGTAATCAGCATCTTGTTCTTAATCAGGCTTAGGGCTGTGGATCAGTACAGCAAGGCTTCCACGTATGCAACATTGGCATAAGAGCATTCAAGCTCAGCCATTAAGCATAGTCCCAAGGAAGGCACAAGGTAGTAGATGGAGTGGTCTGCAACAACAGGCGAAGCCATAGGAAGCATTCCCTGAGGGTATGTATGCAGAACTAGTACATCATTAAGCTCTCAGATCAATTTCAAAGGCCTAGCAACAAGCATGGTCAATCCGGCAAGTGACCCATCGCTGTGTTAAGGGTAAGGGAAAAGAAGGCATGGGGATAGCAGTGGAACAGATGCTCAGTTCTTCAGCAAGACTTGGAAGTGGAGATCAAGCGTGAAGGTGCTTAGACAAAAATATTAGTTAAAGTCAAAGTCAGTTAAACATCTTCTCTCTATCTTAATCATGTGTAATCAGCATCTTGTTCTTAATCAGGCTTAGGGATGTGGATCAATACAGAAAGGCTTCTGCGTGTGCAACACTCTCCCTCGCTGACTCCACCTGTGGGATGAGATCATTGAAGAAGCGTGTGGCTATGGCCCGAACCTGGGTCTGCCTCTTTTGTACCATTTGGGCTCCTCAGCCTCTGAATCTTGTCTCTGCGATGGTGAGGGCTTGTTGTCTCAAAGAATTCACGGGTGACCTTGTCCCTTGGAGGTCTCGGCATGGTACCGATATCCCACCCTCCTCTCCTCGATCGATCGGATCTCCGTGTAGGTTGCCTGCAATTGAGACTCCACCCATGCGCTGTCGGGGGTCTACTTGTGTGGCAGCTGGAGGGAGGCTAGGCTCCTGTGGAGACTCCTTTCTTGGTCTCTGAACATGGTGAGTCTGTTTTGAGTTGCGCTCTAGAGAAGGGTGCTGATCTCCTGTAGTCCAGAGTTGAGCGCTGTGGTTGCCTCTCTCGGCCTAAAAGTGAGGGACTCCCAAATCTTGTGGACTCTTCAAGAAATCTCGTCTGGGATGCAGACACTGCTAACACTCTGGTCTCCATGTGTCCTCCGATAGAAGGACAATTGGCAAATGACCTGATAGCATGGTGCTTGGGATAATACCAATCAAACCACCTGTGCTTGCACGCCCACTAAGCGAAGATTGTGCAATAGGGCTGCGTTTTTGGTCCAGCCTCGCTGAATCTTGCCGCCCTTGTACTTTCCAGATCGGGCCTTTGAGTGCCCACCACTGGACCCCCCTTGACGTGCCTTCTTCCAGCCAGAGATCTCTGGCTGCGTTTGAAGCATCAGCAGGCCTCCTTGCTTGCTTGTTGTGTCCGGCCTCTACTTGGTGCATTTGGCCCTCTTTCTTGCCCTTTGGCTGAGTGCCCCTTGCACACACACGAGCTATCTGGTATAGAATTTGCAAAACACAGCTAGGTTATTTGTTATGCAGCATGTCATTAATGCCATGTCTGAAAATGTTGAAGTAGCACATAAAGATGATGTATGGTACATTGATTCAAGTGCTTCGAACCACATGACAAGTCATGGGGAGTGGTTCAAGGAGATGAAAAACCTTGAAAGACCAGGTTTTGTGGAAACAGGGGATGACACTGCTCATCCAATTGCCCATGTTGGAGATGTGCCATTGTCTATGCAGGATGGCAAAGTGAAGTACCTTACAAAAGTGTTGAGATATCGAACTCATCTAGTGAGGCGGTGGACATTGATGACCTGCCTGGGGGATAGGCCCCACACTTACACCACTGGCATGGTTTAATGAAAACCACAAACTTGAGTGAAAACGCTGATGATGATGGGGTTCTTCGCGAGACGGATCTCCACGCCCTTATGAGAGAAAAAAAATTGCAGCCCTTCTTCCAGCAAAACTTGACGCTGTGATACCAATATAAATGGGTGCTTGCAAAAGCGTGCTATGATTGATTGATTGCGATTAACATCTAATCAAAGACTCAAATCCATTCAACAAACTGTTGCTTCTTCATGCTCAATACATAGTAGAGAGAGATGACTTAATCTACCATGTATTACTAATATGAAGTATATACAATGCTGAATAGAGATACTCGTAACTCAATGGTAGCATTGCTCCTGAGCTCTCAATGACTCAACGATGACTGATTGATCAATGAATGAATATGACTAAGGCCTAGACTCCTATATATAGTGTCTAATGTTGGTGAGTTGGCTACCAACCCTAATAATAATGTTCAACTAAGTGTGTTCACCCAAAAACCCAATACTCTGTCCACACTTGGCTGCTCATTGGGCGTGTGGACAAATATTACAATGAACTGGCACAACAGCGCTTACAAACACAAGAATCTGGGCACTTACTCTGACCTATGAGCTGGCTAATGGGTAGAAGCATGTCCACGTCACACTCAGGAGAGTGTGCACGTGGCATAGAACAAGGACTCGGTCTCATACTCACCACTTGTAAAACACATAAAACCCCCGCGAGGGCATAGATTGAACCAAAATATTAGATTTACTAGCGTCCTTAGAAGCGTGTCCAAGTCACACTCGGGAGAGTGCACGTGACATATAATGACTCGGTTTCATACTCACCACTTGTAAAATGCATAAAAGCCTACGAGTACATAGATTGAACCAAAAATTAGATTTACAGGCGTCTTGACGATTTTCGGGCATCCGTGAAACTTGTGATTCTCATGCCTTATATCCAAGCAATATTCAAGCCCAAAAAAGAGTACACATGCACAATTCACTTCCAAACAACAAACAAGCATGCCATAAATTATTCAAAACCAAATTTTCCATGCAGGAAATTTTTGGGAGATTCAAGGCTCGTGACAGTACAGTCTCTCAGCTTTAGGACAATCCTTCCACTTGAGAACACACTTGTTCTTTGGTGCTCTCATGATAGTCAAGAATCAACTTTGGCTTTTGTGGATTACACTTGTCAGATCCTACAACTGAATGAGTTCATTATCTGAAACCAAACTATCTCTGGTGCCCAACATTTCTTTCACTTGGTGGCATTTCCAGTTTGTAGGCCATCTCATAATTACCTTAATAATTCTATAAGATTTTGAGAGACACGGAGAGACTTTAATTGTGGACTGCGTGTAAGGAGTGGAGCAATCCAGGCCAATTTATATGGGGTAGCTTTCATAAAGCTGCAAGTATTTTACGCTTTCCTCTTTCCCCCCACCCAAAAAAAAACTAGAAAGCGGCCCGAAAACACTGGCAATACAGTTGTTTAGGTTTATTGTAAAACTTGTCTCCACCCTTAAATAGACACAAGCTGTACAGCAGAAATTCACTGCTGCAACGCACACAGGGCTGTACAGGTGATAGCAGATAGAACTGATCTAATTAAAATTGGCCTAACTTGGTCCTTGCTACATGCAAATATGCCACTTCACACATGGAAGTGAAGTGTACTACACACTAGGTAATGCTTAATGTCCACACATAGAAGCTCTGACAAGTTCTCCATCCTTGATCTTCTAAATCATGTGTAACTGGCCTTCCATATAAGTATGGGCAGCCTGTTTGGAGCACCTTCCTTTAAACTTTCCAAATGTAGGGATGCATCTTTAGTTTTGCATGAATGTGTGGTGAACCATGTGTGCTCAGAAAATCTCACGTCTCCCTGCCATGCAGGTGTTTGCCAAACCTTTGCTAGACATGAAGTTAGGCGAAAATTGTGAAGGGACGTTAACAGGTTTTTGATTAGTTTTGCAGTTCCGGATTTTGCTTCTTACGTTTGTGGCTGTTATTGTTGAGCTCCTTGCACTCATTTGGTAAGCTCTCTGTGGCATTGAAAGATCAAATTGCTATGGAAACCCTTGAACTATGCGGCTAATATTGAACCTCCCTTTTTCCATAGGTATTCTTTGAGTTACATTCCCTTTGCTAGAGCAGCTGCAAAGAGGTGTTTTACCCACTGTATGGAAATGGAGGTCTAGCTTCCTTGGAGAGTTACTTCTACGTTGTGTTCTGCTGCCCAGAAGGATTGAGATATCTCCAGGGTAAAATTTGGAAAGGGATCACTTCTGATGAGAGGAGTAATGAGTTGGTATGCTTCCAAGTCCTAGATAGGTGATAACTTTGGCATGTGCCACTTGAGTCGCCGGTAAATCAACTAGGTGACTTGACTACGTCTATTCATAGTAACCTCTCCACTAAAATAGGGTTGAAGAGATGTTTGTAAAGCATGAAATGGCACCGTAATTTTAGTTCAGTGAGGAAATGCATAGCAAAGCCCCTACATGGTGCATGTCTAGCCGATTTCATTTAGGTTCTCAGGTTCTTTTCTAGTGTAACCTAATTCTTAAATTGCGTTTATCATGTAACTATACATATTTCATGCAGGAAAAAGTTCCCAAGCACTGTTACCTATCATATTCTCAGAGGTGTATCCAGTACACTCAAAGTTGGTCTTTGTACGTTGGCAAGTCCCAAGGATTTGATCACTTTACATGCTTTGTACATGTGACTAGATACGCCACAGTTGATGCTATAGGAAGAAAGCAACGAAACATGAGATAACTACTATTTGGAAAATTAGAAAATGCTAATTATTTTTGTTTGTTTGTAATAGCATACATAGCTCACATTGTGCACATTGTAAATATGAGCATTGTAAATATTTTGCTCATATTGATCACACGGTCGAGGGCCAAGAGAGAAAAAGAGTTGCTAGAAACAGTTGAGGGTGGTGAAAAGCCATGTTCCTCATAGGTATGGTGACGATTGATCAATTCATATTCAAATATTATGTTTCTAAGAGTGCAAGTTTGTCCCTCCTCTTGAATTCAATGGTGCTAACAAATTCAAGAACTCCCCAGTTTTCAAGGAGTGACTATAATCATGGGTTAATTATGATGTACTCTTAACTCATAATGAAGCATTGTTGAACTACATGTGAGACTCAATGAACGATGGTATGTAGGATTAGAATTGAGAACTAATTTCTGGCTCTAAACTATGTGAAGAAGATTGATTGCCCAATTCACTTTGATACGCTTTCTAATAAGGGTTATTTTGCCCTTTCTTTGGGCCTTAAAAAGTGAGTTTATTTCTTGGCTTTTTGGACATACCATAAGAACTCATGGGGAGCTACTAAGTGTATTTCTAAGATATTCCAATCATAATGTGGGGACAATTCAGCTACTAAGTGTATTATCTAAAGATATTCCGACCATAAAGTGGACACAATTTTAGTTTGGCCACTCCATGTTTTGCACAGAAGTAGTGTACCCCCTTTCAAGGAGGCCAGATTCAAGAGATATGAAGAGCTAAGAGAGTATAAATGGCTAACATGAGGCGAAAGACTAATGGAGATGAATAGCTCTTTTATCGGAGCTTCCCTAGTAGACCACCAATGCCATTATTTGCATCCATAAAGCAAGGGATCCAATGGAACCACATAGTAACACTACGAATTTAAGCAAGCATTTGATGGAAATCTATGGATTTGTACTTGATGGCCAAAGCTATGGAGTTGCATACTAGAATGATTGGGATGAGAGCGAAGGAGCAAGAGGTATTATTAGCTCATTTTTCATAGAGCTATCTGTCATTGAGGAAGTCAAGCACAAAGGGGAGAAAGTATATTGTTTCTTTGTGGATTGTAAAGCTTTTTGACATAACACCACTAGCTTGATTAATGAGTAGATGGAGGTATGTAGAGGTGGAAGAGCTAATGATATGGGTCACTATGAAACTATATGAATTGGTCATTGGCAAAGTGCGCCCAATTGAGGGGCTCTTAGCGGAAATTCATAGCACAATTGAGGGGTTCTAACTCATAGCATTAGTGGACAACTTACAAGAATTCTCATCCTCCCCTACGCTTTTTAGGCTCTACTTATATGCGTTGGTTGATTTTGTTAATCTTTTGGAGGGTTCTTCTCTATACACAACAATCTCTATTTTCTTTTTTCAATGCAATAATGTAATAATCATTGGCCTAACGATTACGATAAGATCAATGCCATGCAACTTTAGCGACCACCAATAGATGATGGAGGAGGAGATCTCTGGATCACCACCTAGCCATAGAGAGAATGAGGATATTAGACGTATTTAGTGGTTTGCTTTTTCCACACATGTCCGATTGCTCATGAAACTACGCTTCTCCCTTGAACCCCGGCTTACTCGCCATCCATGCTCCGGTGGACGGTCTTGGAGGCCGGTCAAGCTCCCCGTAGAGCTGCTATGAGCTATGTAACATTACTCCCTCCTTAAGAAGAGTTTTCGCTCGCAAAAACGAACTCCAAAAAGTTTTTGGTTAGCGTACACAAGCACTCCCACGAGGATGCGTCATCCTTGCAATCTTTCCACTTAAATAGATGGTGGTTCTATCAATTCCATCAAAACGATTGAAGAAATTGCGTTCTCCTTATGGTCAACGGTTTTTCGTATTCTACTTACATGAAAAACATGATGAATTAAAGAGCTATTCGGTAACTCAAGTTTGTATGCTAATCCACCAACCTTCCTAAGGATTTTAAAGGGATTGCAATATCTAGGTGAGTTTTTTTACACTTTCCTGTCTTTAAATCTCCAACTTCGCAGGGACTTTCAAATATATGAAGTCATCTTCTTCAAAGGCTACTTCTTTGCGATCCTTGTTTGCATACGTCTTCGCATGATCTTGTGCGTTTCGTATGCTATCTTTTTTTGCCTGTAGCATATCTTGCATGTCTTCAAGGAACTCCTTGACTGACTGCAACTTCTCCTTCTCTAGTCCTACAACTATAGAAGATCTTGGCTGGAAGCCATACATCAACATGAACGGACTAAATCCAGTCGTGGAATGTTTCGAAATATTATAAGCAATTGGATTGTTTTTTTACTGATAGGTACTCCTCTCAATTAGATTGATTTTTTACTGACATACGCACGAAGCATGTCAACACTTGGTTGACTCTTTTTGTCTGACCATCAGACTGTGGGTGGGATGATCAGCTGTACTCATACTCAGAGTAGTGTTCAACTTGTTGAAGACTTCCCTCCAAAAGTGATATAAAACTTCCTATCTCTATCAGAGACTATATCTCCAGGTAGGCCATATAACTTTAGAGATGTTTGATGAATAACCTAGCTAACTCAAGTGTTTTCACCTTCTTTTAGTAGGTATAAACTTGACCATCTTGGTAAATTGATCAATCACTACCCAAAGAAAATCATTCTAGGTAAACCAGTGATGAAATCCATGGAAATACTTTCTCGTTTTCCTTTGGGAATATCTAATGGATGCAGCAAACCTTCAACCTTGAGGCGCTCATGCTTATTGACCTAACACTTCCTGCATTTCAGCACAAAGTCCTGGATGTCCTTAAACAAACTATGTCAATAAAATTATCATTTGACTAGTCCATAGGTCTTCTATATCTCGGGATGACCAGCACTCAGACTATCATGACTTTCTATAAAAATTTGGGCCCAAAAATCACCAATAGTTGGTACACAAACTTTACCTTTGTAGAGCAGGTACTCATTGTGAATGGAATATTGTCTATACTTTCCCCCCCCGACGAAGTTTATCACCCCCAAGTGAATTAGTGTCAAATGGTTGTGACGCCAAGCTCTTTGTCTCGATACATAATCCAAGAGACTTGTGTAGTCGCTCCGAACTAGCACTCACTTCTCTTCCTGCGCAGAAACCTCGACTAATCTCTTCGGACTAGTACTCCTTATATTGATAAGGGAGGCGGCTACTTTTGTATATAAGTACGAATGCGTACAATGCGCCATACCTCTAAAGAAGATAAATCATGCTCACATAGACCACATAGTGACTCCAAGAGTTCATTGTTAAAGGTGGTGAAACTCAATTTGTTCACCATTGGCATGTGGCTGAATGCATCCGCTATTACGTTAAATTTACCTTTGGTAACGGAGTGTAAGGTCAAACTCTTGTAGGATCTCTGCCCACTGAGATTTTCTACCCTTTAACTCACCTTGAATTGAAAGCCATTGGAGACATCCGGACCTCAAACGTAGCGCCATACAAAGAATGTCGCCACTTTTTTAGAGCATGAATAATAGCAAGTAACTCTTGCTCGTAAGCTGAGTAGTCATGCTAGGCACGGTCAAGCTTCTTTCTTTCAAATGCAACAGGGTGTCCCGTTTTCAATCAAACCGCCCCAATGGCCTCCCTACTAGTGTCTGCCTCCAAAACAAACGGCTCATTGGAGTCCACAATGCTTAATACTAGTGCTGTTCGCGAGAGCCACCTTGAGCTTCTCAAAACTTCTTCGTTGTTGAGGACCCCCCCAAGGAATAGTTTTATCCTTTGTCCTTAACTCATCAGCTAAGGGGACTGCAATCTTTGCATAGTCCTTTACATATTGTCGGCATAACCCCAACATATCTAGAAAAATCTTCAGTTCCTTGAGATTTCTAAGTTCCGGTCATTTGACAATGGCATCCACCTTGTCAGGATCCATCCGCACACCATCTGACAATGGCATCCACCTTGTCAGGATCCATCCACACACCTTTTGCGGAGACAATATGGCTTAAATAGTGGATCTCCATAGTAAAAATACACTTTTGGATTCCTTCCCAAATAGCTTATTTTCCCTAAAGAGTTTAAACACTGAGCAGCACAAATGCTGTAAGTGTTCTTCTTTCAACTTACAATATATAAGTATGTTGTCAAGGAAAACTACTATGAATTTTTCTAAACATGGACATAAAACCTTATCCAATCAGCTTCATAAATGTTACTAGAGCATTCATCAAGCCGAATGGCATGACCAGGAACTTATAATATCCAAAACGAGTCTTAAATACGATCTTGGAAACATCCTATTCCCTTATGTTAACATGGTGATACCGCGATCTAAGATCAATCTTAGAAAAGTATTTCGCACCATTAAGTTGGTCAAACAACTCGTCACTGCGCAGCATTGGATAATTGTTCTTAATTGTAATTTGATTAAGAGCACAGTAGTCTATGCACATTTCCATTGCCCATCTTTCTTTTTTACCAAAATAATGGGTGATGCCCATGGTGAAGAACTCGGGCATATAAACCCTTTCTTTATATACTCAGCTAACTATCATTTACCTGGGAGTGGCTTAGTCTGTGAGTAGGTTTGCTTATAGGTTTTGACCCTGGTAGCACCTCATTGCCATGTTCAAGCTCCCTACATGGTTGAACCCCATCTGGGAGATCATCGAGAAACACATCCCTAAACTCTCATAATAAATCACTTAAAGCAACTGCGTACTTTTGTTTTATTGTCTCAGTTTTAGCTTTGGTATTTACGTTTTGTTTACAAGAAGATAAAATAGGTTTTTGGAAAATAAAGGTCTCGACCAAGGCCATTTAATTTATCAGAACGTAAATTAGTTTCAACTACGAAAACTTTCACTCATATTTATTTCATTTGCGAAAGTTAATTGATGCAAGAGAGTAGAAATATATAACTAATGTATATCGTCAACGTCGATAGCACGGGACAACTCTAGGGACGAAATCATGGGTGCAGTTGGAACCTCCTTCTCACCCTATAGCCTGACTACTCTCTCCTCATGCACAAACCTTAGGCTGTTATATGTTGGTAGCTACGACTCGGGGTAGGGCCGAGGTTATATAACCACTCCTTGCCTAGATAAATATCGGATTTGGCCAAGTGCATGACCTGAAAATCCAAACTAGTCTCATAGCCCTGCATAGCTAACAAACAGTCTTATCATGACCATTAGCCAATGATACAATGCACTTATGGTCGCTCTTGGTCTCTAGCAATCACAAGTTCTTAACTAACACATAGTTAAGGAAGTTGTGAGGTTCTCCATCATCAATCATGATGGTGACTCTTCCGTCATCTAACTTGTTATACAAATGGACCAAATCATGTGGTCCCATTGATGACTGTCATATTGCCTGGGTAGCACAGCAAGCGTGGGTGCGATTCGTGTGTCCTACAATCACCTCTATAAACTAGCTTTCTTGTACTGTTCCTTCTTAGTGGATTTAGATTGGGTTTTCTCTCGAAAACAGCATGATTTTCCTTTCTAGCTTTCTCATATTGTTCCTTCTTAGTGGATTTAGATTGGTTTTTCTCTCGAAAAAAACGGCACGGTTTCTTTGCCCACTCTGCCCTTTTTACTGCTCACTCTGTCCCCCTCGCTCCTTGTCACCCCAAAAGAATTTACTCTTAAAGCTGGAGTCCTCTTTACCTTCAGCTGTCTTGCTAAGCCCAGATTTAGAGCGACGTGAAATGTCATCATAAATTTGCACATACTTTATGGCCTCACCGAAATCTGTCGACGACTGCTTAGGCTCTACAAAAGCCTCATTGTCTGGGTGTAAGCCTCTCATAAATCCACGTAAGTCTAGAATTCATCGGTTTCCTTTAATTTCAACACAATCTCACGGTAGTTGGATATGTACTGTATGAGGAAGATGTCTGCATCAAGCATTTATCCCAATCATGCGCAAGGACCTTTGCAACTCATTCATTGGCAAAAACTCTTTTCGAAACATATTTTCAAACTCTGCCCAGGTACTTGAAATTTTAGCACTTTTGGCCAAACTCGTCCATCATTTGTATGACTTTCCTATCACGACAGGCTGGCTTCACCTCCTCTAGGCTAGCGCTCTACCTGAGGTTGTGGATATGTGACCACTTCTGCATAAAGATGTTTACCGAGTCCTTGTTGTATTCTTTCTCCTCTTTCCCAAAGCTTGGCGGCTTGAGGTTCTTAAGGAGATTAGTGGGGTTGCTGTGAGGACTGCTTCGTAAGTAGTCCGGACTTTGATCCTACTCGAGGCACTACGTTCTATGTAGGAGGAAAATACACCCTCCCGAGTGTAGATCTCGACGTAACAACACTCTCTATAGAAGTAGCAAGACTAGCATCTAAACGAGTATGAATACTCCTAAGCATGGGCAAAATCTTGGTCTGATTTCTCTCCAATGCATTGGTCTTTGCAAACAACTGGGCTTTGGACCCCCTCAAGATATCTATGTCGTCCTTTAACTCCACATTCGTGGGTCGAGTAGTATCTCTATATGCGTCCTCATCTCATCGAGAAGATCGTCCTCGGAGTAATTCTTGTTAGTATCGTCAGCCTGCAAGGGTTGCTCGTCCATTAACTCCATGTTGTCCTCTATCAGACGGGCCTACATGGTCATATACAGACACGAAAACATTAGGAGCTACGTTAGTGGGAACATCTGCAGTCTCTCATGAGCTTGAAGACGATCACATCATCTCAGTTTGACAAGAAGTCTTCACTGCCTAACGAATACGGCCAAGCTCGGCCTGGGATAGGCCGGAAATGAAAAACAATATATGAGAAAATCCCCCTAACGACGGCGAACTACCCCCACTTGTCATGCTGGAATCGAATTTTTCAAGTTTTATTTTTTTATTTATTTTATAAATAAATAATAAAATACAATAAAACAAATAAATAAATGACAGAGCGAGAATTGAAACTAGCTACCGAGGTCCCATAGAGTGTGCCGCCCATTCTCATCGTTGTTAGCGTTGATGTGCTGGTGGTCGATACGACGGTCATCTCTTGCACATTGCGATGAGGCGGGACGACCGGCGTGCTACGACGTTGCCGAGGGAGAAAGAAATAGAGAAATCCCTGCACCCTTCTCCTTGTGGCTGCATATACCAAGAGATAGAGAGATGCTTGGTGTTGCGCTTTTGTGGCTGCGGACTTCTCTCCCCCTTGGCTTTGCCCTGAAAACGAGAGAGAGGAAAATCTTTACTATTTCTTTTTCTTCTCTACCCACGCACACCGGCTATGCTCCTCTCTTCTCCACCATACCCCCAAGATATGGCTATGGTTCCGTTGCTTCCTCTCCACTGTCGTGATCTGCTGATTCCCTTGCTTCTCGTTGGAAGATGGTGAGAGTAGGCGGCTGCTGGGCAAGCTGAGAGATAGAAAGATAGCTCTTAAGGTGACAACCCCTGGTTGGGTTGCTTTTTTACTCAACCAAAGACAAAATGTGTTGCTACGCCCACCCCTTACATTCGACTATTGGCCACTGCTTCTGACAAGGTGAGGGAGAGCGCGTGGCCAGTGGCCACTAGACTCTTTCTCGCTCTCGTGCCCACGGTGGAGAGAGATCCCCCGGCTGCTGTCCAGCATGAGAGAGATACTCTTTGCTTATGCTTCCTCATTCTCACCAGCTCACTTTCAATAGGTGCACTCCTTTTTTTTTTCTTCCTTTATCAACCTAGCAGTAATATATGGTAGGCTAATTTGGATTGTGTGGGACATTGCGATTAATAACAAAGATGCTCGCATGCCTTATTTTTGTAGTAAACCCTTCATCCCACATTATAGCATCTATTACAATCTCTCTTTTTTTCAATGTAATCAATTACCTATGTGACATTGGGTGTTGATATTCAAACACCACTGCTTTCTATGGATGCATTATTAGGCTTTCCAAAACATAGAATCACAAGCAACTTTACTAATGACTAAACAAGATCAAAAATTCTTATTAGGGACCCTAACAACTTTATTTCCGCATAACATATGGGTTCAACATGGCACACTTGCATCAAGAATGAGTCTTACAGAGACCACTTTCTCACACTAATAGAGGAAGGGGTTTTGAGATGCATGGATATTTGGGAATTCACCTATCACATTAATTGAGGATTTCTATGCAATAGCTTTGTGTTAAGTTGCATGTAGGGATATTAGGTCGAGAGATGGATCTCACAAGGAAACATATGCCAGGTATTAAATGAACATGATTTTCTTTTGTGCTTAGCATACTTTGAGATTTGAGGATGCTATCATCATAGTTCGTTTAGGGAGAGTTTTGATCCATTACAAAGAGTCATTAAGTATGAGAAGCAAAGACATGTTGCTCTCTATGTGCACAAGGTTTGTAGGGATAGGGAGCAACACTTGAAAAGCATATTTCTATGCTGAAAGATGGCAACCTAGATTCTTTACTTATTTCATGTCATGCATTGGTCAACATAGATTAAAAGAGCCACATGAACCAGCCCATCGGACTGCATAGCTAGATACTAGATTCAAGACTGTCTAATGGGGAGGACTTTTTAAGACATTTTGGAGAGTCAAAATATCATGCTAACCTAGAGGAGATCATAAAGACCCCATTGGAGACAACCACACAATTAGTTAAGCTAGATGAGAATTAGTGATATGTTTTATGGACACATGGAACATTCACTCTCCATGCCCTTAAAATATGGGATTCTTTGTTAGCTTTGTAACCCTATTCCTTCGGCATGGAGTAAGTTTGTAGCATTGGCAAAAGAGCATATGTCCAAAACCCACTAGTAAATTGCAATGTTTTTTTTAAAAAGTATTTATGATGTATCATTTCTTTGTTATAATAAAATTTAAATAAAGCTTCTATTTACAGATTGTATCCACGATGTACTTTTTTGGTCTCATAGTCCGTTTTGGCCTTTTACACATGCTAGTAATCGCTCTCTCTTTCCACACACACACACACGCACGCACGCACGCATGCACGCACACGCACACGCACACGCACACGCACACGAATATCCGACCACCCCCAAAAATTCTTACTTGGATTCACACTGGCACTCTCCTTCGCACTCGTGGACCACATAGGGTTTCAATACGTGTTCATAGAGGTCTCATCAAACTACCTAGGTAGAGGGCTTATAACCAATTTTACTACCACATACTCACATTTGTACTCTCACTTGACTCGTAGAGTCGTAAAATAATGATTACAATGATCAAAATTATTCAAAAATCTTAAAACTTGGATTCTAAGAGTTTGCATATAGAAGCACCACCCAAAAAGTTCATAAATTATCAGCGGACACTTGCCCAAGTGGCTCAGCTCATCACGACCCACCCTACCCAAGAGGTCGTAGGTCCGAGCCTTCACACTATAGGGCTGTATATGTGAGTGGTGTAGCTTCTAGCTCAATTACATCTCCTCGAAAGGGGGCTTTCCAAAAACGAAAAATTCATTTTTCTTGATGAGCTGTTATGTCATGGATAGCGCCCAACCATAAATAGTAAAAGCATTCAAAATAGCATGCTAGAATAGATTCCAAACTAGTTGTTGAGATCCATGCAAGTTAGCAAAAACTTGCTTTTCACTTTTGTTTTTTGGAGGCCATAACTTCGAATTTGTAATGATCTAGAAACATTTTGGTGCCCTATTTTTTGAAGACTTTGATGAGGTCTTGGATTTTTGGCCCAAATTCCGCCACCTTTAAATTCAACCTAGAATTCCAAACCCAAAATATCACAAAATGTCCTCGGGGGGTTCACCATAAAATATGTAAGTATACCACGTGAGCTCAAATGAAGGGGTCTTTTAATTCAAAATTCTAAGGTAAATTTATAGAAATACATTTACAGAAGGGGTTTTTTTAAAAATCAATTTTGGAAAAAACCCCATAAGTGCATAAAGATAAAGGGGTCATTTTTTTCATAAAAAATTCACATGTAAGGGGTTTTTTAAATACCCCTTGAACGCACGTGATACATAGGCACCCACTAAGAAAATGTCTCAATGCCCTACCTCAGATTATTTTTTGGATATCAAGTTGGTCGAACTAGGTTAGTATTAGAAGAATAAAGTTCCTCTACAACAAATTTCTTACACTTCTCTATTCAACAACTTTCCAAATTCTTAATGGAACCTCTTTAAAAATGGTTTTCAGAATGGAAAAAACTAGATTTGTAGCATTTTATAGGAACTTAGTTTACCTTCTAAGAAAGTATTTACATCTCTATATCTAACATATCAATTGATCTAATGGTATGTAAACACAAGGGAATAAAATGAGGCATCAGAACCTTCAGATCATTCTCATTTACTTGGATGAGCTTTTGCATTCTATGCTTGCACTTTTTCAAACGAAGTGCCAAACGATATACAAGGAAACTTACTAGCACCACAATAGGTAAGTACCACATGAGAAACATACTAAATGATACTTCTATACTATCATGTTATAAAAAAACTTTCTAACATGATGTTTATTACTTTACCAAATTAGTTTTGTCATAATGCAACTTAAATTGGATCTCTAATCTTGATATTTGGTAACATGTTTCAATGTCGCATGTTTTGCATCTAAATGCTTGGATCTCTATTCTTGCCATTTTGTAACATGCATGTAAAATGGCATCTCTATAGTATCAATGTGTAGTTGTCACGTATAAGAGGAAAATGAACTCCATATTGAGAGTTGGTTAGGGATACTACATGCTATAAGATTCAACACACACTAAGTCTAGATGTGTGTAGGGAATAATTAGAGCTACAACTGTTTGAAACATTTTAAAGGGCAAATCTTTGGTTTTCATATAGGTTTTAAAGTACATGGATATTTGGTTTTAATGTTTTCACAAGGTTCAAGGATGATCATGTTATACACAAGGTTCAAGGACATGTACTTGGGGAGGATCCTAGGCTTGTGGGTTTAAATGCCCACATCATTGCTAGGGTGATTAGAAGAGGCCTCTAATTTTTGGACCTCTAAGTCTCCATTTCCTGCATGCTAAGGGGTTATATGTTTCTAAGTGGTTGTGTGGTTTGAGAATTCTCACCTCATGGGCCTCACCCAAAATGCTAACATTATTTGATCGAGTTGGTTCACTAGCTTTGCACCATGGTAAAAAGTAAGGCACCTTTAAGAATGTATGTGTAATGGGTTGGAGAATATATATTCTTTATAGCCTTAAATGGATTTTGGGGAAAATAAGGCACCTTTAAGAATGTATGTGTAATTAAATGGATTTTGGGAGCAGGCCATTGGAAAGCATCAATGAGGTGCTAGAGAAGCATACTCTTCGATGACTGCACGAAGGCGTGCATGGACTATTTGGCCTACTTGCTCAAATCGGCGAGTGTTCAAACTAGATGGACTTCAGAGAGTACCTTCGGGTCTTCTATTCTTCGTTTTAAAAGATTCTCGCACTAAAGTGTTTGTCCTAAGAATAAATGCCTTTTCCTATGTCTCCTTTTTGTAACATGTTTCTCCAAGAACCAATCCATAATGCTTCCACTTTTTGGTGTGAGAGAGAGAGAGAGAAGAAGAAGAAGAAGAAGAAGAAGAAGAAGAAGAAGAAGAAGAAGCAACAACTTCTAGAGAGAAAGAGAGAGAGAAGAAGAAGAAGAAGAACAACGTCTAACATGAAAATAACAAGTCCAACATCATGAACGAGTGTGACACGGAAAGATATGGGAATTGAACTCAAGACCTTGTAGAAAAGTCCATTCATCTATTACCTTGTAGAAAAAGCCATTTGCCTACTACCTTGGAGAAAAATCCATTCATCTATTACCTTGTAGAAAAAGCCATTTGCCTACTACCTTGGAGAAGAAGAAGAAGATGATGATTTAAACATGACAATCACATGCCCAACACTACATCAAGGAGCATGACAACACAAGATATGGGAATAAATCAAGATCTTGTAGAAAAAGTGATTTGATAACAACCACTAGGCTAAAGGCATGGATGATGGAGAGAGAGAGAGAGAGAGAGAGAGAGAGAGAGAGAGAGAGAGAGAGAGAGAGATTGGCATAGTATATATAGGCTAAGTACGTAAGCAATCTCATTTGGCTTTTTCTAGTGCCATACAACAAGGGGGCCATCTATCCTCCCATTTACCTTCTCTTTACCTTTAATTGCTAAAGAGCACAATTCTCTTGATATAGGGTTTTACTATGATAGAAGAACTAATTGGACCAATGGAAAACATGATCCCAAGATGGGGCATCTAAGGAGTAAGGCATATCGCCCCCTAGCTCCTATACGCCCAAACCACATTTGATCTCTCCAGCATAGCTGCCAAAAAATACATTTCATACCTTAGGGTAGGTGTACAAAACTTTGAAACCATTTGCAAACATTTTTCAAGTTTTTTCCTGAAGTTCCTTGGAGTTTTCTTCGACAAATTTTCTTTAAATTTAGCTACTTTGAAAGAACATTTGGAATATGAATCATGGTTCATGAATTTATATTCTATCACATGTCTTTTAATTACAGGATTGGGGTGCCCAATTTTGTCCACTTAGGCACCCTGCAAACAATAAAAAAATAGGCATTTGTTTACCTTTAGTGGCCAATCTCTCCTAGCTAATGAAGGAATTTCCTTTCAAGTTCTTTTGTTGGAACATCACATGCAAAGTTGGGAATATAGTTGCATAATTTGATTAAATAGCTGGGAATATAGTTGCATAATCTGATTAAGCATTAGATAGTCGAAAGTCCTCATTTCCTTAGGTACAAAGTCAATGTGTACATCTTGTCCCAAATTTGGATTGATTCCATAAAATGCTAATATCTTTTATATATAAACTCATATGAGATTCCCACTTTGGACCTTAGATATTCACATAATATAGAGCTTAACTTGATTTTTTAAAGAAAAATTTAAGCTATTTGTCTATTTTCTTTAAATACGTCAAGGTCTTTAAAGTGTTATAATATATGCCACTTTTTGTACCCACAATAACTACCACTTAAAATGCTCAATCTTGTAGATCAAAAGAGTGGTAGTTAGTGAGACATTAGTAGAATGTGGTGGTTAGTCAAAATTGCAAATCCAATGGTTGGATTCTGAATGGTCTCTTTTCCAAAATTCTTCCAGGCTATCAGAAGGTTCTTCCTGCAAATATTAATAATCTAATTAGTAAAATTATATTTTTGATGTAAATCATCTAAAACATATAGAGACTAGTACACTTGTAAAGGTGCATCTATGAAATTTTTTTTTGGATTACTCAAAGTATGGAAAGATAATTTTTATCATTTCATCATATTTTTAATTAATTTTGATTAATTAGACTAATTTATATTAATTTAAGTGATATTGGGTTAATTTGGATACATGCATATTTTCTATTAGTTGCTTTATCTCATTTGAAGTACCTTTCTCCCCCAAATATGCTCTCCAAGCATTGTCCCAGTCCAGTATAAATTGAACAAAACTGGGCAACAAGCTCATTTGAACTCTCTAAGTTGCTAAGGCTTACCTATCATCTCTCAAACATTGTTATATTTGCATGTTTTAAAGGCTAAATATATGCTTATTGTGTGCTTACACATTCTACAGGATGTGCTAAGTACATAAAAGATAAATCTAGATTAAAAAAAAAACCTTAACCCTAGGCCGCCCCCTCCCCATCCTCCACCCCCTCTTTTTACATGAAACATTTATGAAACTTTCCAACTTTTTGTATGAAACGTTTTGAAAATGTTTTTGAAACGTGTTTTTTGAAACACTTGGCAATTGTGCTCTCCAGAACACTGAAACATCGTTAGCGATAGTATAGATACCTTCCTACTAATAGGGGCCTACAATGTGTGTTAAATGCAAAGCCCTTTAATTAATAAGATTCGATCAGATGGACATTATTTGAGCTTTCGTAATGTTTTATTAATTGTAAGGTTTGAATATTAAATATAAAACAAAACATTAAATGTCATTAGTAATTGCAACATTAGGCCCCTATTCATCATCATCATGAAGAGGCAGGCATGAAGGTAAATGAAGATATTAACCCCAAAAAAGGAGCTTGGGGTTGACATATGAATTCTAGGAGAGGTACATGCAAGAAGATACTTGAAGAGATTTATCGAGAGAGACCTCGTCGACTAGCATGATGTGAAGCGATTGGGCCTTGGTTTAAGGTTGGGAAGCTTGAAACATTTATGAAACTTTCTAACTTTTGTATGAAACACTTGGGAAGTTTGAAACATTTATGAAACTTTCCAATTTTTGGTATGAAACATTTTGAAACATGTTTTTTGAAACACTGAGCAACTATGCTCTCTAGAACATAGATACATTGTTAGCTATAGCATAGATACCTTCCTACTAATAGAGGCCTACAACATGTGTTGAATGTGAAGTCATTTATTTAATAAGATTCCATCAGATGGACATTATTTGAGCCTTCGTAATGTTTTATTAATTGTAAGGTTTGAACATTGAATATAAAATAAAACATTAAACATCACAATTACGTACGATCAATTTTCTGTTAGCCCCCTATTCATCATCACCATGAAGAGGTGGGCACAAAGGTAGATGAAGATAACCCCCCCCCAAAAAAAAGAGCCATGCACATGCTTTTTAAGATAAATTAATTAATGTGTTTGCCATCGTCTGAGCCTTCCTCAATGATCCGTCTGCACCTCTGTCTCACCATCGTGGTGTTAGAATATTAAAAGAAAACTTTGAAAACCTTATATTAATTAAGGTTATTGCTTTTAAGCACTCCTTGTTAGTTAATAGATTTCCTTTTTTTCCTTGTTAATTAATGGTCAGTAGGTAAGTGCAGGAATAGGAAACTGTGGTGCATGCTTTTTTCCCTCCCAAAAATTTTAATATCTAATTCTCTAATGTCGGCATAAATGGCAGTTCCACAACCTTTTAAGCGTTCATGTGATATTAGGTGACATTCCTAAATGCACAAGTTATTTTGGTTAAATTAATATTTAAATGTGTAACTAAGTTTTATAAAAATGGAAAATGTTATTTAGTTTCCAACCTCCATTCTTATTAAAAACACACCAATTAGCTCCATTTTTGTAAGCAATGCAAAACATGATGTGATGTTTTGTGACGGCCACTATCCGAAAGTTGAATTGATCTCATTAAGCCTCCTCTTTGGGATGCTTATATCCATAAAGTCTACCTCTTCTTCTATATGTCTCATGTGAGTAAAAGGTTTTCGCACATCCATAGACACTTTTTGCTTAGCAACGAGTTGGCAAGCTATAAAGTGAGAGATGGTAGACAACTTACCACTAAGTTGTGTTTTACTTTGTTTCTTACTGGCCACCTCCAAAGGACATAAAATGCAAATGTTTAGATTTGAGCCTTAAAACAATTATTTATCGATATAGATAGATGTTTTTAAGACTTACAATGTTTGCCCTAGCATTTGGTGTTCTTAGGGATTATCTGTTGGCAACCCTTGGCCCCTTCACATTCCCTTTATCCCTTGGCGTTGGGCCCAAATTGACTTGAGTCCCTTTTTACTTTGTTACAAACCATCCCCACCCAAAGGTGGGGATGGTTCGTCCTCGAAACCTTAGGTATACATATACAAACTTGCATCAATGAAGTATACCATCAAGGACTCATGTCAAGTAGCATGCTCATGCGTGAGCCATGTATGTTGGAGCCAAAAAGACATATGTATGGTTGTAAACTGCCCGAAATGCCCTCAAATCAAGTCATATCATGTACTCCGTAATGGCATATGCACTTCATGAAGCTTCCACGCATTTTGCATCCAAAACCAAAAGGTATAGGGCTGTCCAAACAATGATTTTTAGAAATTCCAGCAACCCATAATCATTGTTTTTATGCACCAATTGATTTCTCAAAGGTAGCCAAAGGATAACCTATCAAAACTTTGACCTCCCGGACTAAAAGGCAAACCAAGAGACCAAAAATCAAGGCTCCTCAAGCACAAGTAGCCACCTAGATCAAAAGGATAGCTACTATAATTTCCAGCCCACACAACTTGGCTCTACCACATATACCAGGGTCAAAAGAAAAGCATACCGGTATATCCATAAATCCAGAACATAAATGCTATATACCATGTGCAAGGGTATTCCCACAATGCAAAGGCAATACACCAAAACCATGGCGTGTCACATAGTGTTGCACCATACATCTCATATGACAAGTGATGCATCTGAAAGTGAATCCCCTAATCTCATAAACCATAGAATCACTTTGGCATCCACAAAATCTGAAAATGCACACCTCAAACTCCTCACCTGCACATCAGACATCGTATGATAATGATGCCCCACCCAAACCCGCTATTTTTTGTATATAGAGGACCCCTTCGGCGCTATGCGAAAAAATAGCGAGTGGCAGCACATCGTCTTGTTCCATAACCTACTATTTTCTGTATAGAGGTCCCCTTGGGCGCTATTTTTTCGCATAGCGCCCAAGGGGTAGGAGCCCCATGGATCATATCGAAAAGTATCACTTGCATTGGACAACGTATGATAATGATGTCCCAACCAAACCGACTATTTTTCTCATAGAGGACCCCTTGGGTGCTATGCGAAAAAATAGTGGGTGTGGCAGCACACCGTCTCGGCCAATCCACAACCGATGATGGTGAAAGTTTTCAAGTAGAGGGGTAGGAGTCCCATGGAACTACTTGCAAATTTTCACCCACATCAAATGGCATATAATAATTATGCCCCACCCAAACTCGGTATTTTTTGCATAGGGAACCCCTTGGGCAGTATGCAAAAAATAGTGGGTGGCAGCGCACCGTCCCGCCCATCGGGCTTGCGATGGTGGTGAAACTTTGCGAGTGGAGGGATGGTAGCCCTATGGACCTGCTCGCAAATTTTCACCCACATGGGACAGGAAAGCACACAAAGCTTGGAGAAGAAGAAGCAAGAATACACACAACACAAAGTGTATTAGATTGTGTCAATGTACAAAAGATAAGTTAGCCCTAGAATGATGGGCGTATATACAAGCCGGGGGAAAAAACCTCTTAAAGAGGGAAAAAGTGCCCCGGCGGTCCTAAGTGTGTTCACAATCACTGCCTATATATATGGCAACAAATCCCCCTGGGAGTGATGGTGTGAACGAGCTGGCACTCATGTATAGGGAAGTGCCATGCCCGAAGTAGATCAGTCCACAAAGGGGAGTAAGCCCAAAGCTTTGCGGAAAGCTTCGAACTTCTCACGAGGAAGCGCCTTTGTGAAAAGTTCGGCCAGGTTGTCCTGTGTTGGCACATAGACCAAGCTGATCTCTCCTGCTGAGAGTCTCTCCCTGACATAGTGATAATGCACCTCAATGTGCTTTGTGCGAGCATGAAAAATTGGGTTTCTTGCAACTGCCAATGCGCTCTGACTGTTAGTGTAGATAGAGGTGGCAGACTCCTCCAACACCCAAGTCAGCCATAAGCCGTCTGAGCCACACACACTTAACCATAGCTGTGAAAGCTGCCCTGTACTTAGCTTCACAACTAGAAGTAGCCACAGTAGGTTGCTTCTTGCTCAACCAAGATATGCATGAGCTACTGAGCATGAAACAAAAACCACTTGTGGACACTCTTGTGTCATAGCAACCAGCCCAATCTGAGTCCAAAAAAGCATGTAAATTTGGTGACAACGATCCCCCCTTGGGATAAAACAACCCAAGATGTATGGTGCCACTCAAGTAGCGAAAGATGCGTTTAACTGCCTTCCAATGCTGAGACCCTGGGCTATGCATAAACTTGCTCACCTGTGAGACTGCAAACTGAATGTCCGACCTCGTAATGCATACATAAATGAGGCAACCAACAGCTGTCTGATAGAGTGTGACATCAAAGTGATCTCCAGCATCATGAAGACTCAACTTCAAACCTGTCTCCATTGGAGTAGCAATAGGCTTGCAGTCTTCAAGGCCAAATCTCTGCAACAATGTCTCAATATACTTTGTCTGACACAAAGCAATACCTCCATCACACTACTTAAATTGTATCCCCAAATAATGATGCAAATGCCCCAAATCTGACATCTCGAAAGAGGCATTCAAATCAGACTTAAAATCAGCAATATGACTCTCATTTGGTCCTGTGAGCAGCATGTCATTGACATAGAGAGCAATGATTAGATGTACATCATCCACACGTTTAGCATACAAAGTGCTTTCTGTTGGACTATTCTGAAAACCATGTGCAGTCAAATATGCATGTATCTTTTCATACCAAGCTCGTGGAGCTTGCTTTAAACCATATAAAGCCTTTTTCAACCTGCACACTTTGTTTTCCTGCCCTCTTTGAACAAAACCACGAGGCTGCGATACATACACCTCCTCATGCAAATATCCATTCAAGAACGCAGTCTTTATGTCCAACTGATGTACATTCCAACCATTATGAGCTGCCAATGCACAAATGCTACGAATGGTAGTCATACGACAAAGGTCTCATCAAAATCAATGCCCTTTTATAGCGATCAACACTGCCATCTGGCTTTCGTTTCAACTTAAAAACCCACTTACATCCAATGGTTTTTTTACCAATAGGCAAATCACACAAAGACCATGTACCATTCTTCATTATAGCATCATATTCACTTTGCATTGTAGCCAACCAATTTTCTGATTTTTGTGCCTCATCAAATGAAAGAGGTTCTTCCTCTTCACACATATTAGACATAGCCAAAGCATAACAATCTAATGCATAAGAGGCATGTTAAAAACCTGAACGAGTATGACTAGATATTGGTGCATCAATTTTACTATCACGCAAGGTTTGCACCAGCCATTTAGGCATACCTCTAGCCTGCTCATTTTCAGCCCTATCCTCATGAATTACATCCTGTAAATCTGCATCAGAAATAGGCTGATCTATGATGTCGTTTGAAATCTGCATAGGCTGAGTATTTGCCTCATTAGGACTTACATTTGAATTCCCACCTGTAAATAGAGGCAATAACGTATCAAATACATCCCGTGAGCTTACACCTGTCTCTTTGGTACATGATAACAAAAGCTACACAGCATCTTCCACAAAAACAATATCTCAACTAATCAAGATACGCTTTGACTGCGGATGATACAATCTGTAACCCTTGCTCTCAGCACTGTAACCAACAAAAATGCATTTGACAGCCTTATCATCCAATTTTCTGCATTGTTGCACAGGCACTAAAGCATAGGCCAAGTAACCAAAGACACGCAAGTGACCAATATAAGGCTTCCTGCCATGCCAACCTTTGTATGGAGTAATAGACTGCAAGGCCTTAGTGGGACACATGTTGAGTAGCACACATGATAGCCTCAAGCCAAAACGCATGTGGCAAAGCTTGGTTCTTGACCATACATCGTGCCATCTCCATAAGTGACCTGTTTTTCCTCTCAGCAACACCATTTTGTTGAGGGGTATACGGCACTGCACATTGGTGTTTTATCCCACGACTAGCCAGAAATGCATCAAACTCTTTACACATGTACTCCCCCCCTTGATCAGAACGGAGGGTGCCCACAATACAATTGGATACATTTTCAACTATAAGCATAAACTGTTTGAAGCACAAAAACACTTCGGACTTTGTCTTCAGTGGATATACCCATGCATGCCTTGAGTAATCATCAATGAAAGTCACGAAGTACAAGTGTTTACCAAATGACGGAGTTTGCATAGGCCCACATACATCACTATGTACAAGTTGCAATTTGCGAGTGGCCCGCACAGAACCATCCTTTGGAAACGCACAACGTTGCATTTTTCCCAAAATACAGCCTTCACAAACATGTTTCAAGAGGGGGCAATGAAGCAACCATATCAAATTTCTGCAAACGCAGCAAACTAGCAAAGTTCAGATGACCAAAACGAGCATGCCATAGTTTTGCATATCTGAAACTGCCTTTTGATCAGAAACTGCATTTGCTGAATCTTCCACACACTTGTCATAAGAATTGAGCCTATACAGCCCACGAAACAAGGTGCCAGATACAATAATCGTATCACCAGAAGTCAAATCATGAATAGTACATCTATCATCCACAAATTTGACTACAAGTCTAAGTCTAGCAAGCGCAGAGACAGACAGTAGATTCTTCTTTATTCCTAGCATATACAAAGCATCTGAAAGTGTGAAAGCGCTTCCATTTGCAGCAGTAAGCATAATTTTACCAATGCCCTTCACTAGGTAAGAAGCATTATTGACACATGTGACAGTATTCCCATTAGGGATAGCCTCAAGAGAAGTGAACATATCACGATGCGAGGTAATGTGCTTTGTAGCACCACTGTCAAAATACCATACATGAGAGTCAACAGAAACTGCCAAACATGCATCATGTACAGATGGGTCATACTGGCAATACACGCTAAACGCCCATTCTGTATCCTGCACAACATTTGCAGAATCTGCATTTGTAGAAGCATCCGCTATTGTGGCTGCATTTGACTCTTTCTTCTTTGCCTCTTTAGCCTTTAGCTTAGGGAAATTCTTAATGACATGATCAATTGCCTTACAATAGTTGTACCTCATTTTTTTCTTACCTTTATCAAGAGCCTTCTCAGACCTATTGTTGCTACCTGTGGAAGGAGAAGAAGTTGCAGACCTACTAATAGGAGAAGAAACAGTGGAAGGGACTGCCTTACCACTTCTTCTCTGTTGGGCAGCAACAAATGCCTGATCAACTGCACACTGCCTAGCCCTGTTTTGCCTGGACTGCACTTCTTGCAAGAGCTTGCTGACTAAAGTATCATACTTGACAACATCAGGTCTGTCCTCAGTAACAAGTCTCCATGTGGAAGTAAAAGTCTGATATGACTCAGGTAAAGCATCAAGAACAGTCTGCACAAGAGAATGATAAGGAATAATCTCACTTGCAGAAATCAACTGTTCCTTAAGATCTTTAATCTCAGCAAGAAAAACATTCATGTCATCATCTTTCTGCATAATCTTTGATTCTAGCTCTTTATACTGGTAAGAGATTTTTGCCTCGTTACGACCTGCATACAAACCAGCTAGAATATCCCAAGCCTGTTTTGCTGTTTTAGCTGAACGAATATGTGGGGTGATGTTACGTTTGATAGAAAGTGCAATCAAGGCATGAGCCTGCGCATCTTTACCATCCTAACGAGCTTGTTCAGCAGTGGGTAAAACAACAGCAGCAACAGTAGAGCTGCTAGAACCTGCAACATCCTCAACAGATCCTACATCCACAGAACCTGGACGTACATCCATACCCTGCACAATGTTCCACACTCCTTTTGCAACCAAAACATGCTGCATCATGTATGCCCAAAGTGGGTAGTTGCTGTCTCCATCCAATTTGTCATCAGTAGACAACAGAAATACATCATTGCTGTTATCAGCCATGGCCACTGACTGAAACTGATGCAAAAGCTACCTGTAATGAAGCAAAGACTGAACACAAAACAACTCGTGCTATGTAGCATGGTCCACAATAGAATACGTACGCCTGTTTTGCAGAAAACTGCACTGTCAAAATTTCTGCATGAAAACACATGTGCAGAACTTGCAATGCAAAAACGGAACCCGAAACGATCTCAGATGCGATTTTTGAGAACGCAAAGCCCTACGGGTTTATTTGCAGAGTATAGGGACCTGCAAGCGCTCGTTAAAGCTCACCTCAATCGGAGAACATGAGTCGGAGGGTGTCGGCAGCGTAGCCCTTAGAGCCGATGCCTGCTCTGATACCAATTGTTAGAATTAGGGTTGCAGGAACGCACACAAAGCTTGGAGAAGAAGAAGCAAGAATGCACACAACACAAAGTGTATTAGATTGTGTCAATGTACAAAAGATAAGTTAGCCCTAGAATGATGGGCGTGTATATACAAGCCGGGGAAAAAACCTCCTAAAGAGGGAAAAAGTGTCCCGGCGGTCCTAAGTGTGTTCACACACATCACTGCCTATATATATGGCAACAATAATGATGCCCCACCCAAACCTGATATTTTTTACATAGGGGATCCCTTGGGCACTATGCAAAAGATAGAAGATGGCAAAACACCGTCTCGGCCATCTGGCATCCGATGGTGGTGAAACTTTGCGAGTGGAGGGGTAGGAGCTCCATGGACTTGCTCGCAAGGTGTCACTTGCATTGAATGACATATGATGATGATGCCCCACCCAAACCCGTTTTTTTTTTTTGCATAGAGGACCCCTTGGGCGCTATGCGAAAAAATAGCGGGAGGCAGCACACCGTCCCGACCAATCGACAACCGATGGTGGTGAAAGTTTTCAAAAGGAGGGGTAGGAGCCCCATGGAACTACTTGCAAAGTTTCACCCGTGCATTGGACGTCGTATGATAATGATGCCCCACCCAAACCCACTATTTTTTGCATACAGGACCCCTTGGGCGCTATATGTGAAAAAATAGCGGGTGGTACGGCACCGTCCCACCTATCCAGCGTAAAAGTTTGCAAGTGGAGGGGTAGGATCTCCATGAAATTTCTTACATAGTTTCACCTTCTTGGACGTTGTATGATAATGATTCCCCACCCAAACCCGCTATTTTTTACATAGGGGACCCCTTGGGCACTATGCAAAAAATAGCGGGTGTGGCAGCCGATGGTGGTGAAACTTTGCAAGTGGGGAGGTAGGATTCCCATAGACCCATTCGAGAATTTTCACCCACATTAGACCTGCCATATGATAATAAATCCCCACCCAAATCTGCTATTTTTTTCATAGGGGACCCCTTGGGTACTATGCAAAAAATACTGGGTGGCCCTACATTGTCCCGCACATTCGGCGTTCGATGGTGGTGAAACTTTGCGAGTGGAGGGATAGGAACCTCAAGGACCCACTTGCAAAGTTTCATTCGCATCGGACGTCGTACGATAATGAAGCCCCACCCAAACCCGCTTTTTTTGCATAGAGGACCCTTGGGTGCTATGCGAAAAAATAGCGTGGGTGGCAGCACATCGTCCCGCCCATCCAGCGTCGTTTGATGGCGGTGGAACATTGAGAGTGGAGGGGTAGGAGCTCGATGGACCTGCTTGCAAGCTGTCACACCCGCATTCGAACGCCGTATGATGATGATGCCCCACCCAAACCCACTTTTTTTTTCTTTTTGCATAGAGGACCCCTTGGGCGCTATGGGAAAAAATAGCGGGTGGTAGCACACTATCCCGGTCAATCGACAACTGATGGTGGTGAAAGTTTTCAAGTGGAGGGGTAGGATCCCCATGGAACTGCTTGCAAGGTTTCACTCGCATTGGACGTCGTAGGATAATGATGCCCCACCCAAACCTGCTATTTTTTGCATACAGGATTCCTTGGGCGCTATGTGAAGAAATAGCGACGGGTGGCAGGGCACCAACCCACCCATCTAACGTCCGATGCTGGTAAAAGTTTGCAAGTGCAGGGGTAGGATCTCCATAAAATTTCTTGCATTGTTTCACCTCCATCGGACGTTGTATCATTATGATTCCCCACCCAAACCCGTTATTTTTTGCTTAGGGGACCCCTTGGGCACTATGCAAAAAATAGCGGGTGGCAGTCAATGGTGGTGGCATTAGATGGTGGTGAAACTCTACAAGTAGAGAGGTAGGATTCCCATAGACCCATTTAAGAATTTTCACCCACATTAGACGTGCCGTATAATAATAAAGCCCCACCTAAACCCGCTATTTTTTGCATAGGGGACCCCTTGGGTACTATGCAAAAAATAGTGGGTGGCACTACACTGGCCCGCTTTCGATGGTGGTGAAACTTTGTGAGTGGAGGTGTCGGAGCCTTAAGGACCCACTTGCAAAGTTTCACTCGCACATTGGACATCGTACGATAATGAAGCCCCACCCAAACCCGCTATTTTTTGTATAGAGGATCCCTTGGGCGCTATGCGAAAAAAATAGTGTGGGTGGCAGCACATCGTCTCGCCCATCTGGCGTTCAATGGCAGTGAAACATTGAGAGTGGAGCGGTAGGAGCCCATGGACCCGATCGTAAAGTGTCACCTACAAAGGATGCTGTATGATAATGATGTCCCACCCAAACTCGCTATTATTTGCATAGAGGACCCCTTGGGCACTATGCAAAAAAATAATAGGTGGCAGAACATTGTTCCGCCCATCAGACGTCGGATGGTTGTGAAACTTTGTGAGTGGCAAGATATTAGGCCCTTGGACCTACTCGTAAAGTTTCACCCCCATTGGTTGCTGTATGATAATGATGCCCCACCAAACCTGCTATTTTTTGCACAGGGGACCCCGTAGGCGCTATGCTAAAAGTAGTGGGTGGGTGGCAGCACAACGTCCCGCCTTTTCAGCGTCCGATGGTGGTGAAAATTTGTGAGTGGAGGGTTATGAGTCCCGCGGACCCACTTGCAAAGCTTCAACCATATCGGATGCCATATGATAATAATGCCCCACCCAAACTGGCAATGTTTTGCATTGGTGACCCCTTGGGCACTGTGCAAAAAAGAGCATGTGGATGTGTATGTGGAAGAATGGATGTGGATGTGTATGTATGGATGTGGAAAAATGGATATGGATGTGTATGTGAAAGAATGGATGTGGATGTGTATGTGAAAGGATGTGATGTCAATGTGAAATAATGGATGAGATGTAATGTGATGTGAATGCGGATGTGAGTGAATGAGATGTGATGTCATATGAATCGGATGTAAATGAATGATATGGGATGTGAATGGATGAGATGTGATGTGATGTGAATCGGGATAAGAATGAATGAGATGAGATGTGAAATGAATGTGATGAGGTGTGATGTAAATTGAAATAGATGTGAATGAATGAGGTGTGATGGGATGGAAATATGGGTTGATGCGAGTGGATGAGATGTGATGAGGGTAAATGAGGAAAGATGTGATGAGATGAAAAATGATGTGATTGGATGAGAATAGGAATACATATGAATTGGATATGGATTAAGTAATGTGGACAGATGTGAAACAATGTGAAAGACGAGAGTTCATTATAGAAACTGTATTTATGACCTGTTTTTAAATGATTGTTTCATGTCAATAATGCTGGGGAAACATTTTGACCATTGAGAATGAGGTCGTGGAGACCTAACTGATAAAGTTGCAATAGTTGATGGAGAGTCAATGGAGGATGTCTTGCATAGCAAGGTCGTGACCGAGGTCTTGACCAGCCTCGGTTTGATTTAAATGGTGAGCTTCCGGGTACGGTGGATGAGGGACCAAGGAAGCGGTTTTTGCATAGTACCCAAGGAGTCCCCTATGCAAAAAAATAGTGAGTTTGGGTTTGGCTTCATTATCATACGGCACGTCCAATGCAGGTAAAAAATTTCAAATGGGTCTAAGGGGATCCTCCACCTCTCCCTCCACTTACACAGTTTCACCACCCGCTATTTTTTGCATAGTGCCCAAGGGGTCCCCTATGCAAAAAATAACGGGTTTGGGTGCGGAATCATTATTATACAGCGTCCAATGTAGGTGAAACTGTGCAAGCGATTTCATGGAGATCCTAACCCTCCACTTGCAAGCTTTCACCACCATCGGATGAAGGAAGGGCCGAACGGTGCCCTGCCACCCGCTATTTTTTCACATAGCGCCCAAGGGGTCCTTTATGCAAAAAATAGCAGGTTTGGGTGGGGCATCATTATCATACGACCTCCGATGCGGGTGAAATTTTGTAAGCGGTTCCATGGGGCTCCTACCCCTCCACTTGAAAACTTTCACCACCATCATCGGTTGTCGATAGGCTGGGACAGTATGCTGCCACCCACTATTTTTCACATAGTGCCCAAGGAGTCCTCTATGCAAAAAAAAGCGGGTTTGGGTGGGGCATCATCATCATACGGCGTTCGATCGGGTGACACCTTGCAATCAGGTTGATGAAGCTCCTATCCCTCCACTCGCAAAGTTTCACCACCATCAGATGCCAAATGGGCGGGACGGTGTTTTGCCATCTGCTATTTTTGGCATAGTGCCCAAGGAATCCCCTATGTAAAAAATAGCAGGTTTGGGTGGGGCATCATTATCATACGGTGTCCAATGTGGGTGAAACTTTACAATCGGGTCCATAGGGCTACTATCCCTCCACTCAAAAAGTTTTACCACCATCGCACGCCCGATGGGCGGGACAGTGTTTTGCCACCCGCTATTTTTTACATAGTGCCCAAGGGGTTCCCTATACAAAAAATAGCGAGTTTGGGTGGGGCATAATTATCATACACCTTTCGATGTGGGTGAAACTTTTTGAGCAGATCCATGGGCCTTCTACACCTCCACTCACAAAGTTTCACCACTATCGGATGCCGGATCGGTGGGACGGTGTGCTACCACCACCATACTGTCACTCTGTCAGCACCCATGTGCTATCCTCCAGCTGTATACGAGCTTGACATTTCAACACTCCCCCTCAAGCTCGACATGTCCATCTCTAGGACTCCCAATCTAGTACGAAAATACTCAAACTTATCCTTACCAAGTGCTTTGGTAAAGATATCTGCAACCTGCTCATCTGTCTGTACATATGTCAAATCAACATGCCCATCTAGCACCTTCTCTCTGATGAAATGATAGTGGACCTCAATATGTTTGGTCCTGGCATGATAAACTGGGTTGCTAGCAAGTTGAATACTACTCATGTTGTCACAATGAATGATAACTCTCATATCACTCTGTAACCTGACATCATCTAGCAACTTCTTCAACCACATAGCCTCACATGTAGCTATGGCTGCTCCACGATACTCTGCCTCTGTGGTAGATAAAGCAACTGTAGGTTGCTTTTTACTGCTCCAACTCATGGCCTGTTACTCATATTTCCTTCTCTAGGAAACCTCAACCTTGCCTGCTTTTCAAACTGACAGGCTTCACAAACATGCATATGTCCATCATATTTGAATCGAGGCAATCCACTGACAATGCCTCTTGTTTGCATGTTCTTTAATCTCTGTATATTGACATGTCCAATCCTCTTGTGCCACATGTCAATGTCCTGCACAATCCCATTGCTCTTTGAAAACATGGCTGAGCTCAATTCTGGTATGCCTGCATCCAATTTGAACAACCTTCCTTCCTTCTTGCCCTTGGCAATCAATCTACAGCCATGCTTAAAGTCTTCCACAAAACAGCCATTCTCATTGAATCTTACTTGTAATCCCTGCTCAACCATTTGGCCTACTGATGCCAAATTCTTTGTGATGGATGGTACATATAACACTTCTGACATATTCTTCACATTTCCATCATGCATCCTCAAAGGCACACTGCCAACATGTGTTATAAGATGCTGAGTATCATCTCCTGTGACCACATAACCATTTGTATCCAATGGTTGCATCTTCTCAAACCACTCACCATGACATGTCATGTGGTTTGAGGCACCTGAATCCATATACCATGACTCATCTCCAGCATTCTGAGAATCCATTGTCCCCATAATGTGCTTCATCGCAAAAAGATGATTTGAACTCCCATCATTGTTGCTAGTAGATGCATAATTTCCATGTTGTGGTCTTCCATTCCTCACATCATTCTGCTTTTTGTAACAATCTTTTGCCATATGTCCAAGTTTGCCACAATAGTGACATTCAATCCCATTCAAATTTTGTTGAGGACCTTGCCATCGTCCTCTACCACGAGCACCTGTTCCAAATCTCCCCCTATGGTATTGAAATCCACGACCTCCACGTGATCCAAATGATGACTGTGAATTCTGAAAATTCTGATTTGATTGTGGTTGAGTAGACCTGTCATTCCAACCACGTCCTCCACGGCCTCGAGGGGTAAATCTCCCCCTGCCTCGAAAGCCTCTAGATGAGTAAAAAGCCTGATTCCTTGCATGCTCATCATTGCTTGACGAGGATGCACCACCTATAACACTCATACCACCAAGGCCAAGCTTCAATTCTTCCACAATGAGCAATGACACAAGCTCATTAAAGTTTGGCATTCCTCCCAACCTTACTGAGATGGAAGTGTCAAAAGATTTGTATTCTTTGCCTAAACCACGCAATGTGAGAGCAACCAAATCATCATCATCCATTGGGGCATAAATTGATGACAAGGAATCTGCATAACCCTTGATTTCCTGAACATACTCATGTATACTCCTATTCCTTCGTGTTACACTGTGAATCTGTTGCTTTAGTTGTATCTTCCTTGCACCAGTGTCTGTCTCATACATTCGGCACAATATACCCCATGCTTCTTTCGGTGTATCTGCATCTTGGATGTGAATAAGCAAGGCATCTGTTACACATATTGAAAAATAATGCAACACTTTCGAAGACCGCTCTACCCATTGCTTGTGAGCCAGCAACTGAGCATTATTTGGTTGAGGAGGTAGGAATGGCTCCGGGTCTTCATCCGATACAAGGCTCCACAATCCTTTGCCTTTCAAAAAACTCTTCATTCGAAACTTCCACACTTGGAAGTTGGTTCTGTCAAGCTTCTCTCCAACAATTTGTACTGGACCATCTCCCATTTTGAATACCTATGATGTACCCTGATGTAACACTCTTCTCGATGCTTTCCAAAGCTCCAAATGATTATGAACCAAGCTCAATATGTGCTATACATATGCATTCACACCACAAATGACTTCATGTTGCATAAGAACTTCATTTGTATCATCAAAATTGAAAAGGGGTAAAGTTGAATTTTTTGGTTTTTTTCTCGCCAGTAACCAGTCAAAGATTATGCTCTAAATCCTTCAAATCTTGTCCAAATGCAATGATTCAACTTGCATTGGCTTGTCAACACATTGCTCCAACATATCATAGAAGGGTTTGATCAAATTCTTCAAGGTGAATGAGAACCACCAATTTTTGTAGCTCCCTGGTTTGCCTTTCGTCCGATGGTGGTGAAACTTTGCAAGGGGTAGGAGTCCCATAGACTGGTCTGCAAAGTTTCACCTACATCGGACTCCATGTGATAATAATGCCTAACCCAAACCTGCTATCTTTTGCATTTGGGACCCCTTGGGCACTATGCAAAAAATAGCGGGTGGCAACAGACCGTCTCGCCCATGCGGCATCCGCCGATGGTAGTGAAACTCCGCGAGTGGAGGCGTAGGAGCCCCACGGATATTCTTGCAAAGTTGAACCTGCATCGGAGGCCGTATGATGATGATGTCCCACCCAAACTTGCTATTTTCTCATCGAGGACCCCTTTGTCGCTATGCAAAAAAATAACAGGTTGTAGCACACCATCTCGTCTATCCGTTATTTGATGATGGCAAAACTTTGCAAATGGAGGGTTAGAAAGCCCATGGACCTGCTCACAAAGTTTCACCAGCATTAGAAGTCGTATGATAATGATGCCCCACCCAAACCTGCTATTTTTTGCATAGGGGATCCCTTGGGCACTATGAAAAAAAAGCGGGCGGGTGGTAGCACACCGTCCTGCCCATCCGGCACTCGATGGTGGTGGTGAAACTCTGTGAGTGGAGGGGTAGAATATGAATTGCTCCCAAAGTTTCACTTGCATCATCGGAGGTCGTATGATGAGGATGCCCCACCCAAACCCACTATATTTTGCATAGAGGACCCCTTGGGTGCTATGCGAAAAAATTGCGGGTGGCAGCACACGATCCTGACCATCCGGCATCCATTCGTGGGTGGTGAAAATTTTCAAGTGGAAGGGTAGGAACCTCTTGCAATGTTTCACTTGCATCGGATGTTGTATGATAATGATGCCCCACCCAAACCCGCTATTTTTTGCATAGAGGACACCTTGGGCGCTATGTGAAAAAACAGCAGGTCACAGGACACCAACCCACCCATGCGACGTCTAATGGTGGTGAAAGTTTGCAAGTGGAGAGGTAGCCACATGGAACCTCTTGCAAAGTTTTACCCATATCGGACGCCGTATGATAATGATGTCCCACCCAAACCTGCTATTTTTTGCATACCCTTTGGGCACTATGTGAAAAATAGCGGGTGGTAGCACAATGTTCTGCCCATCCGGCGTCCGATGATGGTGAAACTTTGCGAGTGGAAAGGTAGGAATCCCATGGACCATCCCACAAAATTTCACGTGCATCGGATGACATATGATAATGATGCCCAAACCAAACCCGCTATGTTTTGCATTGGGGACCCCTTGGGCACTCTACAAAGAATAGCGGGTGGCAGCGGACTGTCCCGCCCATCCAGTGTCCAATGGTGTTGAAAATTTGTGAGCAGGCCCATGGACCCGCTCACAAAGTTTCACCCACATCGGATGTCGTTTGATAATTATGCCCCACCCAAACCCGCTATTTTTTGCATAGGGGATCCCGTGGGCACTACGAAAAAAATAGAGGGTGGTAGCACACCGTGCTGCCCATCCGACATTCAATGGTGGTGAAAATTTGCGAGTGGAGGGGTAAGATCCCCATCAACCTGCTCGCAAATTTTCACTTGCATTGGATGCCATAAGTAAATGATGCCCCACCCAAACCTGCTATTGTTTGCATAGAGGATCCCTTGGGCGCTATGCGAAAAAATATTGGGTGGCAGCATTTCGTCCCACCCATCCGGCGTGCGATGGTTAAACTTTGCATATGGAGGGGTAGGAGCCCCAAGGACCCGATGAAAATGTTTCACCTGCTTTGGATGTCGTATGATAATGATGCCTCACCCAAACTCACTTTTTTTACATAGAGGACTCCTTGGGCACTATGCAAAACAATAGCAAGTGGTAGCACACCGTCCCGCTCATCCGACATCTGATGGTTGTGAAATTTTGTGACTAAAAAGGTATTAGTCCCATGGACCTGCTTATAAAGTTTCAGCCCCATTGGACACCGTATGATAATGATGCCCCACCCAAACCCACTATTTTTTGCATAGGGGACCCCTTGGGCACTATGCAAAAAATGGTGGGTGCAGCACAACATCCTGCCCATCCGGAGTCTGGTGAAGCTTTGCGAGTGGAGTGGTAGGAGTCCCATGGGCTTGCTTGCAAAGTTTCACCTACATCACATGCCGTATGATAATGATGCCCCACCCAAACCCGCCATGTTTTGCATTGGGGACCCCTAGGGCACTATGCAAAAAATAGCGGGGTGGCAGCACATCGTCCCGCCCATTGATGATGGTGAAACTTTGAAAGTGGAGGGGTAGGAGCTTGATGGACTATCTTGCAAAGTCTAACTTGTATCAGATGTTGGATGATAATGATACCCCACTCAAACCTGCTATTTTTCTCATAGAGAACCCCTTGGGTGCTATGCGAAAAAAATAGAGGGTGGCAGTACACCATCCTGCCGATCTGGCATACAATGGTGGTGGAACTTTGTGAGTGAAGGGTTACCAGGCCCATGGACCTTCTCACAAAGTTTCCTTTGCATTAGATGTCGTATGATAATGATGCCCCATCTAAACCTGCTATTTTTTGCATAAAGGACCCCTTGCCCACTATGCAAACAATAGTGGGTGGCAGCACACCGTCCTGCCCATCCGGTGTCATCTGATGGTGGTGAAACTTTGTGAGTGGAGGGATAACATACCTATGGATCCACTTCCAAAGTTTCACCCACATCGGACCCCGTATGATAATGATGCCCCACCCAAACTCGCTATTTTTTGCATAGGGGACCCCTTGGGCACTATGCAAAAAATAGCAGGTGGCAACACACAGTCCCACCTATCTGGCGTCCAATAGTAGTGAAACTTTGCAAGTTTAGGAGTAGGAGCCCCATGGCCCTGCTCGCAACCTTTCACCCACATCAGACATCGTAATGATGATAATGCCCCACCCAAACCCACTATTTTTTGCATAGAGGACCCCTTGGGCGCTATGCGAAAAAATAGTGGGTGGCAGCACACCATTTCGCCCATCCGGTGTCCGATGGTGGTGAAAGTTTGCAAATGGAGGGGTAGGAGCTCCATGGAACCTTTTGCAAAGTTTCACCTGCATTGGACACCATATGATAATGATATCCCACCCAAACCCGCTATTTTTTGCATTGAGGACCCCTTCCGTGCTATGCGAAAAAATAGCGGGTGGTAGGTGATGCCCGACCCAAATCCACTATTTTTTGAATAGAGGACCCCTTGGGTGCTATGCCAAAAAATAGCGGGTGGCAGCACACCGTCCCACCCCGATGGTGGTTAAACTTTGCGAGTGGAGGGGTAGAAGCCCCATGGACCTGACATCAAAGTTTCACCTACATCGGATGTTGTATGATAATGATGCCCCACCTAAACGTGATATTTTTTACATAGAGCACCCCTTGGGAATTATGCGAAAAAATAGCAGGTGTGGTAGCAGACTATCGCACCCTTCCGGCGTCCGATGGTTGTGGAGCTTTGCAAGTGGAAGGGTATGAGGCCCTTGGACTTGCTCGAAAAATTTCCCCCCATCGACCCCATTTTGTAATGATGCCCCACCCAAACTCGCTATTTTTTGCATAGAGAATCCCTTGGGAGCTATGCGAAAAAATAGTGGATGGCCGCACACTGTCTCGCCCATCTGGCGTCTGATGGTGGTTGGTGAAACTTTGTGAGTGGAGGTGTAGGAGCCCCATGGAGTCGCTTGTAAATTTTTTACCACATCGAATGTCCTATGATAATGATGCCCCACTCAAACTCGCTATTTTTTGCATAGAGGACCTCTCGGGCTCTATGCAAAAAAATAGTGGGTGGTAGCACACCGTCCAACCCATCCGGCCTCCGCGCAACGAAATCGGGGGTGCTAGCAGTGGAAGTAGCACTTCTTGCGCAGGGCAGAGCCTCTCACTCGGGGCCTCACCCATGGATATCCGAACAAGAGACTAATCCCTCGGTTCTTCCAAAAACCAAACCCGAAAAAACTTCCCTCGCCCAAAAAGCACGGGCGATTCCTCCAGGATATTTTTATGCTAACATAGTCAAGAGCCTTATCTAGCCAAACTGATCCGACCGAACCCGTAAAGTCACATGATTAGATCAAGGAAGAGACTTGCACTTGGATCATAGAGACCAACGCTTTTTTCCTCATCAAGAGGCAGAGCCATTGATTCTTTTCCATAGAACAAAGACTATCCGTGATTTACTTCATCTATCGTACCATAACAAAATTGAGTCTCATTTTAGGGTTCCATCAATCCAGTCCCATGGGTTAGAGCCAACCACCCAACCACTGTAATGATAGGATCCATTTAGGAATTTGGTTCTGTTTTGCCCCAAGTACTAGGGAAAAGAATTACGAGGCCCCCTAGCCGGCGCTTCAAGCAAACTTCAAGATAGTCACACCACTTACATACCCAATATGAAATTGCATGTTTCACAGATTCAGCTGTCTTTAAAACAGCCTTTAAATGAAACCATAGTATCATTGATCATAATCCTCCAAAATATCCAAGTTGAATTCTAATTTCCAATCATTCCTTCATCAGTGTACATATGGCATCATTGGACCAGAACGCTCAACACCTGTCCACTCAAGGGCCTTTTCGATAGTTCCTAGCTCATAGTACCCGGATATTCACTTATAAAAATCCAGATGGACTCTTCGTTGAAGATCAGCAAGATCAACCAACAGATCCATATAAAAGAGCCATGGACTCATCCATTGAGGACCAGCAAGGACAATCAACCAGATCCATGCCCGAGTTCAGAAAACAACTCTAACTCCTTGTTCCATTTTCTTCCTCGATGCACGTGTGGGTATCTTCGGCGACCCAGAGCCCGAGCACCGTATGGTCAGCACCCTCTAGGCTCCTTCGTAGGTCAGCTAGCGCTTCACTCATAGGCCGCTTCCTTGGTCCCTCATCCACCATACCGGAAGCTCACCATTTAAATCAAATCGAGGCTGGTCAAGACCTCAGTCGACCTTGCTACGTGAGATGTCCTCCGTTGACTCTCCGTCTCAGCAGCTGTTGCAACTTTATCACTTAGGTCTCCACGACCTCATTCACAAGATGGTCAAAATGCTTCCCTAGCATTCTTGACACATAAAACAGTCATTTAAAAATAGGTCATAAATACAGTTTCTAACGAACTCTCATCTTTCCACATTGTTTCACATCATTTCTCGTTATTCCACATTCTTCTACATCAATTCACATTGCTTAATACACATCCAATCATATGTATTCCCATCGTCCTTCATCCATTCTCAACTAGTCACATCATATTACATCTCATCGCATCTCATCCATTCACTTCTACCCATATCCATATCACATCACAGTACATTCATTCACATCTATCCCGATTCACATCACATCACATCCATTTCACATCACATCTCATCTATTCACATCTACCCATATCCATATCACATCACATCACATCCATTTACATTGCATCTCATCCATTCATATCTATCCCGATTCACATCACATCACATCACATCACATCCATTCACATCACATCTCATCCATTCACATCTATCCCGATTCACATCACGTCACATCACATCTATCCCGATTCACATCACATTACATCCATTTCACATCACATCACATCCATTCACATCACATCTCATCCATTCACATCTATTTACATCACATCACATTCACATGCATTCACATCTATTTACATCACATCACATGTCATCCATTCACATTTCATCGCATCCATTCACATCCATCTCATTCATTACATCTACATCACATCACATACATCCCATCCACATTACATCACGTCCACATCTCATTCTCATCCATTTACATCACATCACATCCTTTCACATATCATCACATCTCAATCTCGTCTCATCACATTCACATCCACATCCATTTACATCACATCACATCTCATTCGCATCTCTTCACATCCACATCCACATCCATTTACATCACATCACGGAATTCCTCTTTTATCATTTAAATTTTCTCATGCATAAAATAAATTTATCTAAAATTTCTCTTTAAATTAAATAAAAATATTCATTATTTTAATATACCAAAATTTCTCTTTTTCCATTTAATTACACGGATATCCATTATCATGGGAATTCCTCTTTTTGAATAAAAATGAAAATACCAAAAATTTCTCTTTTTTTAATTAATTATTTATGCATAAATACTAAAAATTAGTTTCCCATGAATTTGATGAAAATAATTCTTTTAGCATAGGATGTCCAATCCTAGAATATGGTAAGAAGTCCTCTTTTCACATTATGCATAAAAATGAGCTATGTATTATTTTTTAAAAATTTTACCATGGCTTCGCTGTGCTATTACTGATAATTTTTAATATTTCTAGAAAGAATAAGACTTTGTAATAAAATTATGATAGAAGAACTATATTTTAACTTAAATCCAATTTATGGAATCAAATTATAAATTTACCATAATTTTATTAACATAAAAGCATAAAAAGCCAATTTCTTAACCTCTAGCTTAACAAGCTTAGAGATTGATTTTAAATTAAGAATTTATCAATGAGAAGCATTCATTTGCTTAACAATTAGTCATAGGAATGACCATTCTTTTGGGAGAGAGAGATATACATAAAAAGCATCCTAATTAAGCATAAAAACTAACTTTTTTGTGATTATTCATTAGAATTCTTATAGAAAGCTTGATGCATTGAAAACATTTAATTTGAAACTTCTCAAGCTTGAGAGGGGTTGAGAAGTGAAATCTTTTGAGAATATTAATGAAAACCATGAAATTACTTCTTACCTCTAGATTTGGCTTGCTTCTTTATCTTAGAAGGAAGCCCCCAACCAACCAATTGGGTGGCAGCACACCGTCTCGCCCATCTCGCATATCCGATGGGGGTGAATCTCTGTATAAGTAGAGAGGAAGGAGCCCTATGTACTTGCTTGCAAAGTTTCACCCATATCGGAAGTCGTATGATAATGATACCCCACCCAAACCTGCTATTTTTTGTATAGGGGATCCCTTGGACGCTATGCAAAAAATATCTGGTGGTAGCACACCGTCCCACCCATCTGGTGTCTGATGGTCATGGAATTTTGCGAGTGAAGGGGTAAGAGCCGTTTGTAAATTTTTACCCACATCCGACGCCGTATGATCATGATGCCACACTCAAACCCGCTATTTTTTGCATTGAGGACCCTTTGGGCGCTATGCGAAAAATAGCGGGTGGTAGCTGCCCATCCGACGGTCCGATGGTGGTGAAACTTTGTGAGTGGCGGGGTAGAAGCCCCATGGAGTTACTTGCAAAGTTTTTATTACATCAAACATCGTATGATAATGACACCCCACCGAAACTTGCTATTTTTTGCATAGAGGACCCCTTGGGACCCCTTGGGCGCTATGCGAAAAAATAGTGGGTGGCTGCACACCGTCCCACCCATCCGAAAATCGCTGGCAAAGTTTGGAACCCTTGGACGCTATGCAAAAAAATAGTAGGTGAAACTTTGCAAGTAGAAGGGTAGGAGCCCCATGGACTCGCTGGCAAAGTTTCAATGGCATCGATATCATACGATAATGATGCGCCACCCAAATTCGCTATTTTTTGCATAGAGGAATCCGTGGAACCCATCCGGCATCTGATGGTTGTGAAACTTGGCAAGTGGAAGGATATTAGTCCCATGGACGTGCTCCAAAAGTTTTCCCCCATAAAATGCCATATGATAATGATGCCTCACCCAAACCCGCTATTTTTTACATAGGGAACCCCTTCGGCACTATGCAAAAAAATAACGGGTGGTAGCACAACGTCCCGCCCTTCCGCTATCCGATGGTGGTTAAACTTTGCGATTCAAGGGCTAGGATCCCCATGGACCATCTCGCAGAGTTTCAACTACATCGGATGCCGTATGATAATGATGCCCCACCCAAACCCGCTATTTTTCTCATAGAGGATTCCTTGGGCGCGCTATGAGAAAAAATAGCAGGTGGTTGCACACCGTCCCACTTACCTGGCATCTGATGGTGATGAAACTTTGCAAGTGGAGGGGTAGCAGGCCCATGGACCCACTCACAAAGTTTAACCCTCATCAGATGCCGTATGGTAATGATGCCCCACCAAAACCTGCTATTTTTTGCATAGGGGAACCCTTAGGCACTATGCAAAAGATAGTGGGTGTGGCAGCACACCATCCCGCCCATCCGGCATCCGATGGTGAGGAAACTTTGCGAGTGGAGGAATAGCAGCTCTATGGACCCGCTCACAAGGTTTCACCCACATTGGACGCTGTATGATGATGATGTCCCACTCAAACCCGCTTTTTGTTTTTGCATAGGGGATGTGAGACCCCTGTCCCCTTCGCACACTGGAATCCGAGGAGCTAGTAGCGGAAGTAGCAACCTTGCACACAAGACATAGTTTCCCACTTGGGGCCTCGCCCACGAATGTCTAGACAAGAGACTAATCCCTTGGTTCAGAACCTGGAAACCAAACCTGGAAAAAACTTCCCTCGCCTAGAACGCATAGGCGATTCCTCCAGGAGAATTATTCTAACGTAGTCAAGGGCCTTAACTTCCCTTTTTCATTTCGACCGAACCCGCAGATCACATGGCTAGGATCAAGGGAGGAACTTGCACTTGGATCATAGATACCAATGCTTTTTTCCTCATCAAAAAGAGGCACATCCGTTGATTCTTTTCCATAGAACAAGGATTATCCGTAATTTACTTCAACTATCGTAACTTGAATAGAATTGAATTTTAATTATAGGGATCTATCAGTCCACCCTAACCCCATCAAGTCTCATGGGTTAGCCAACCATCCAACCACTGTATTGATAGGATCCGTTATGAAAATTTGGTTATGTTTTGTCCCGGGTACCACGGGAAAGAGTTCCCAGGCCCCCTAGCCCCGGTACTCATGCAAAATACAATTTAGACACACCACTTACGCACCTGATATAAAATTACCTTTTACAAATTTAGCTGTCTTAAAAGCAAACTTGAAATGAAACCATAGTATTTTGAATCATAATCCTCCAAAATATCCAGATCCAATTTCCAACTTTTCCACTTTCCAACCATAAAATCTAATTTCAGTCATTCCTTCCTCAACGTACCTATGGCATCATTGGTAGCTAGAACGCTCACCCTCTGCTCATTCAAGGGCCTTTTCGATAGTTCCTAGCCCATAGTACCTAGGAGTTTAATCACATAAAAACCGTATGGACTCTCAGTTGGAGATCAACAAGATCAACAAACAATATCCATGTAAACGAGCCATGAACTCATCTGTTGAAGACCAGCAAGGCCAATCAATCAGATTCATGCCCGTGTTCAGAAAACAGCTCCAACTCATTTTTCTTCCTTGACACACGCATGGGTATCTTCGGCGACCCAGAGCTCGAGCACCGTATGGTCAGCACCCTCTAGGCTCCTTCTCGCAGGTCACCTAGTGCTTCACTCATAGGCCGCTTCCTTGGTCCCTCATCCATCGTACCAGAAGCTCACCATTTAATCAAACCGAGGTTGGTCAAGACCTTGCCACGCAACACGTCCTTCATTGACTCTCCGTCAGCTGTTGCAACTTTTTCACTTAGGTCCCATGACCTCATTCACAAGATGGTCTGCATTGCTTTCGGCCATAGAAACTGGCTTAGCATTCTTCACCAAGGTATCCAAAGGTTCATTCATTCCCCAAAAGAACCTGACCCCATCAGCTGCTCTTCATCCAGCGGCGGTGGCGAGTATTTGAGGAGGAGAGCGAATGCTTGGTGATATTCCTCTCTGTGGAACCTTCGGCTTCCTTGGGTTAGCTCTAGGAACTCATTCATCTTTGTTTCCAAGAAGCTTGGAGGACATAATCTCTTTCTGAGGTATGCTTTGAGATCATTCCATGTCTGGGTGTTCCGATCCAAACGGTTTGTCTTGCAATGGTTCCTCCATGCTACTCTGGCTGTTTCTACAATCTTCAGCCTGGCAAGATCCACCTTACTTTTTTTGTTGTAACCTATGACATTGAAGTACTCCTCCATCACTTCGATCCACTTTTCTACGGCCTCATCTAAGTGCTCCCCTTCACCTTTGAAGGGACCTGGCTAAGATCTGTGTAGAGCTTTATGAACGTCAGGTGGTCAAGCTCATCCTCATCCGTGTGAGGATCTGGCTGGCTACCACGTTGCGCACGTCTCCTGATTTTGCCAAAGTGATACATCGTTAAATTTTTTGTTCGACTTCGTTCTGAGATTCTAAGACCTAAGAAGTTCAAAAATAATTCCTTTAAACAAGGTGATCGTTCTACTATAGATCCATGACATACGTCCTGAGAAAATAGAACTTATTCCTTTAAACTCAATATCTGGTGCTCACAATCACTTAGATAACTGGAATTTTTGCAAAACATTCTTTATTTACATAAGGTTTGTAATATATACATAGAGCAACATGGCTCCAAAAAGTCAATGCCTCAATCGCATATGCATGAAGTGGCGATACTACGTTGTGGACATTCCGCGATGCAATTGTGCCCTCACTGCCATTGGTGCTATAATCCTACTCCTTGGGATAAAACAGCTAAAGCCTCAATAAAATCATAGCTAAAGAGACGTTCTGTCTTAGCCTCTATATCACTGATTGCAACATGCGTGGATATATTGCGGTAAGAACCACATATGCTGTCATCTCTCCACTGGATCCGGAAAATACAGCTCCTTGAAATGATTAGCGAGACTCGCCCTGCTCGATCAAGTCCTGGAGGAGGAGAGAATATGCTCAAAAGAAAAGGCAATCATATCCTGATTTTGGGTAAGGTCGGGGATACGAGATAAGTATGGGACGTCCATCTATAAAATCCAATTTATCAATTATAAGTCTTCAACAATGAAGCTTAATCTGAATGAAAATACAACCTATGAATGCACCTTTCTAAAATTTAATTATAAATTCTTGACAAAATTTGTCTTCGATTCTTGAGCTTTCAAGAAAGCTGTGAGACCCCAGCCCTCTCTGCGCATCGATCTCCGGAGTGCTAGTAGTAGCGGAAATAGCAACCTCTTGCGAGGACAGAGCTTCCCACTCGGGGCCTTGCCCAAGAATGTTTGGGCAAGGGACTCCAGAAAGCAAAGGTGATTCCTCCAGGAAAATATTCTGACAAGAATTTATCTAATGGGGTCAAGAGCCTTAACTATCCTTTGTATTCCGATCGGAGCCCGCGGGTCACATGGCCGAATCAAGGAGGGACTTGTACTTGGTTAATAGAGATCATCGCTTTTTTTCCCCTGAAGTGAGGCACATCCATTGATTCTTTCCCATAGAACAAGAATTACCCTGTGACTTACTTTAACTATCGTAACTTAAACATATTTGAACTTTATTATAGGAATCCACCAATCCAGCCTATGGGCTCGCCAACACCAATCGGCCCATGGGCTCGCCAACCACCCAACCACTGTATTGGTGGAATCCCTCTTTATAAAAATTTAGTTGTGTTTTGTCCCGGGTACCAGGGGAAAAGAGTTCCTAGGCCCCCTAGCCGGAACTCATGCAAAAATACAAAATAGACACACCACTTACGCACCCAATATGAAATTGCCTTTTCTCAGATTCAACTATCTTTAAGATAGAATTTGCAATAAAACCACAGTGTTTCCATCATAATCCTCAATATTCCAATTCCATTGTTTTTACAAACAAGTGTCCTCCGGACTCTTCATTGAAGACCATCTAGTAAACCAACGAGATCCAATTTCATAGTTTCCAATTCACCTAAACAATTTCTCACCAATCTATAAAGATCTCCCTCGACATTGTCATGGGTGTCCTAGCAGCCCGTGAGCCCGTGCATCGACTGGTCAGAACCCTCTAGGATCCTCCTTAGGTATCCTAGAACTTCACTCAGGGACTGCTTCGTTGGCCCTCACCCATCGTACCGGAAGCGCACCATTTTTATCCATATATCGAGGTTGGTCAAGACCTTGGTAGGCTTTGCCCTATGAGAGACGTCCTTCGATGATTCCCCACCAACTGTTTGCAACGTAAACTCTCCTTAGATTAAACAATAAACCAAATACTTCCTCCAGCATTCTGGCATAAGACAATCCTTTACAAAAACAGAGTTTCTATGCAAGTAGGATTTTTCCATTGAGAGTACTTTCATCTCACGAAAACCATTTCACAAGAAAACATCTCTAGTACTGTTTCCATAAGACCCTTCATTCAATACCCAGACTTCCTTAATGGAAATCACGAATCTCATATCTTGGGTAATCCATCCATCAATTACAATTTAAAACAAATTTCTAACTTATTTCTAGATGATTTCAAGTCTTAGGAAAAATTCTCTAAATCAGACAGTTATCCCTTCTTCGTACTACTGAAGAATGGGAATGGTCACAAGTCTTGGCTTAATTTACGATTCAAGAGATGGTCAGGCATCTTACTGACCCATCTTTCTTAAGTGGTCATGGTCTAGCACAGAATTACTTGAATTTATTCCTAGATTTATTTCCTAAAGATATTTCTCCACTTATCTCATAAAATAACTGTGATTTCTAATCGTTAAGGATAAAAATCCAATAATATGAAAATTCATTCTACTAAAAGAACTATAAATAATTCTACTTGTGAATAATGGAATTTAACAAGGATATTTCTTTTTCTCAATCATCCTTTAATAAATATGCATACATCATTTTATTAAAATATTCACATAAGAATATTCTCAAATATTCTTTTCTCCCTTTGAACCTAGGCATCAACATGCCATAATTATCTACATAGAAATATGATGAAACATTCCCTTTTTGTTACCAAAATTAATTATGCATATTTATATTTAAAGATACGATGGAAATTCCTCTTTTGATAAATAAAAATATTCATGTATATACATACCATGAATATACCTTTTTAAAATATAACAAAAATTTCTCTTTTAATATTTAAAATGTTTATGCATAGAATATCATGAAACAGCTTGAGTTTGATTCAATTTGGACAAGTTTTGATTCAATTTGGACAAGTTTTGAACTAGTTAGGCCCACTTTTTTGATCTAGTTTAGAAGAGGAGAGATGAAATATCTCATTTTTTTGAATTAAAAATTGGGAAAATGATGAGGATTCTAGGCGCCTCCTTCATGAGCTCCAGTCGCCCTCTTGAGGTGTCAAATTTTTTATTTTTTTACTATTAAGTGCCAGTACTAGTCAACTTCATCTTATATGAGAATTTACTCATTTTTGGTGGATTTTCTTTATTCTTGCATTTTTCATATTCAAACACTTGGATTAACCCTATTGGCCCATTAGAACACTCTTTGGACCTTCATCCATAATTTTGTGAAAATAGGTACCCTTAGGCTAAGGCGTCCAATGCACATATTCAATTAATTTCTAATGCATATTGGAAAACTCTTTTTAAACTTCTATTTTAGGGGAATTCATTTTAAATTTAAAGGATAACTTTATATCCAAAAATATTTCAAAACTGTATTACCTCTCTCTAGAATATTTTCTCTCTTTAGGCCAAAAACAAAGGAAAATAATGTTTTCTTGTATTCTGAAAAAGGGGATGATTACAGGGGACTAAAAGGAGAACTTATACATCTTTAGGGGCTAAGGAGGAACCTTACACGGGTGGCAGCACACCGTCCCGCACCATCCGATGTTTGAGTGGTGAAACTTTGGGAGTGGAGACCCGCTCGCAAAAAAGTTTCACTTGCATCAGATCTCGTATGATAATGATGCCCAACCCGAACCCGCTTTTTTTTGCATCGAGGACCCCTTGGGTGCTATGCTGTCCCGCCCATCCGACATACAATGGTAGTAAAAAATTTACAAATAAAGGGATAGGAGCCCTAGGGACTCGATTGAAAAGTTTTACTTGCATTGGACTCCATATGATAATCATTCCCCACCCAAACCCTCTATTTTTTGCATAGGGGACCCCTTGGCACTATGCAAAAAATAGCGACGGGTGGTAACACACTGTCTTGCCCATTCGAGATCCGATGGTGGTGAGACTTTATAAGTGGAGGAGTCCTATGAACTCGCTCGCAAAGTTTCACCCACATCAGAAGTCGTATGATAATGATGCCCCACCCAAATCCGCTATTTTTTACATAAGGGATGGCTTAGGTGCTATGCAAAACATAGTGGGTGGCAGCACACCATCCCACCCATTCTGATGGTGGTGAAACTTTGTGAGTGGAGGGGTAAGAGCTCATGGGACCCGCTCGCAAGGTTTCACCCACATCAAACTCCTCTATGATAATGATGCTCCACCTAAACCCGCTATTTTTTGCATAGAGGACCCCTTGGGCGCTCCGCGAAAAAATAGTAGGTGGCAGCACACTGTCCCACCCATCCAACATACGATGGTGGTGATACTTTGCGAGTGGAGGGGTAGGAGCCCCATGGACTATCTTGCAAAGTTTCACCTACATGGGACGTCGTATGATAATGATGCCCCATCCAAACTCGCTATTTTTTACATAGAGGACTCCTTGGGAACTATGTGAAAAAATAGTGGATGGCAGCACATCGTCCCACCCACCATTTGGAATCGAATGGTGGTGAAACTCTGCAAGTGGAGGGTAGGAGCCGCATGGACCCGTTCGTAAATTTTAACCCGCATTCAAACACTGTATGATAATGATGCTCCACCCAAACCCACTATTTTTTACATAGGGGACCCCTTTTGAACTATGTTAAAAAATAGCAAGGGTGGCAGCACACTGTCCCACCCAAACTCGCTATTTTTTGCATAGGGGACCTTTGGGCACTATGCAAAAAATAGCGGGTGGCAGCACATTGTCCCGCCCATATGGCAATGGTGGTGAAACTTTGCCAATGGAGGGGTAGGAGCCCCATGGACCCACTCACAAAGTTTCACCTGCATTGGACGTTGTACGATAATGATGCCCTACCCAAATCCACTATTTTTCTTGTAGAGGACCCCTTGGGTGCTATGCGAAAAAATTAGTGGGTGGTAGCACACCGTCCCGCTTATCTGGCATTCGATGGTGGTGAAACTTTGCGAGTGGAGGGATAGTAGGTCCATAGATGTGCTCACAAAGTTTCATCTGCATCAGATGTCATATGATAATGATGCCCCACCCAAATCCACTATTGTTTACATAGGGTACCCCTTGGGCACTATGAAAAAAATAGCGGGTGGTAGCACACCGTCCCGCCCATCCAGCATCTGATGGTAGTGAAACTTTGCGAGTGGAGGGATAGCAGCCCTATGGACCTGCTCGTAAAGTTTCACCCATCGAATGTTGTATGATAATGATGCCCCTTCCAAACCCGCTATTTTTTGCATCGGGGACCACTTGGGCACTATGCAAAAAATAGCGGGTGGCAACACACCATCCCACCCATCCTATCGATGGTGGTGAAACTTTTTGAGTAGAGGGGTAGTAGACCCATGGACCTGCTCACAAAGTTTAACCTTGAGGACACTGGGGATGTCCCACTCTCACAACATTTCACCCCCAAACCATTAATAAAAAGATACAAAATATATAAGCACAAGTGACAAGCCAACTTATAATATATATGGGTAGAAGATACAATCTGAGAGAAAGATAAAAAATGAAGGGAGAGATACAACAAATAAGAGGGAGGAGGCTAGAATATCAATTCGCAGACTCTCTACCTCTCTGAGGGTCTCAAAGTTGCTCATATGCTTGTGTTGGGCTAAGGTCCACCATGGGTGGCCTTCCTTCTTGTTGTTAACTCACAGAAGCTTGAGTTTCACAGCAAGAACTAGATAAGAGTATATGATTTCCTCCTTGCTCCACTCATACTACACAAACTCAATGCCACCCTTGCGCATCTAACCCTGTGCATAGTAGTGACTTGCAACTATTATGCTGTGGGCATCAAGTGAGAATCCATAATCATCAGTCACATCACACTCAAGGGTGCAATGTGGGCCTAGTGCACCTCAGAATGTAGTAGTCCACCTCCTCCTCATTGCCCTCATAGGCAATGATTGCAAAAACATCACCCACTGTCGAAATATCTATCAAAGAATCATGATCTGTCCCCTTAGGTAGTGTGAGAGGATCAAAAGTGGTGGGGGGTAATGCTCCTCGCTCTAGCCTCAACACATGTTGCAACCAAGGATCAACCCACTCTCTCATCTTGCACAATGAGTAGTTACCAATGATGCATGGTCCACAAAATCATGAGCGACACCGTGTGAAGATGGTGGTTGGGTCATCATAGGATGTGCTCCTAATGGAGTGTAGCCTAAGTGTGCCATCCACTATCACACAATCTGGAGAAGCACCGTCAAGGACACTATTGTCAAAACACACCAAAAGAACCTCCTGACAATCTTGGCATCTTGCTAAGGGAAGGAAGAGGCAGCACTAGTGGTCAAATGCACATTGCACCAATCCACTGCATGCTGTGCATCTTGAAAGTGCTCATTGTCATGGTGGAGCTGGTGACATCTAAGGGCGCATTTGACACACGCACCTGCACTTGCACCATCATGCTCCCATGGCCTGTCTCAAAGAAGATATAAATCACCTCAGTAGCCTGTCATGCGATGCCAAGAATATAGCCAATAAAACTGATGAGCACTCTTGAACTGTGCCCCACATCTATTAGACCATATCCAGTGCCTTGTCCATGTGCCTCCATGCTCTCTCAAAAAGTCATCACTCATGATGATGGAAGCAATGCTGCACAAAGTGGACGTTGTGAGTGAGATCATCAATAATGTAAAAGAAATACTCTCTAGGTGTTTGCTATGGCATCTACCACTGTCGCCTCTGCATGCCGATAACTAAAATGCACCATGATGGCCACCTAGTCAAGCACACAAGAATGGGAATGGTTTGATTCATAGACAACATCAATATAAAATATCTTGAAGACCTTAAATTGAAAATGAGGCAATGTCTCATGCAATACTTGCTCAAAAAAGTAGTACTCTTCCTGGATCTCCTACTGTGGTGCGAATGTGTAATTCTCTTGTGAAGTTGACCACAGAGACAACTACACCAATAGGAAACTATTTCAGGCTGGCACGAAACTGACGATCCTGCCACTTGGCACCGTGAGCATGATGTATGTAGGCATACACATAATATGTAAATGTGCTCATGAACTCGCCCATGTGCTGAATGGTGCTCCACTAGTTGTAATCTCCTCGACTGCCCATGTGTTTGATACTCATACTGTCGCCATGTCACCACCTCAGCCATCGAGGAATCCTCCTTGCACAAGTGATGTATGGCAAAGCTGCCACACATGAGGTACCAATCCCCATGAAACAAGCCATTTGATCCTAGATGACATCCTCTGCCCCCCACAGGCATAAAAGCGAGTGAATAAAATCCCTCGCACTATAAGGTGCTACCATTCGATGGGGCCAGACAAAAGACATCATACAAAAGCCGAAATTCAACGTGGTACCTACAAAGACCTCTGTCCCATCATGCTGCCTCGAGTAGCGCACAAACCAAGGCTTGCAAGCCTCAAATGAACATTAGCTAATGGTTATCTCAGGGTGTGTAAACATGAATTGAAAGTACAACTCTGTCTGCATCATCTCAAGAAAGCAAGCCCCATGCACTATATATGTACTCCCCCCATGAAACAAACCTTATGTCGCAATGCCTTCTTGTACTTTGGTCATGCACGATAATTCTCCTCCCAAGACCTATTGAGATATCGAGCTTAGCTAGTGCTACGGTGGACATTGTTGACCTGCCTAGGTAATAACTTCCACATTTACACCACTGGAATGGTTGGTGAGATTATGGATGATATGCGGCTAGTGGGATGACAGGCTGTGTGATAGCCATTTTGGATTACCAGAGACTGGCATAGTTATAGCACGAGCTCATTTAGTCAGGTTCACATTATGGACCGACCCTTGTATGTTGTAGTAGTTGAGTACTAACCCATATAGTGTGTACTATTATCTTTATGTTATGGTTGGTTGAGTAGAGAAGAAGAAGATAGAAGAAAATTCAGCTGTCCATCTATCTCTTGTGTCTTGCTCTCTCTTGTGTGTGTGTGTTTGCTTGCTAGGGTTTGAAGCTCTCCCTCTCCCCACATTCTCTTTATGCTATCAGAGCTTGGTTTGTGTGAGAGATAAGGAGGCAAGAAAGAGGTAAGAACAAGCAAGGAAGGAAACGGTACTACACGAGTAAGAGCACCATCATCTCTTTCCCCTTCTTGGTTTAGGTACAACACCCCCTCAGTAGCTTTGGGAGCTACACATCTCTGATTGAGGAGCTGTCTTTGTGGGAGCGGAGCTATAAGGAAGGTATACTATCTTGTTGGACAATGTTTTTTCAGCCGGATTCGTGTTTCGAGCACATTATGGGCCCCGTTTCATCACTGCAGGGTATGTTCGGCAATTTTCTGGAAGTTCTGGTGGAGAACTGTTTCTGCTCGAAATCTGGTTATTGCAGTGTAGCAGTGCATTTTGGAAGTGCAGACAGAGCATGTATTGTTGATACTGGGTGTATGTACATGTACTCTGGTCACATTTGGTGACACATAGGCTATGCTGAAGTACCACTGCTATAACAATTACATGAGATACTACTATATTACATGTTGCATATAGAAGTTGTCTATTTGCAAGTTATTTGGTTGCTGTAGGAAAACATGTCTGATGAAATTAATCAGATTGTTAGTGAGAAGCTGGATAAGAATAACTTCCATGCGTGGAAGTTCAGAATGACCAATTTCCTAATGGTGGGTAAAGGATTTTGGGATTATGTAGAAGAAGACAATGAGGAGCCTCCAGAGTTATCTGAGGAGAATGCCACTCCTATAGATATAAGAAGGGAATTCAAGGATTGGAATCAAGGTGCAAGAAAAGTCATGTAATGGCTTTCAATTAGTGTCACATACAGGATGCAAACACATACAAGATGCAAACACTCCAGCAGTTGCATGGCAAAATCTGGTTCACATGTTCCAGACTAACACAAAGGCAAGGAAGTTGCAGTTAAAGCAAGAGTTGCATACTGTGTGGAAAAGAAAAGCATGTCCATCAATGACTATGCCTTAAAGATCAAGGGCATTGTTGAATCCCTTGGGTCTATCAATGTATCAGTGGAGGATGATAATTTGGTTGAGTGTCTGTCTAAATGGGCTTGGCAAAGAGTACAAGCCATTCAAGACCTCCATTGCAGTTAGGGAGGTGCGGATTCTTCTTCACAAAAAGCAAGAACACATCGGAACAGGCCTTCTACTCTAATTCAAGTAGAGGCAGAGGTAGAGGCCGTGGTGGTGGCCTACAAGGAAATCAGAATCTGGACAACAATAGTCCAATGATTCCAGCAATCATATAGAGGTGGAAGAGGCCAAGGTGGTGGCCTACAAGGAAATCAGAATTTTGGACAACAATAGTCCAATGATTCGAGCAATCATATAGAGGTGGAAGAGGCCAGTCTAGAGGCAGGGGGAGCCAAAGAGGCCGAGGTGGTTGGCAAAGAAATAAAAATACAAATAACATAGAGTTCTATTACTGTGGCAAATCAAGACACATGGCAAAGGACTACTACAAAATCAGAATGAGATTAAAAGTGGGAAGTTGCAGCAACGCAACTATGCATCATCTAGCAAATGTGGAGATGATGACATAAGTGAGTAGCTATTTGTGATGCAGCACATACTTAGTTCCATAACAGGGGATGTGTCAAGATCTCAAGATATATGGTATGTGGATTCTGGTGCCTCTAACCACATGACCAGTCATGCTAAGTGGTTTAGATATATGCAGAAAATAGAAAAACCAGGTTATGTAGAAACAGGTGATGATACTGTGCATCCCATTGCGCATGTTGGTAAAGTGCCATTGTCTATGCAGGATGGCAAAATGAAGTACTTGGCTAATATACTTCATGTTCCGTCGAATATTACAAAGAACTTGGTTTTTGTTGGTTGAGCAGGGTCTACAAGTGAGGTTTAATCGTGAAGGATGTTTTGTGGAAGACTTCAAAAATAAGTGTCGCTTGGTTGCAAAAGGTAACAGAAATGGAAGGATGTTTACTTTGGATGTGAACATGCTTGAGATAAAGGTAGCCATGTTTGCGCATGGAATAGGTGTCACTGCAGATATTGACATATATGGCACAAGCGCATTGGTCATGTGAATGTACAGCACGACTGAAGTCTATGCAGGCCCAAAATATTGTTGCAGGTTTGCCAAAGTTTAAGGTTGACCCATATGCACTGGCGTATCGAGAGCAAAAGAAAAAAAAACTAAACTTTAGACTGGGTATGCTTTCATCTTATGGAGCCTCAGCCCAATAGCTATGCGGCATATTCTTCTCTTCCATCAATGCTCGCGCAATCTCAGCAATGTGCCTGTTTTTCTGCTCAGCAACTCCATTTTGCTGTGGAGTGTATCTGCATGTAAACTGTCTTCGAATACCATTCTTCTTCAAAAATTCAGAGGACTCATTGGAGAAGTACTCTCCCCTCCATCTGACCTTAGGCACTTTACATATTTCCCTATTTGCTTTTCAACTAAAACTCTGAAATTCTGAAAGTGAGTGAACATCTCACTCTTCTCCTTCATGAAATATACCCACACTTTCCTTGTGTGGTCATCAATGAATGTCACATAATACCTGTAGCCTCCCATAGACATGGTCTTTGTAGGACCCCATACATCTGAATGCACAACATCTAGTGCATTCTTGCTCACATATCTGTTACGTAGAAACACATGCTTTGTTTGCTTCCCAAATTGGCATGCTTCACATATTCTCTGCATACCTTCCACTTTAAAATTTGGCGACCCTGTCACAATTCCTTTAGTCTGCATAGACTTCATTCTCTGCACATTCACATGTCCAATTTTTTTATGCCAAATGCCTGTGTCTGCAACAATTCCTGAACCATTTGCAAACATCGCAGCACTCATTTCAGGCATGTTTACATTGAACGTAAACATTCTGCCCACTCTGTTGCCTTTTGCAACCAACCTGCACTTGTCTTTAAAGTCTTCAACATAACAACCATCAGGGTTAAACCAAACCTGCAAACCCTGCTCAATCATCTGGCCAACTGAAACCAGATTTTTTGTTATGTTCGGAACGTGAAGTACATCTGCAAGATACTTCACTTTGCCATCCTGCATAGACAATGGCACATCTCCAACATGGGAAATTGGATGAGCAGTGTCATCCCCTGTTTCCACCACAAAACCTGGTCTTTCCGGGTTTTTCATCTCCTTGAACCACTCCCCATGACTTGTCATGTGGTTCGAAGCACCTGAATCCACATACCATACATCATCTTTTTGTGCTACATCAACATTTTCAAACATGGCATCACGACATGTTGCATAACAAACAACCTTTCATTATCCTCATTATTTCTGCTTGAGGATGCATAGTTGTTTTGCTGCACTTTCCCATTTTGCATGTCATCCTGCTTCTTATAACATTCTCCCTGCACATGTCCAGGCTTACCACAATAATAGCATTCATGTGCATCATTATACTACCTTTGCCAATTTCCGTAGCCTCTTTGACTCCCCCTGCCTCTGAATTTTCCTCTTCCACCTGCGTGTTGTTATTGTTGTTGTTGTGTATTCTGGGACTGTTGTTGCTGCTCCTGTTGCTGTCCATAATTCTGATTACCTGTTCGGCCACCTCCTTGACCGCGTCCATGGCCTCCTCTACCTCGTCCTCTTCCTGAACTTGTGTAGAAGGCCTGTTGCTCTAAAGAACTGTTTTTGTTTTGTGAAGACTGTTGGTCTTCACCCAAGCTCTTCTCTTCTATAATCAGCATAGACACCAAATCTGTAAAGTTGGGAATGTTTTCCCGAGTCTGAATAGACATCTTGAATGCCTTGTATTGTGGCCCGAGACCACGTAGACAGACCTCCACCTTATCATCATCATCTATTGGCACACCAATAGATGCAAGGGATTCCACAATACCCTTTATCTTCAACGCATAGTCATTCACAGACATGCTCTTTTTCTCCACAGTATGAAGTTTATTCTTCAACTGTATCTTACGTGCCTTGGTATTTGTTTCATAAAGCTTTACCAAGGTGTCCCACACCTCCTTGGGGGACTTGGCATCCTGAATATGCCCAATCATGTGTCCTGTATACTAATGGAGAGCCAATACATTACTTTCCTGGCTCCTTGGTTCCAGTCTTTAAACTCTTTCACATCTGTAGCAGTCGGATTTATGTCTGGTATCTCTGGTGCCTCTTGATGCTCACCTTCTATGTAGTCCCAATAGCCCTTTCCCATCACGAAATTCGTCAACCTGAACCTCCAAGCATGGAAGTTATTCTTATCAAGCTTCTCAGCCACAATCTGGGTTATGCCATCATTTGACATCTTGCCAGATACACAAATTTCCCAGAAACAGCACTCTGGTTTTTCTTGCACAAACTGCTGTATTTTTTTGCAGTGGTACTGTAGTACTCTCAAATGTCACAACCACCAGTGACTTCAATGTGCATACATACACCCAGTGGCAATTGTTGACCTCTTTGCAGCACCCACAGTGTCTGCACAGTCAATCTGTCTTCCTGCAGTTCTTAAAACAGAGTTCTGTAGAGAATCGATGACTTACCCGCAGTGCTCGAAATCGCCTGCTTTCTGAAAAACGAAGGTCCAGACGCGCCCGAAACGCATTTTCAGCCCAGAAATGGTTGTCCAATAGGACAACATAGTTGCCCTATAGCTTTACTCCCGTGAAGAAAGCTCCTCAATCAGAGATCGTTTGTCAGTGCCTCCCATAGAGCTCCCGACAAGGGTGTAGTCACCAACACAAATAGGGAAGAGTAGTTGAAGCTCTTACCCTCGTACTGCTTCCTGTGGTTCTCTTTATTGTAGCTCAGCCCTTAGCACACGAACCAGGCTCTGATACCATGAAAAGATGCAAAACATGAAAAGATGCAGGGGGGAAGAGAGCTTGAGCTCTTGCAAGCACACACACACTCACAAAACCCTAATAGAGAACACACAAGGTGAGAGGCTGAAAATCTTCTTCTTCTTCACTCAACACTCAACACCCCATATACAAGATAAGAGTACACATAATATGAAAGGTACTCAACCAATACATACACGGGTTCTCTATAGTGTGAACCCAACTAAATGAGCTGGCGCTATAACTATGCCAGTCTCTAGAATGGCTGTCACACAGCCTGTTATCCCACTGGCCGCATATCGCCCAAGATCTCACCAACCATGCCAGTGGTGTAAGTGTGGGGCCTATCCCCCAGGCTGGTCATCAGTGTCCACCGCCTCACTAGACGAGCTCGATATCTCAACAAGTCAAGCATAAGATGGATCCAAATTGATTGGCTGCAAGACTTGCCCTTATAGTGTTTGTTTTGAGAAGTGTCTTGCGAGGTACACATCGTGCCACTTCTCGTCAAATTCATCGTCAAGCACTTCATGTAGGGTTTGTGAGGAGATAAAGCTTGGACAAAGGGATTGAGGTTTCTTTATGGGCTAGTAATGGTCGTGCACCTAGATGCAGCCCCGTTTATTAGAACCTAAGATGAGGGCAATGATAGAGAGGTTTTAAAGAGATGTGGGGGAGATGGAGATCTTAAAACCCTAGCAAGCAAACACACACACACACACAAGAGAGAGCAAGACACAAGAGATAGATGGATAGCTGAATTTTCTTCTATCTCTTCTTCTCTACTCAACCAACATAACATAAAAATAATAGTACACACTATATGGGTTAGTACTCATGTGAGGTAGCTTGGTTGAGAAAGCTACTTGCAGATTTGGGTCTATCAGTGGATAGACAAAGTCATTTCTTGTGACAACATTAGCAGTATACAGTTGGCCAGGAACCCAGTTTTTCATGCTCGCACGAAGCATATAGAGGTCCACTACCACTTCGTATGAGAGAAGGTCTTGGCAGGAGACCTTGACCTTGTTTATGTCAGCATAGAGGATCAGGTAGATGAAAATCTTCACCAAAGCATTGGGTACAGAGAAGCTCTGCAGATTCAGGTCTTCGCTTGGCGTACATGAGATGGAGTTGAGCTCGGCGAGGGGGAGTGTGAGATATCGAGCTCGTCTAGTGAGGCGGTGGACACTGATGACCCGCCTGGGGATAGGCCCCACACTTACACCACTGGCATGGTTGGTGAGATCTTGGGTGATATGCGGCCAATGGGATGACAGGTTGTGTGACAGCCATTCTAGAGACTGGCATAGTTATAGCTCACCAGCTCATTTAGTTGGGTTCACACTATAGAGAACCCGTGTATGCATTGGTTGAGTACCTTTCATATTATGTGTACTCTTATCTTGTATATGGGGTGTTGAGTGTTGAGTGAAGAAGAAGAAGATTTTCAGCCTCTCACCTTCTGTGTTCTCTATTAGGGTTTTGTGAGTGTGTGTGTGCTTGCAAGAGCTCAAGCTCTCTTCCCCCCTGCATCTTTCATGACTGTGGTGTAGGACTATCTCAAGCTCAGTAGCCCACCAACACCGGCCCTCCTCGAATGTGGGTTACAAATCGTAGAAGCGCGGTACAATGTGCCATGCATGAGTGCCGTAGGCAATGCATCTAGCACACTAGATTGTGATGCCATATGGAGGTCACTAAAGTACTTATCAAAGATAGCATTGGCATGGTTTCGTGCACCAGATCTGGAAAGGGATTTCCCATGAGAAGATGTGTCATGAGAAACACTAGAGGGTGGAGTGGCAAGCACATGGTTAATAGTGTCATCAGCATTGTTGAGGAGAGGAGTGGGGTGCCGGTCGGCGCGGCAAGAAGGGCATGTGCACCACATCAAGAAGTGGCATGAAGATCATTGGGCCACACTAGATGGAGGAGTTCCAAGCTCGTAGGTGTCACCCAAGAGAGGTCAGGCAAAACTTGTGGGGCACGACCGAGGCTAGAGAGGCACGGAGTGGCAAGATCATGGAAGGTGCTTGACAAAGGAGTGGCAAGCTCGGATGGTGCCCCCCCTAAGATGGAGAGGTGCCCAATGGAGGAGTGGCTAGATCATGGTGGGCACCACCCAAGAGAGAAGTGCCAAACTCGTAGGGCGTGCCAAAAAGGTGGAGAGGCACCAAAGATAGGAGTGTCCACCTCATGGGTGGCGCCTGAGGGTGCCTGAGGGTGGAGTGACAACAGCATGGGCAAGGTGTAAGGGAGGAGTGGCAAAGGGCTCAAAATAGTGTGGAGAAAGAATTGTGGGACAATGAGGAGGAGAAGGAGCTGGAGTGGGGTCATGGAGAAGGAGCTGGAGTGGAGTCATGGGGAAGAGGATGGAGAATGGGTGGGCGGAGGAGATAATGCCTCATCAATCGAACCCGCCGTGCGTTGCAATGTTCGAGCCCTTGCTTTACATTCACGATCTCTTCTTCTCCTATCTTCCATGTGAACCCTTGCTTGCTCCTCATGAATAAGGTGGATTAGGGAATCCATTGCCTATTGCTTTTTCTACTCCTATGACTTTGTGAACCCATGCTAAGAAGATTAAGCATAAAATTAGAGATAATTAAGATTAAAGTAATACTAGAACATATGCTTGGAATGGAGTTATCTCCAAAGTTGGTGATATTAAAAACCCCATCTGTTGAAACCGACATCCTATGCTTAAGTATTTATAAGCTACCCCCCCCCCCCCCCCCGCGAGCACACATATACCTTATATTGCTTATATGCAACTTATTTGGTGCCCATATAGCCCCTCTGCACACATACAACTAATCCAAACATATTCTATGGCCATCTCACATATACATAGCCCATCCCATTGCACACATGCAACATTACACTCACATGCAACCCATCATGCACATGTGCAACTCACACTAGTCACATGCAACCTATATAGTGCTTATACAGTCCATCTCGCACACACACAGCCTATCCCACACACATACAACCTATCTTGTGCCCATAGAGCCCCTCCCCCACAAATTTAGCCCTTTTAGATCACTAACAACACATGTCATGGCCATTTAGCCCATCCCGCTAACATATAGCCCAATCTAGATTATAAACAACCCATTCCACATCCATACATCCCATTATGCACACACACAACCTATTTTGTGCCCATATAGGCCCTCCCATATAGATACAACCCATCCATCCCACAAAAAACCTCATGCACAAACAACCCATCTAGAATCATAAACAACCCGTCTTGTCATCTACCATCTAGATCACAAACCAGCCCATCCAGTTCAAAAATAGCCCATCCCATCATTGGCATACATCCCGTCTCGTAAAAACAGCCCATCCAGCTCAAAAACATCCCATCCCATCATTGGCATACATTCCATCTCGCACATATACAACCCATCCCATGCACACATGTTGTCCATCATGCTCACATGCGGCCCATCTTGCACACTTACAACTGATACAATGCAAAAACAGCCCATTCCATTGGCCTATAGCCCATCCAGCACAAAAATAGCCCATCCCATCATTGGCATACATCCTGTCTCATAAAAACAGCCCATCCCATTGGCGGGTGGTTGCAAGATAAGGGGCACCACTTTTGACACTTGGGCGCCCTGAAGGTAGCTTGAAAACATGCATATTCACAACTCAAAGGTCCAATCTCTCGTAGTTATGTTTGGAATTTAGTGGCATGGTGTTTGGGGCACATTATACATATAATTTTTTATGAAGACTTGAAAAGTAAATTATAATTTCTTGGATTTTTTATAAATAACTCATTTCATAAATTTTGCAAAAAAAATAATTATATTTATTTTTTATTGTAAGAAAAAAACACTTCTCAAAGTAACTAAGTTGAAGGGCAACTCATGAGCAAGAGGAAAAAATGAAGATAACCTTTTTTAAAGACGGTCAAAATCCATGTGTTGCAATCCAAATGTTGTAATCTACGTGTCATAAATTCTCTCAACAATTGATACTACAAAGACGATGGGCCAAAAAGATCAGACACCATAGCATTTCTCATTTTAAAGCCACAATACTAAGGTGTCTTTTCTCTTTTATAAACCCCCTGATCGAAAATCCAATTTAATTTAGTGATTGTTTCATTGCGAAAGTTTTGGCATTTGCATTTTTTAACTTTCTTTATTGCAATATAAGTCACACATACAATGCTTAGTACTTCTGCATCCCGAGTCCAATGATCAACCCAATTTGAACATAAATGTAACACATTACATAAAGCTTAGCTTGATTTATTGGGAATGTTTTTGCTATTTAACTATTTCTTCACTGCTTTATATTGTAAAGCAACATGTGATTTTCTATTCAAGATCTTGGCAAATTTGAAGCTCATCATTGAAGATCCAACGATGAGAAGTTAGAAAATCATGTATAGAATGTGGCCATATTGTCAAATTGCAATTTTAACAGCAGTTGAATTTCTTCTGATCTTTTATAGAAAATTCACTCGATCTCTTAGAGGGCTTGGAAAAGTTTAATAATTAAAGTATATAAATTTATACGACCCTCATTGCACTTCAATTTCTTGTGGATTAAAGTACTTGTCATGAGTGATGAATTTAACAAAAAAACATTGGAGTGAATTTGAGTAAGGGAAGCCCATTTTTGAGCCATCATAATCAAATTTTCATTGTTTGTCCACCCAAAGTCTAAAACAAAGGATGCCTATTAGGCTTGGTGTTTCACCAAATCTAGAGAGTATGCCATTTGTCAAGCAATTGAGCTATGGTAACATAGGCTTAGTCCTACATGTACATGCCACATCATGAATATGGAGGAGACTCCCAATAAGCATCTTGCCATCTCATCATGCCACCTCAACTTAGTCATCAAGGTTGACTCCCTAAAGCCTACATGGTATGCCACATCAAATGCAAACATGGCATTTCCATGTAAACAAGAATGTCCATGTTATCTTGCCACCTGAACACAGTCAACTTGGTTGACTCTCTATGCTTAGATGGCATGACACATCATATACGCGCATGGCATTGCCACCTCACATTTAAGCATGAGGAATGCCCACGTGGAGGTTCCATGTCTGGACAATTTTGCAACATGGCAAAACGCCTGCCACCTCACCATTATATTTCATGATTTAATTAATACAAAAAAATCATTTTTAAATACTTTTTTGATAAAAAAATTAAAAATAAAATTATGTAATATAATTCTATGTCTCTCCTCCAAAAAATCATAAAAAGATTTAAATTTTGTATTAAATAAATATCATTTATTGAACAAAATATATTATTAAAATAAAATTTTTAACTTTTTCAATCAAGTAAATATTATGATATAATCAAATAAATTTTTACTAATTAAAAAAACATATTTTTTAAAAAAATGGGAGAAAACTTGAAATATGTCTAGGAAAATTTTAATATTATTTATCAATCAAATAAATTTATGTATTATACGAATAAATTTTATTAATTAAATAAACAAAAAATAATATTCGTTACTTAAAATAATAAATTCATTCATCATTTCTAAAAATTTTAATTATCTTTTAATATCTTATAGTGTTTAAATTATTTGGCACTCAAGCAAAAAATTCAAAGATAAATCTGTTAATGCAATTCTACAAACTGGATATAAAGGAAAGTGAACCTTCGCCATTCTCTTTCTTTTTTAGTTGCCTGCATCCTACTGGATCTCCATGCGTATCTCCACCACAAATTGTGCCTCTTTTAGCAAATGTACATATGGCCTACCCATACGTTCTAGCCATTTGGTTTCAAACAATGGTGACCATCCTTGCCAACATCCATGAAATGATGCGTAGCTTTTTACGTGATTTATTCAGCATTTAATGCTGATTTTGAAGTCGTGGGCAAAAACTATGTTGGCCGCTTGGATTAGTGCTGGCCGACTGCTATTTATGAAGTAGTATAAATAGTGAGCCCACAATCCCATTGAATCATCTCATAATTCACCAAGTGCTAAGGCAATCAAGGGCCAAGACAGCCAAGGAGTGCTAACGCAAAGAGCTACATGTAGTCGCGTGATGATGCATGTTTTCTGAGATTTGGTTGGAAAGTGCGTGTTTCTGGATGACATACTGGTTTTTTCAGCTACGGTTGAGCAGCATGACATTGATGTGGAGAAAGTCCTTAAGTTGCTGGAAAGCAACGAGCTCTACGTCAATGAAAAGAAGTCAGAATTTTATCTGTTCCAGGTTGTATATGTGTGAGATATGATGTATGCTAATGGGATGGGCTGTTTTTTAGTTGGATGGGCTCTTTGTTGTCCATGATTGGCATCATATGTCTATGCTTAGATTGGTCTCAAAATGGGTTCTCTAAATTGGAGAACACTTATTTCCAAGACGGGGAGAGGTATGGCCATTCTTGCCATGGGATCTCCACATAAAACTTAGATTGGTCTCAGCATGAGTTGTCTAACTTGGAGAACACTTATTGCTAGAATAGAGAGAGGTATGGCCATGCTTGCAAGTGCTGTCCCACTGAATGGGGAGTTCTACCAATGCCACGAATGAGTTGTCAATCGAGCTATCCATGGTCAGAATGGTCTTCTATTTGCGGAGATCAAAGAGACTCAAGGCTTACCAAGGAGAAAAGCATCAAGCTTGTAAGATCGATCTCGGCACGCAGAATATTATGTCTCCTCCCTAGTCCGCCAAGAGAGAAAAAAAGTGGGGAGAGGGATGTAGTTGCTGGTGCTATAGACCTCAACCCCCTTTTTTCTCTCTCTCAATAATGAGAGCTCACTCTCTCTCAAACCATAACCACTCCTTTCCACGCCTATTTTGGCATAAATTTATTAGACATAACATAAATCTCTTGAGGCCTCTTTGTATTAAATATCACATCTGCTTTACATCTCACTTGCTTTATACATAAAGCACCACTCTTATGCGACCCAATAGAATGAAGAGAGAGAGATAGTCCGTGTGAGGACATGTATAGTCACCAAATAGGCTATATGTGTGCAGGATGGGATGTATGGACATGGGATGGGTTCTTTGTGATCTAGATGGTAGATGGGCTTTATGTGAACGGGATGGTTTGTTTGTGATTCTGGATGCGCTGTATGGCACTACCACCCGCCGATGGAGCCAGACAAGCCACAAAAGACATCATACAAAAGCTGAAATTCAACGTGGTACCCACAAAGACCTGTGTCACGCTGCCTCAAGTAGCGCACAAACCAAGGCTTGCAAGCCTCAAATGAACACTGGCGGCTGATGGTGATCTTAGGGTGTGCAGACCTAAACTCAAAGTACAACTCTGTCTACATCATCTCAAGAAAGCAAGCCCCATGCACTATGTACTCCCCATGACAAACCCTATGTCGCAATGCCTTCTTGTACTCCGGTGATGCACGATATTGCTCCTCCCAAAAACTCTCTATCATCGCCCTCATCTCAGGTTCCAATAAACGATTGCATCTAGGTGCACGACCATTACTAGCCCATAAAGAAACCTCAATCCCTTTGTCCAAGCTCTGTCTCCTCACAAACCTTACATGAAGTGCTTGACGATGAATTTGATGTATGCGAGAAGTGGCACAACATGTACCTCATAGGACACTGCTGGAAATAAACACTATAAGGGCAAGTATTGCAGCCAATCAATTTGGATCCATCTTACACTTGACTATGGTGTAGGACTATCTCAAGCTCAGTAGCACACCCGCACCGGCCCTCCTTGAATGTGGGTTACAAATTGTGGAAGCGTGGTACAATGTGCCATGCACGAGTGCCGCAGTGCATCTAGCACACTAGATTGTGATGCCACATTGAGGTCAACAAAGTACTTGTCGAAGATAGCATTGGCATGGCTTTGTGCACCAGATCTGGAAAGGGATTTCCAATGAGAAGATACGTTATGAGAAACAACAGAGGGTGGAGTGGCAAGCACATGGTTAACAGTGTCATCGGCATCGCCTGAAGGAGAGGAGTGCCGATGGGCGGCAGGAAGGGCACGTGCACCACATTGAGGAGTGGCATGAAGATCATGGGCCGCACTAGATGGAGGAGTGCCGAGCTCGTAGGTGTCACCCAAGAGAGGTCAGGCAAACTCGTGGGCCACTGCCGAGTCTAGAGAGGCACGGAGTGGCAAGCTCATGGGAGGACAAAGGAGTGGCAAGCTCTCGGATGGTGCACCCAAAGATGGAGAGGTTCCTAATGGAGGAGTGGCTAGCTCATGGTGGGCAACACCCAAAAGAGAAGTGCCAAACTCGGAAGGCATGCCAAAAGGTGGAGAGAAGTGTCCGCCTCATGGGCGGCACCGCCTGAGGGTGGAGTGACAACCGCATGGGCAAGGTATAAGGGAGGAGTGGCAAAGGTACACGACGCTAACAATTCATCATCCATGTGTATGGCATCTAGACTCCATCCAACTACACCTTTCCATTAATAAATGATGTAGTGGAGGAAGAAAGAGAAAGGATAAATTTATGTCACCATTGATGATCAAATCTAAAATCTTCAATTCTCTCTCATGAAATTGATTTTTGGAATTAAGTACCGCCTTGGGAGTAAGAAGATGATTTTTACCAAGATTACCTCTCGTTTTGCAAGATGAACGTATCTCCCATTTTTCAAGTGGGAGAGGATGTAAGATTCCTCCTCTTTAGTATCTACAAGGTTAAGACATCACTGTACACCTTTCCCTTGACTTTAATCTTTGAAATAGTTCATTTTCTCTTAAATTAACTTAGAGAGAGAAAATATTCTAGAGAGATATAATACTCTTTTGAGATATTTTTGGATACAAAGTTACCCTTTAATTTTAAGATGAATTCCCTTGAAATAGAAGTTTAAAAAGAGTTTTCCAATGTGCATTAGAAATTAATTGAATCTGCGCACTGGTGGACACCTTAACATAGGAGTACCTATTTTCAAAAAAAAATGGATTAAGGTTCAAAGAGTGTTCTAATGCACCTATGGGATTAATACAAGTATTTGAATAAGAAAAAATGCAAGAAGAAAAGAAAATCCACCAAAAATGAGTAAATTTCCACATAAGATGAAGAGTTGACTAGTACTAGTACTTAGTATTAAAACCATGTGAATTTTCACACCTATATGGAGAGAGAATCCCACTTCAAGGAGGCACCTATAAATCACATAGAAATCACATCAAAGGGGTCATTTTCTATTCAAAAAATACATGATGTAGCTAGATATTTTATCTCTCATCTCTCCTCTTCCAAACTAGATCAAAAAGTGGGCATAATAGGTCTAAATCTTGTCCAAATTTGCCCAAATTGAAGCTGGAAGCCTCTAGATCCCAGTTGAGCTTGGTTGGTGGCCTCCCTCACCTGTAAATAGAACCCCATTCCTTTGTATTTTCATCTTAGGGTATTCTCATGTTGGCGTAATTTTCATTTTAGTGTAATTTCATCATCCCTCTCCCTTGCCTCTCCATTATTGTGAAGCTTTGGTGCTTCACTAAACCTCTTCTTCTCTTGAAGACTACCCCCTCTCTTGGTGGCCAAGCCTCTTTCTTGAGGCTACACGTCTCCTTGCAAGATAAAGAATCAAGCCCAAATCAAGGGTAAGCCTAAACAATGATGTTTATACTATCTTCTTCTCCTCTACATGCTTGGGAAGCATTCTATCTCATGGTTTCTTCTTAAAACCATGCCCTTCTTGATTTATGTTGTTGTTTAGATGAAGTAATGTTAATCTCCTATGCTTAAGTGTATTTTTTATGATTTATATTCACTCTTTATGAAGGAATACTCACTTCTTATGGTTAAATCCTTCTTGGAAGGTTAAAACCTTAATTCTAATCTCATTTTCTTACCCTAAACTCTAAGCTTATGAAGCTAGAGATGAAGGTTAAACATTTTTTATGTTTATTAACCTACTTAGAATGAGGTTAACTCATTTAAGCTTGTTTTTATGATAAGAAATCTTATATTTATTGATTTTATGATGAAAGAGAGTGGATTCTTGAGCATTATTCATTTTCCTAAAAAATAAAGAAGGTTACGCACAAATTTTTCTAGATTCATTCAATTTATGGGAATTATGGAAAGATTCACATAAATTTTTTCTTTCATCAAAAGTAGACTTTTGAGTTTATTATATTTTGAAAATTACGAGAAGGTTATGTACAATTCTCCTCTAATTTTCAAATAAGGATTATGAATATAATTCATTTAGATAAAAATGAATTAGTATGTGTGCATAAATATTTTATGCTGAAAGAGGAATTACGGGTATAATTGATTTTGTAAATCCCATAAGGATGTATGCATAAATCTTTTATTCAAAAAAAGAGGAATATTGAGCATATTTTATTTTGGAAAAATCGAGAAAAGAATGTGAAAATATTCATAGGAATGCATCGAGAAAACATGGATAGATTTTTAATCAGAAAGAGGAATCACGAACATATTTAACTTTTGAAATTATAAACTATATGTCTAGATTCTCAAAAAATAGAATCTTAAGTACATTCTGAATGGAAAAAAGGTGAGTGGAAACTCTTACCAGAATTATTGTGGTTAAATCAAACATTCCACCATAATCACATTAAAGGACTTATGGATAAGGGAATTACTTAAAGGCTTTCTACGATGATTAAAGAATTGGTTGAGATTGACTTAAATAACCTGATAAAGAATCAAATTCAACTCGTATTCCGTATCTTGGTTAGGTTTTTGATGGGAAAAGGATTTCCCAGAAAAAGATCAGAAACATGGTTAGTTGAATGAATGTAAATACTTGAGATTAACTTATTCCAAGATTCCCTGGGAAAGAATTTGGGAATTATTGAATGGATTGAGGATCCAAAAGTGAACGGAAATTAAAAATTAATTAAAGTAAGTCGAGAGAATAAAGTTATCTTTAACTAAGCCAAGTAATGGCTGAGACTTAGAAAGTTCTATCAGTAGTATGAAAAGTAGAGTAACTGTACTCTTAACGTGGCTAATTGTGGGACAAAAATTTTGATAACTAGATCAAGGAAAGTAATGGCTGAGACTTAGAAAATTCTATCAGTAGTATGAAAAGTAGAGTAACTGTACTCTTAACGTGGCTAATTGTGGGACAAAAATTCTGATAGCTAGATCAAGGAAAGTTGATAATTAAACCTGATTCGCTCAAAGCAAAAGAGACCATCTCGTTTGTGGAAATCCAAATAAGATGTGAAATAATGTGGAATGATGTGAAATAATGTGTAATTATTTCACATCATTCAATGATGTGAAATAATGTGTAATTATGTTGAATGATGTGCAATAATATGGAATGATGTTGAATGATGTGAAATAATGTGTAATTATGTTGAATGATGTGCAATAATGTGGAATGATGTAAGATAATGTGAAATAATGTGGAATGATGAGAAATGATGAGAAATAATGTGAAATAATGTGGAATGATGTGGAATGATGAGAAATGATGTGGAATGATGTGGAATAATGTGAAATGATATGGAATGATGAGAAATGATATGGAATGATGAGGAATGATGAGAAATGATGCCTTTTTTTGTGAGCTTTGGTTCATGGGTTTTGCTTAGGTGGACTATCCTAATGATGTGACACTTGACATGTCCATGTCAACATATGATGTGTCCATGTAAGCATGTGACATGGCATGGACATGGACACAGATGCATTGTAAGATTCCTCCTCTTCTATATCTACAAGGTTAATACATCACTGTATACCTTTCCCTTAACTTTAATCCTTGAAATAGTTCATTTTCTCTTAAACTGACTTAGAGAGAGAAAATGTTCTAGAGAGAGGTAATATAGTTTTGAGATATTTTTGGATACAAAGTTACCCTTTAATTTTAAGATAATTTCCCTTGAAATAGAAGTTTAAAAAGAGTTTTTCAATGTGCATTAGAAATTAATTGAATATGTGCACTGGACACCTTAACCTAGGGGTATCTATTTTTAGAAAAAATCGGATTAAGGTTCAAAGAGTGTTATAATAGTCCTATGGGATCAATCCAAGTGTTTGAATAAGAAAAAATGCAAGAAGAAAAGAAAATCCACCAAAAATGAGTTAATTTTTATATAAGATGAAGAGTTGACTAGTACTAGTACTTAGTATTAAAAAAATGTGAATTTTGACACCTATATGGAGAGAGAATCCCACTTCAAGGAGGCACCTAGAAATCACATCAATGGGGTCATTTTTTATTTAAAAAATACATGAGGTGGCTAGATATTTCATCTCTCATCTCTCCTCTTCCAAACTAGATCAAAAAGTGGAAAACTAGTCTAAATCTTGTCCAAATTGGCCCAAACTGAAGTTGGAAGCCTCTAGATCCCAGTTGAGCTTGGTTGGTGGCCTCCCTCACCTATAAATAGAACCCCATTCCTTTGTATTTTCATCTTAGGGTATTCTCATGTTGGTGTAATTTTCATTTTAGTGTAATTCCATCATCCCTCTTCCTTGCCTCTCCATTGTGAAGCTTTGGTGCTTCGCTAAACCTCTTCTTCTCTTGAAGACTACCCTCTTTCTTGGTGGCCAAGCCTCTTCCTTGAGGGCTACACATCTCCTTGCAAGATAAAGAATCAAGCCCAAATCAAGGGTAAGCCTAAACAATGATGTTTATACTATCTTCTTCTCCTCTACTTTCTTGGGAAGCATTCTATCTGATGGTTTCTTCTTAAAACCATGCCCTTCTTGATTTATACTATTGTATGTTGAAATATACAAGTGAATAGGGTGTGTGCGGGAATAAGCCCTTGGTTAGAGGTTGTAAAAGAGAATGTGTAAATGTGAGAGAACCTATGAAAGGTGAGAAGAATCTACTGGGAGAGAATAAAGGGTAGCTTGAGAAGATTTAGGAAGTGTGGAGATAATCTGGGAGAGGTGGAGAGAATCAAGCAAAAGAGGTGGAGTGAATCAAGGAGAAATCAGTGGGATTAGATGCTTGGACGTAAACTCTATAAATTGAGGCATTGGCCTAATGAGAATTTGCTGGTTTTTGATTATCCATGCCTACATTAAGCTTTTAGTTAATTGCTCACTAATTACGTCTCAATTATTGCTCACTAATTACGTCTTAATTATTATCTAATCACTTTATTAATGATGTTGATTCTAGCATTTGATCCACCATAGCTCATCACATTGCTGTAATTTTAACATGGTATCAGAGCCTAGCCTAGAATCCATCAAGTTTATGAGCCCATTATGTAGTTAATTAGAATTAGTAGATAATTAGAAAATAATCAAAACTTTTAGTTATTTTCAACTAACCTCTGTACCCCTAGCCAATGGAGGAGCTCCCTCTCCTTGCACACTCAAAATTAGCCCAAACCCTTCTAGCCCATAGCCAGCCTCCTCTCCACGATCTAGCCCATCGAATCAAAAGCGCAAACTGCCGCTGGCTGTTGAAATTCGCGATTTATCAAGCGTCTATTTCTAGGAGAAAAACTAAGATCTTCTCTTCCATAGATCAAATGGGTCTAATTCCTCTTAGCCCCAAGGGTTTTCAAGCATGCTCTACAAGCTAGTGACGTCAGAATTTGATTTGATCAAGTCTACAATGAGATCCAAGCTCTTCATCAAATTTGCAGGTGACTTTGGTAAAATAGAGATTAAGCAATGTTTGGTCAAATCTTGTGTTTCTTGGCTTAATCCTCTACTAGGTAATTGCTATTGATGGCCTTGAAAGGATTTGAGCTCATTTTAACTCTAAGGCTTCAGATCTGGGCTCCCCGCATACTCTATTTTTTGCATACAAAACAGAGGATTAATTTGCTAATCAATGATTAATCAATACTAATCACTATATTTTGGTACAATTGAGGATTCAAATTAACCATTAGGTATCTAATACAGATTCCTATAACTTCAGATTGCAATTTGGAGATGGTTTGATACTCCAACCATTTCGTACAAATTGGTTACCCTTGAATTAATGTAATTTATGGTGATTTTATGCTGATAAATCTGTTGTAATCATCTCTTAAACACTAGATTGAGTTGTAAAAGGGTGGACACTGCCCTTGAATCTTGAAATTGGATCAAGAGGTAAGACCCCCTTTACATTATCATGAGTACAGCACAAGAGATAGCCAAATTTAATGGGGAAAAAGAGTAGTTTTACACATGGCAGAAAAAAACCATGTATCTGCTCATGAGGAAAAATCTGTGGGAGCTAGTTGAGGGAAGAGATGAATGCCCAGAGGTGAGAGGGGAAAATGAGTGGAAGAGCAAGAATGAAAGAGCATTGGGACTTATTGCACTCAGTTTAAATGATGAAATCATTCATCACATCACAGGGATACAATGGGCAAAAGATGCATGGGATGAACTCAATAAATTATTTGGCACACAAGCTAAAAATTCAAAGATAAATCTGTTAATGCAATTCTACAAATTGGATATGAAGGAAAGTGAACCTTTAATCACACACTTGAACAGATATAAAAGCATTAAGCAACAGCTGGCGGCTATTGGCAAAAAGGTAAAAGATGATGAGGCACTAGCAGTGCTTCTAAAGAGTGTGGACAAAGGTGAATATGAAAACATTGTAGCAACACTAAAGAATGTACTTGAATTGAAGCTACACGAGATAGAAGGACCTCTACTAGAGCAAGAGAGCAGAGGCAAAGAGAAGAAATGGCTCGACTCAACAGCAGGAGAAGAAAAAGCATTCTTCACCACCTGAGGAGGATTCTCTCGAGGACGAGGACGAGGAAGAGGCAGAGTAGGAGGAGGACCTTCACTTGCCACAACTGTGGAAAGCTAGGACACATGGCAAGAGACTGCTATAGCAAACACCTAGTGGAGAAGGAACGACATCGGCAAACTTCATGGAGGCTCTAAAGGAAGTGGAGTCGGATCATCTTTTCTGAGAGAGAGAGAGAGAGAGAGAAACCGCACAACCCAATGTAACCTTCCCCAACAAAGTAAAACCACGTCTGAGCCACCGATGATGTAGGCCACATGGTAGATGTATGTGTGAGCACTTTAGTCAAGGTCGCGGGCACTTGTAGTAGCCTTGACACATAGAGAGAGAGAGTGTCAAGGACTATGAGCTTAGCGACTTGAGGCACTAGTCGCAGACTATCAAGTAAGAGAGAAACTTGGTACAGGGCTCAGGTGGCTAAGTTTACTTGAGGGGAGGTGTGCATGGCGTTTAAGCTAGTTTTTATGATAAGACATATTATATTTATCCATTTTATGATGAAAGAGAGCTTATGATAACATTTATATATCTATTTTCATATGGAAGTTATATTTGAATATTTTTATTAAATAAACAAGACGTTTAAATGCATTCATGTTTATGTTTATGCTTAGGTTTATGCATAAATTATTTTTTATGCTAAAAGTGGAATTTTGAGCCTTCTCATTTCATATAAAATGCGGGGAAGCTATGGCAAAAATTTTATCATTAGAAAATGAATTTAAATTTATGCATAATAAATTTTATGCTAAAAGTGGAGTTTTGAGCATTATTCATTTGCCACAAAAATTTTATGCTAAAAGTGGAGTTTTGAGCATTATTCATTTGCCGCAAAAATAAATAAGGTTATGCACAAATTTTTCTAGATTCATTCAATGTATGGAAATTATGCAAAGATTCACATAAATTTTTCCTTTCATCACAAAAGTGGACTTTTGAGTATATTATATTTTTGAAACTATGAGAAGGTTATGTACAATTCTTCTCTAATTTTCAAATAAGGATTATGATCATAATTCATTTAGATAAACATGAATTAGTATGTAAGCATAAATATTTTATGCTAAAAGAGGAATTACGGGTATAATTGATTTTGTAAATCCCATAAGGATGTATGCATAACTCTTTTATTCAAAAAAAGAGGAATATTGAGCATATTTTATTTTGGGAAATTTGAGAAAAGAATGTGAAAATATTCATAGGAATGCATCAAGAAAACATGGATAAAGTTTTAATCAAAAAGAGGAATCATGAACATATTTAACTTTTGGAATTATGAAGTATATGTCTAGATTCTCGAAAAATAGAATCTTAGCTACGTTCTGGATGGGAAAAAAAGAATTATTGGTTAAATCAAGAATTCCACCATAATCAGATTTAATGATTTATGGACAAGGGAATTACATAAAGGCTTTCTACGATGATTAAAGAATTGGTTGAGTTTGACTGAAATAGCCTGATAAAGAATCTAATCCAACCCGTATTCCGTCTCTTGGTTAGGTTTTTGACCAAAAAAGGATTTTCCAAAAAAAGACCAGAAACATGCTTAGTTGAATGAATGTAAATACTTGAGATTAACTTATTCCAAGATTCCCAAGGAAAGAATTCTGGAATTCTTGAATGGATCAAGGATCCAAAAGTGAATGGAAATTCAAAATTAATTAAATTAGGTCGAGAAAAAAGTTGTCTTTAACTAAGGCAAGTAATGGCTGAGACTTAAAAAGTTTAGTCAGTATGAAAAGTAGAGTAACTGTACTCTTAACTTGGCAGATTGTGGGACAAAATTTTGATAACTAGATCAAGGAAAGTTGATAATCAAACCTGATTTGCTCAAAGCAAAAAGAGACGATCTTGTTTGTGGAAATCTGAATAAGATGTGAAATAATGTGGAATGATGTGAAATAATGTGGAATGACGTGAAATAATGTGGAATGTTGTGAGATAATGTGAACTAGTGTGGAATGATGTGAAATAATGTGGAATGTGGAATGTGAAATAATGTGGAATGATGTGAGATAATGTGAACTAATGTGGAATGATATGGAATGTTGAGAAATGAGGTGGAATGATGTGAAATGATATGGAATGATGAGAAATGATGTGGAATGATGAGAAATGATAAGGAATGATGTGTAAAGATGGGAATCTTACTTGAAAAATGTATTTGCATCATGTGAAATCTGTTTTTAAAGATTGTTTTATGTCAAGAATGCTGGAGGAAGCATTTTGACTATCTTCTAGAAAGAGGTCCTGGACCTAGGTTGAGAATGTTGCAACAGCCAGACGGAGAGTCAAAGAAGGACATCTCGCATGGCAAGGTCGGCCGAGGTCTTGAGCTTCTGGACGATGGATGAGGGGCCAACAAAGTAGCCTACATTAGGAAATTTCAGAGGTCATCTAGAGGGCCTTTTAGAGGAGAGAGAAAATAGAGCACAACCAATAAGGAAGAAGCAAACGTACTATTGAAAAATAGCTTAATTCATTGAAATTTTTTAACAAATAGTCACGTTCACATTCAGTGAGGGTATCTTTTTTAAAAACGATTGTGTACACATTCAATGTAGGTATCTTTTTCAAATGAGGTAGAGTTACTTTATTAAATACGGCTTACATCATCATTGGATAAGAAAAAGCACTTCGAAGCTAAACTTTGTAGAGACCTCAGCCTATACATTTCTTTTGATGGTATTTTGATGTAGAATTTGGTGCTTTTTTGACATCACCATTACATCTAGAGCGGCCAAAAACCCCCAAAAGGACTTTTGAATCACTTAAATCGGACACCTGGAGAGGCAGAAATGACCAAAAAAAGAAGGGGAGAAGAGGCTTGTGCAATTTGGCGCGCATGGAGGCCTCCATTCCATGCACACCAAATTGCACAAGCCTCTTCTCTCCTTCTTTTTTGGGTCGTTTTTACCTCTCCAATTGTTCGATTTAAGTGATTCAAAAGTCCTTTTAAGGTTTTTTGGCCACTCTGAACGCAATGGTGATGTCAAAAGCACCAAATTCTTTACAAAATTGCCAGTAAGTGTAGATTGTTAGGAGAGTAGCATCAAAGTTTTGAAAAAGGTGCCATATGATGATGTAAGTGCCTTTTGCAAACCCAAAAAGTTGAGAGCAACTTGTAGCTAGTGCACATATTTCAATACCTTGTCAGATCCATTTTTTATAACTTGCGACAGTTTCTTCTCAGGTACACATTTAATGAGGGTATCTTTTAAAAAAAATCTAGAGATAGAAAATACGAGTTTGTGATTTTCTTACAAGGCCCTAGAAATGGCCTCCAAAATTTCCTAATGTGATTGAAGCACTAGGTCATTGCAAAGGATCCTAGAGGGCGCTGACCATTCGATGCTTGGGCTCTGGGTCGCCTAAGATACCCATGCGTGCATCAAGGAAGAATGGAATATTGAGTTGGAGTTGTTTTCTGAACACGGGCCTAGATCTGGTTGGTTGACCTTGCTGGTCTTCCAACGGATGTGTCCATGGCTCCTTTTTGGAAAACTGGATCTCGTTGGTTGATCTAGTTGATCTTCAATGTAAATTTCATATAGATTTTATGGATAAAAGGGATCATACTCCTGGGTACTATGAGCTAGGAACCATGAAACGCCCCTGAGTGAAGTAATAGGTGAACCTACAGGGATTGACAAGCTGGTGGATGCTCTGGTTTGCTGATGATACCATAGGTACGCTAAGGAAGGTATGAATGGAATTTGGATTTTATGGTTAGAAATTGGAAAAGTTGGAACTTGGACCGTGGAACTAGAATATTGAGGATTATGATAAGAAAACTATGGTTTTATTGCAATTCTGTCTTGAAAATAGTTGAATCTCAGAAGAGGCAATTTCATATTGAGTGCGTAAGTGGTGTGTCTATTTAATATGTTTGTATGAGTGTCGGTTAGGGGGCCTGGGAGCTCTTTTCCCTGGTACCTGGGGGACAAAATACAACCAAATTTTTTAAAGAAGGATCCCACCAATACAGTGGTTGGCTAACCTGGGCGGTTGGCTAACCCATAGGCTGGATCGGTGGATTCCTACAATAAAGTTCAATTCTGTTCAAGTTACAATAGTTGAACTAAATCATGGGATAATTCTTATTCTATGGGAAAGAATCAACGACACCTATATGGAGGAGAGAGAATCCCACTTCAAGGAGGCACCTAGAAATCACATTAATGGGGTCATTTTTTATTCAAAAAATACATGAGGTGGCTAGATATTTCATCTCTCATCTCTCCTCTTCCAAACTAGATAAAAAAGTGGGCATACCTAGTCTAAATCTTGTCCAAATTGGCCCAAACTAAAGCTGGAAGCCTTTAGATCCCAGTTGAGCTTGGTTGGTGGCCTCCCTCACCTATAAATAGAACCCCATTACTTTGTATTTTCATCTTAGGGTATTCTCATGTTGGCGTAATTTTCATTTTAGTGTAATTCCATCATCCCTCTTCCTTGCCTCTCCATTGTGAAGATTTGGTGCTTCACTAAACCTCTTCTTCTCTTGAAGACTACCCTCTCTCTTGGTGGCCAAGCCTCTTCCTTAAGGACAAAACATCTCCTTGCAAGATAAAGAATCAAGCCCAAATCAAGGGTAAGCCTGAACAATGATGTTTATACTCTTCTTCTCCTCTACATGCTTCGGAAGCATTCTATCTCATGGTTTCTTCTTAAAACAATGCCCTTCTTGATTTATGTTGTTGTTTAGATGAAGTAATGTTAATCTCCTATGCTTAAGTGTATTGTTTATGATTTATATTCACTCTTTATGAAGGAATACTCACTTCGTATTGTTAAATCCTTCTTGGAAGGTTAAACCTTAATTCTAATCTCATTTTCTTACCCTAAACTCTAAGCTTATCAAGCTAGAGATGAAGGTTAAACATTTTTATGTTTATTAACCTACTTAGAATGATGTTAACTCATTTAAGCTTGTTTTTATGATAAGAAATCTTATATTTATCCATTTTATGGGATGAAAAAGAGCTTATGATAACATTTATATATCTATTTTCATATGGAAGTTATATCTGAATATTTTTATTAAATAAACAAGATGTTTAGATGCATTTATGTTTATGTTTATGCTTAGGTTTATACATAAATTATTTTTTATGCTAAAAGTGAAATTTTGAGCATTCTCATTTCATAGAAAATGCGGGGAAGCTATGGCAAAAATATTCCCCTTAGAAAATGAATTTAAGCTTATGCATTATATATTTTATGCTAAAAGTGAAGTTTTGAGCATTATTCATTTGCCAGAAAAATAAAGAAGGTTACGCATAAATTTTTATAGATTCATTCAATTTATGGGAATTATGGAAAGATTCACATAAATTTTTTCTTTCATCAAAAGTGGACTTTTGAGTATATTATATTTTCGAAATTACGAGAAGGCTATGTACAATTCTCCTCTAATTTTCAAATGAGGATTATGAATATAATTTATTTACATAAAAATGAATTAGTATGTGTGCATAAATATTTTATGCTGAAAGAGGAATTACAAGTATAAGTGATTTTGTAAATCCCATAAGGATGTATGCATAAATCTTTTTTTCAAAAAAAGAGGAATATTGAGCATATTTTATTTTGGGAAAATTGAGAAAAGAATGTGAAAATATTCATAGGAATGCATCGAGAAAACATGGATAAATGTTTAATCAAAAAGAGGAATCACAAACATATTTAACTTTTGGAATTATGAAGTATACATCCAGATTCTCGAAAAATAGAATCTTAAGTATGTTTTGAATGGGAAAAAGGTGAGTGGAAACTCTTACCAGAATTATTGGTTAAATCAGGAATTCCACCATAATTAGATTTAATGATTTATGGACAAGGGAATTACATAAAGGCTTGATTAAAGAATTGGTTGAGATTGCCTGAAATAACCTGATAAAGAATCTAATGCAACCTGTATTCCAGCTCTTGGACTGGAAAAGGATTTTCGAGAAAAAGACCAGAAACATGCTTAGTTGAATGAATGTAAATACTTGAGATTAACTTATTCCAAGATTCCCTGGGAAAGAATTCTGGAATTCTTGAATGGGTCAAGGATCCAAAAGTGAACGAAAATTCAAAATTAATTGAATTAAGTTGAGAATAAAGTTGTCTTTAACCAAGCCAAGTAATGGCCGTGACTTAGAAATTTTTGTCAGTATGAAAAGTTGAGTAACTGTACTCTTAACGTGGCTGATTGTGGGACAAAGATTCTGATCAAGGAAAGTTGATAATCAAACCTGATTTGCTCAAGGCAAAAAGAGACCATCTTATTTGTGGAAATCCGAATAAGATGTGAAATAATGTGGAATGATGTGAAATAATGTAGAATGATGTGAGATAATGTGATATAATGTGGAATGATGTGGAATGATAAGAAATGAGGTGGAATGCTGTGAAATGATGTAGAATAATGTGAAATGATATGGAATGATGAGAGATAATGTGCAATAATGTAGAATGATGTGAGATAATGTGATATAATGTAGAATGATGTGAGATAATGTGATATAATGTGGAATGATGTGGAATGATGAGAAATGAGGTGGAATGCTGTGAAATGATGTGGAATAATGTGAAATGATATGGAATGATGAGAGATAATGTGGAATGATGAGAAATGAAGTGTAAAGATGGGAATCTTACTTGAAAACTGTATTTGCATGTGAAATCTATTTTTAAAGATTGTTTTATGTCAAGAATGTTGGAGGAAGCATTTTGACTATCTTCTAGAAAGAGGTCGTGGACCTAGGTTGAGAATGTTGTAACAGCCATACGGAGAGTCAAAGAAGGACGTCTCGCATGGCAAGGTCGGCCGAGGTCTTGACCTCGGTTTGGTTAAAATGGTAAGCTTCCGGTACGGTGGATGAGGGGGCAAGAGAGCGGCCTTTGAGTTAAGCGCTAGGTTACCTTATGAAGGATCCTAGAGGGTGACCATACGGTGCTCAGGCTCTGGGTCCCCTAAGATACCCACGCGTGCGTCGAGGAAGAATGGAATATTGAGTTGGAGTTGTTTTATGAACACGGGCATGTATCTGGCTGGTTGACCTTGTTGGTCTTCAACAGATGAGTCCATGGCTGCTTTTTGGTAAACTGGATCTCGTTGGTTGATCTATCTGATATTCAACGAAGAGTCCATATGGATCTTATGGATAAAAGATATCATACTGCTGGGTACTATGAGTTAGGAACCATGAAACGACCCCTGAGTGAAGTACTAGGTGAACCTAGAGGGATTGACCAAGTGGTGGATGCTTTGGTTTGCCGATGATACCATAGGTACGCGAGGAAGGTATGAATGGAATTTGGATTTTATGGTTGGAAATTGGAAAAGTTGGAACTTCGACCCAGGAACTGGAATACTAAGGATTATGACGGAAACACTGTGGTTTTATTACAATTTTGTCTTGAAAATAGTTGAATCTGAGAAAAGGCAATTTCATATTGGGTGCATAAGTAGTGTGTATATTTAATATGTTTGTATGAGTGCTGGCTAGGGGTCTTGGGAACTCTTTTCCTAGGTACCCAAGACACAATACAACCAAATTTTATAAAGAGGTATCCCACCAATACAGTGGTTGGGCGGTTGGCTAACGCATTGGCCGGTTGGGGTAAGGTGGATCGGTGGATTCATACAATAAAGTTTAATTATGTTCAAGTTATGATTGTTGAAGTAAATCATGGGAAAGTTCTTGTTCTATGGGAAAGAATCAATGACTGTGCCTCACTTGAGGGAAAAAAAGCATTGATCTCTATGAACCAAGCGCAAGTCCCTTCTTTGATTCCGCCATGTGACCCGTGGGTGCGGTCGAAATACAAAGGATAGTTAAGGCTCTTGACCCCGTTAGATAAATTTTTGTTAGAAGATTTTCCTTGAGGAATCACCTATGCTTTTTGCACGAGGAAAGTTTTTTCTTAGTTCAGTTTTGGAAGAGCCGTCGGACTAGTCCCTTGCCCGGCGGACATTTGTGGTGGGCGAGGCCCTGCGTGGGAAGCTCTACCCTGTGTTGTGTGAGGTTGCTACTTCTACCGCTAGCACTCATGAGTTCCATGCGCAGAGAGGGTAGGGGTCTCACAATTCGTATCAAAGCCTTTGGTTGAAGTTGATAAGCCAAGAAGCAAGAAATATAAAAATTTTATGAATTACCAGAAGTGAAAGATTATAATTGTGTGTTGAAATTCATACGAGTTGATATTCAGAACGAAAATTCGTAAATTTGAAATTGGGTTTTTAGATGGGAGTACCGCATTTGTGTGAAATCCCCAACTTTGCTTGAGGCCTAGATATGATTGCATTTGTCTTATAGCACCAAGGGCCATGAAAACCCGTATATATACCATGGGTATAACTACAGATGTATACTGACAATATATGCAAGTGAATCTAAGACCTTGAAGATATGAGTAGAGATGCTCTGTTGAAAAAAAATTTAAGAAATCCAGATGATGATTTCATTTTTCGAATGCTAGTTTTTATGATTTTAGAATTCTGGTTAAAAATTGATGAATTGACTTGGATTCTGATTAAAGGATGATGATCTTTGAATTCCGGTTGAAAGTAGATGAGTTGAATAAGTCATGATGATGATGAATGGAGAGAATTCCAGTGATGATGTTAGTAACTTATAAGACGATCAAGACTTTTAGCATATCACTATAAGATTAGTGGATCGTGCTGAATGACAGATTGTTCACAGCCTGCTAGTGGACCCAATTGTGGAATGACGAATTAAGAACCTGTATAATTGAAATTCCCACGGGGAATGTTCAGATGTTAATTCAAAATTACTGGTCTGATGGACCATTATTGTGTTAAGGATTGAATGATTTATTTTCTGATAATGAGTTCTGTATGTTTCTTCTTATAAAAAGGATCTTTATACTAGGATTCTGAGAGGGTTGACCAAACTTTAAGGAACCCCAGAATTAGTTGGATCTAAGAGTCAAAGCTATGAAGGAGTACTTCGATGTCACAGGTTACAATGATAAAAGTAAGGTGGCTCTTGCCAAGATGAAGATTGTAGAGAGATAGCTTAAGTAGCATGGAGGAACCACTGCAAGACAAACTGCTTGGATCAGAACACCTAGACGTGGGATGATCTCAATACCTACCTCAAAAAGAGATTTTTTCCTCCTCCAGGATTCTTGGAAACAAAGATGAATGAGTTTCTTGAGCTAACCCAAGGGAGCCAAACTACGGAGGAATATCACCAGGCATTATCTCTCCTCCTCAAATACTCGCCACCACTGGATGAAGAACGGCTGATGGCCAAGTTCATTCTAGGAATGAACGAACCCTTGGATACCTTGGTAAAGAATGCTAAGCCAGTTTCTATGGCCGAAGCAATGCGGATGGCGAGGGATTTCGCCAAGGACTTTGTTGTCTAGGTCCCTCCAAAGCCAACACCCTCGTCTTTCAAAAGATTCCAAACCCTAGGAAGTGTTTCCAACTTCCCACCTCCTAAGAGACACCAAGGTCCTAAAATCAAGCCTAGGATATAGGAAGCTTAAAAATGGAAGGAAGGCCTTTTCCTTGGAACACATTCTTTGGAACTCTGGAGAAGAGCTTAGAAGTGAGAACCGATGTTTTGAATGTCAAGGTTTTGGGCACACCAGCTCGAGGACTGCCCAACTCCTTCTATGTGAGTGGGCCAGGGAAGCCAAGGTCCTAGAGTGCCAAGACCGACCCCTTTGTATCAGTCTAATCAAGGTCCCTCTTGCCAAAGTCAGGGCAACCCTAGAAGAATGCCATCTCTGCCTGCAACCTCAGTGCAGAGTAGTCTCAAGTCCCCCTCCTAGAATTGGGGAAGCCAGAGAAAGAGAGTTCCACCCCAGACAACAACAGCCAGAGCTGCCACAATAGCTGATGTAGTGGAGGAAGAAAGAGAATGGATAGATTTATGTCACCATTGATGATCAAGTCTAAAATCTTTAGTTCTCTCTCATGAAATTGATTTTTGGAACTAAGTACCGTCCTAGGAGGGATGATTTTTACCGAGATTACTCCCAGTTTTGCGAGATGAGGGCATCTCGCATTTTTCAAGTGGGAGAGGAAGTAAGATTCCTTGTCTTCTGTATCTAGAAGGTTAAGACATCACTGTACACCTTTCCCTTGACTTAAATCTCTGAAATAGTTCATTTTATCTTAAATTGACTTAGAGAGAGAAAATATTCTAGAGAGAGTAAATACAATTTTGAGATATTTTTGGATACAAAGTTACCCTTTAATTTTAAGATGAACTCCCTTGAAACAAAAGTTTAAAAAGAGTTTTCCAATGTGCATTAGAAATTAATTAAATATGTGCACACTGAAACACCTTAACCTAGGGGTACCTATTTTCTGAAAAAATTGGATTAAGGTTCAAAGAGTGTTCTAATGGTCCTATGGGATTAATCAAAGTGTTTTAATAAGAAAAAATGCAAGAAGAAAAGAAAATCCACCAAAAATGAGTAAATTTTCACATAAGATGAAGAGTTGACTAGTACTAGTACTTAGTATTAAGAAAATCCACCAAAAATGAGCAAATTTTCACATAAGATGAAGAGTTGACTAGTACTAGTACTTAGAATTAAAAAAATGTGAATTTTAACACATAAGATGAAGAGTTGACTAGTACTAGTACTTAGAGTTCACTAGTACTAGTACTTAGAATTAAAAAAATGTGACTTTTAACACCTATATGGAGAGAGAATCCGACTTCAAGGAGGCGCCTAGAAATCACATCAATGGGGTTATTTTTTATTCAAAAAATACATGAGGTGGCTAGATATTTTGTCTCTCATCTCTCCTCTTCCTCCAAACTAGATCAAAAAGTGGGCATAACTAGTCTAAATCTTGTCCAAATTGGCCTAAACTGAAGCAGAAAGCCTCTGGATCCCACCTGAGCTTGGTTGCTAACCTCCCTCACCTATGAATAGAACCCCATTCCTTTGTATTTTCATCTTAGGGTATTCTCATGTTGGTGTAATTTTCATTTTAGTGTAATTCCATCATCCCTTTTCCTTGCCTCTCCATTGTGAAGCTTTGGTGCTTCATTAAACCTCTTCTTCTTTTGAAGACTACCCTCTCTCTTGGTGACCAAGCCTCCTCCTTGATGGCTACACATATCCTTTCAAGATAAAGAATCAAGCCCAAATCAAGGGTAAGCCTAAACAATGATGTTTATACTATCTTCTTCTCCTCTACATGCTTTCGAAGCATTGCGTCTCATGGTTTCTTCTTAAAACCATGCCCTTCTTGATTTATGTTGTTGTTTAGATGAAGTAATGTTAATATCCTATGCTTAAGTGTATTGTTTATGATTTATATTCACTCTTTATGAAGGAATACTCACTTCTAATGCTGTTGAATCCTTATTGGAAGGTTAAACCTTAATTCTAATCTCATTTTCTTACCCTAAACTCTAAGATTTTCAAGCTAGAGATGAAGGTTAAACATTTTTATGTTTATTAACCTACTTAGAATGAGGTTAATTCATTTAAACCTGTTTTTATGATAAGAAATCTTATATTTATCCATTTTATGAAAGAGAGCATATGATAACATTTATATATCTATTTTCATATGGAAGTTATATTTAAATATTTTTATTAAATTAACAAGATGTTTAGATGCATTTAGGTTTATGTTTATGCTTAGGTTTATGCACAAATTATTTTTTATGCTAAAAGTGGAATTTGGGCATTCTCATTTCATAGAAAATGCGGGGAAGCTATGGCAAAAAATTTATCATTAGAAAATGAATTTAAATTTATGCATAATAAATTTTATGCTAAAAGTGGAGTTTTGAGCATTATTCATTTGCCAAAAAAATAAAGAAGGTTATGCACAAAGTTTTCTAGATTCATTCAATTTATGGGAATTACAGAAAGATTCACATAAATTTTTCCTTTTATCAAAAGTGGACTTTTGAGTATATTATATTTTTAAAATTTGGAAAAGGTTATGTCCAATTCTTCTCTGATTTTCAAATGAGGATTGTGAATATAATTCATTTAGATAAAAATGAATTAGTATGTGTGCATAAATATTTTATGCTGAAAGAGGAATTAAGAGTATAATTGATTTTGTAAATACCATAAGGATGTATGCATAAATCTTTTATTCAAAAAAAGAGAAATATTGAGCATACTTTATTCTAAAAAATTTGAGAAAAGAATGTGAAAATATTCATAGGAATGCATTGAGAAAACATGGATAAATGTTTAATCAAAAAGAGGAATCATGAACATATTTAACTTTTGGAATTATGAAGTATTGTGAAATAATGTGGAATGATGAGAAATGAGGTGGACTGATGTGGAATGATTTGTGGAATGATCTGAAATGATATGGTATGATAAGAAATGATGTGGAATGATGAGAAATGATAAGGAATGATGTGTAAAGATGGGAATCTTTCTTGAAAAATGTATTTGCATGTGAAATCTATTTTTAAAGATTTTTTTATGTCAAGAATGCTGGAGGAAGCATTTTGACTATCTTCTAGAAGGAGGTCATGGACCTAGGTTGAGAATGTTGCAACAGCGATACAGAGAGTCAAAGAAGGACGTCTCACGTGGCAAGGTCGATCGAGGTCTTGACCAGCCTCGGTTCGGTTAAAATGGTGAGCTTCCGGTATGGTGGATAAGGGGAGAAGGGAGTGGCCTATGAGTGAAGCGCTAGGTCACTTGCGAAGGATCCTAGAGGGTGCTGACCATACGATGCTCGGGCTCTTGGTTGCCTAACATACCCACACATGCGTCAAGGAAGAATGGAATATTGAGTTGGAGTTGTTTTCTGAGTCCATGGCTCTTTTTGGTAAATTGGATCTCGTTGGTTGATCTAGTTGATCTTCAACAAAGAGTCCATATGGATTTTATGGATAAAAGAGATCGTACTCCTGGGTACTATGAGTTAGGAACTATGAAATGGCCCGTGAGTGAAGTACTAGGTGAACCTAGAGGGATTGAGCAGGTGGTGGATGCTTTGGTTGCCGATGATACCATAGGTACGATGAGGAAGGTATGAATGGAATTTGGATTTAATGGCTGGGAATTGGAAAAGTTAGAACTTGGACCCTGTGAGATCCCATTGCCCCCTCTGAGCACTGAATTCCCGGTTGGTAGCAGCAGAAGTACCTTCCTCTTGTGTAGGGCAGGGTTTCCCACTTGGAGCCTTGCCCTCGAATGTCCGGTGTAAGATTCCTCCCCAGCCTTCGAGGTATACATGAGTAAGAATCTCCCTTTCTGATCTTATAATTATTCCCTCTCTAAAATAAAAGAAGTTCTTTATCTCTTGGGGAGTATAAGAAATTATCCTCCAGATATTGTGACCTTATATCTGAATTCAATGAAAGTAGGTGACTTAGCCTACAAGTTTCTTTTATCTCCTCATCTCAAAATTCTTAATGCCTTCTATAGAAAAATGTGTCAAACTCAAATCATGGAAAGACGGTAAAACTTCAGTGGCAAGTTACCGTTGGCTTCTAGGTTACGCTAGCTCCTTCCTTTATATAAGTCGTAACTTTTACTTGTCGCTCACAGTAATCTTACTCCCATCAATCTCCTTTCTTTCTTAATCTCCTTCATGGCTTGGCAACAAGAACTAGTTTTATCCATGATGATTTCTCACCTTCAAGACGCAAGAGAGTCTGTGAAGAAAGACTTTATAGAACAGTATGAGCGCTCACTTTTTCCTCACCTAGGAACTTCTGTAGCTCAGACCAAATGGCGGACCTATCAAAACATAACTAGGGTAACACCCTGGGGACAGCAGCACTTTCGTAACAATGTCCGCTTGGCCATGGTTATTGAAGCTTTGGGTTTGGGTCCCCGATACTACTGCGTCATGAGATCAAGGCATCTTGGATTTTCTGAGCGGGTCTTCTTACTGGCGTGTTTTCTTCCTCATGAGAAGATATGCCTTTACCCCGTTTTTGGCTTGCCTCTCAGAGGTCCTTTTGTTAGATCACCTCATACCACTGAGATAGGTGCGGCAATAACCAGCAGAATCATTCCCATAGATGAGTTACCCTATACTTGTGCAGCTTGTGAGGACTGCTTTTGTGACCATATGATGGACGGGCTTATGGAAGTGTAAAGAGTTCTTCTATCTTTACTGCATAAGTTCCGAGAATGAATAAAGTTTAAATCTTGTTCTTGTTTTGAATCTTACTCTCTTTAAGACTTTTCTTGGTGGTTAATCTTGATTAAAATTTTTCTCTAAGTCTCATATTCGTGAATCTTGCGAAATTATCCCAAGTTGCGAGATGAGGACATCTCGCGTTTTTTAAGTGGGGTAGAATGTAAGATTCCTCCCCCGACCCCCTTTCTTGATGTCTAGTATCTTCCCCTGTAATCAATCCCTCTTCAGAAATATAAAGACCTTGTTTCTAACTGTTTTAACCTAGAGAGAGAAAATATTCTAGAGAGAGAATATTCAGATTATGAATATTTTTGGATAGAAAAATAACTCATCTTATTAAAATAAGTTCCCCTGAAACAGAAATTCAAAAAGAATTTTCCAATGTGCAATTGGAATTAATTGGAAATAGGTATAAAGAACCTTAGTCTAAGGGTCTAAATTTTCAGAAATCTTTAGACTATGGTCCAATTAAGGTTCCTATGGGCCAATAGCATCAATACATGTGTAGGGAGGAGATAAATCCAATTTGTAAAAAGAAAATATCCAAAAATGAGTAAATGTTCACATAAGGTGAAGAGTTGAAAATGTACAAGGTTTATTAGTAAAAAAAACACATATGTAAGGAAGGGGAGTTCTTTAAAGGAGGTGCATATTTCACATAAGATGAAGAGTTGAAAATGTACAAGGTTTATTAGTTTAAAAAAAAAAACTATGACACATATGTAAGGAAGAGGAGTTCTTTAAAGGAGGTGCATATTTCACATAAGATGAAGAGTTGAAAATGTACAAGGGTTATTAATAAAAAACTATGAGCAATATTAAAAATATGAGATATTTTGGGAATAATGATTTTATTATGACACATATGTAAGGAAGGGGAGTCCCTTAAATGCTCACATAAGATGAAGAGTTGAAAATGTACAAGGCTTATTAGTAAAAAACTATGAGCAATATTAAAATGATTCCATTATGACACATATGTAAGGAAGGGGAATTCTTTAAAGGAGGTGCATATTTCACATGCTTGAATGAGTTTTAAACTCATAAAAATTAAGATATTTCATCTCTCCTCTCTCCTCATTCAAGTCTAGTTCCAAAAAGTTAGCTTAATTGACCTAAAAATGGTCAAAAAGTGACCAAACTGACTTGGAAAATTCTAGAATCGGTTTGTTTGGTTAGGAGCTCAAATTTTCCTATAAATAGAAGCCTCCCCTTGTTGAAAAAGATATAGTCTCTTATGCTTTGTTACTCTACTCCACCTAAGCCAAATTAGATAGTCTCTTATGCTTTGTTACTCTACTCCACCTAAGCCAAATTAGATAGTCTCTTATGCTTTGTTACTCTACTCTACCTAAGCCAAGAACTGTGAATTCTTTAATAATTCACTAGTTTTTGATACTTCTTTCTTCTTCAATCTCCATTGGTGGCTCCATCAACATACTAAACCAATTGATTGGTTGGGGGCCTCTACCGTGAACAAAGAATCAAGCAAATTATAAGATAAGTATAGTGAATTATGATCTTTTCTATAAATTCTCAATGTTTCTCTCTTCTCAACCCCTCTCAAGCTTGATAAGTTTAATTGGTATGGTTTTTTAAATGCTATTGAAGTTAATTGGTGAATAGTAGTGAAGAGTTACATAATTTAATAAATGCTATAGAAGTTAATTTCCATTTATGTTAAATTCTAATGGTTTTTATAATTTCTCTCTCTCACTCAAGAAATGGTCATACTCATGACCCATTCTCAATCCAAATGAAGCTTTTCATAAAGCTTTTCCTTAATCCAAGATTAAGCTATGCTTGAGGCCAAATTAATGGCTTTTTGCTATGCTTTTAGTTTATGCACATTGATGATTCAATCCATTATGGATTGATGACCCAATTAGAGACCATTCTAATTGTTTTCTTAATGATCCAATTAGAGACCATTATGGATTGATGATCCAATTAGAGACCATTCTAATTGTTTTCTTAATGATCCAATTAGAGACCATTATGGATTGATGATCCAATTAGAGACCATTCTAATTATTTCTTTAATAATGAGCCTTATCTCTTAGAAAAAAATTGAGATTTATCAGTCATAGTAGCGGAGCTATGGCAAAATTTTTATAGAAATTACGCATAAAATAATTTCATAAAAAGAGGACTTCCTACCATATTCTAGGAACTATCATCCTAGATTAATTAAAAGAATTTTATTATGCATGGAGATGTGGATGTTTGCATGTAGATGTAGATGTATGGATGTGAGTGTGAATGTGGAGGTGGATGTATGCATGGAGATGTGGATGTATGCATGTAGAAGTAGATGTATAGATGAGGATGTAAATAGAGATGTGGATGGATGCATGTAGATGTAGATGTATAGATGTAGATGTGAATGGAGATGTAGATGTATGCATGTAGATGTAGATGTATAGATGTGGATGTGGATGTATGCATGTAGATGTGGATGTATGCATGTAGATGTAGATGTGGATGTGGAGGTGGATGGATGCATGTAGATGTAGATGTATAGATGTAGATGGGAATGGAGATATGGATGTATGCATGTAGATGTAGATGTATAGATGTACATGTGGATGTGGAGGTGGATGGATGCATGTAGATGTAGATGTATAGATGTAGATGTGAATGGAGATGTGGATGTATGCATGTAGATGTATGTGTATAGATATAGATGTGGATGTAAAGGTGGATGTATGCATGTAGATGTAGATGTATAGATGTGGATGTGAATGTGGAGGTGGATGTATGCATATAGATGTAGATGTATGGAGGTGAATGTGAATGTGGATGTGGATGTATACATAGAGATGTAGAAGTATGCATGTAGATGTGAATGTACGCATATAGATGTGGATGTATGGATGTGAATGTACGATATGTGATGTGAGGGAATCTGAAGTGATGAGATGGAAATGATGTGATGGGATGAGTATACATATAAATGGAATATGGAATAAGTAATGTAGATTGATGAGGGATAATGTGGAAAAATGAAAGTTAAAATAGAAATTGTGTTGTAAACTGTTTGTAAATACTGTTTGTAAATGCTGTTTGTAAATGATTGTTTTATGTCAAGAATGCTGGGGGGAGCATTTTGACCGTCTTGTGATTAAAGTCGTGATGGTAAAGTTGCAACTGCTGACGGGGAGTCAATGAAGGACGTCTCGCGTAGCAAGGTCGGCCGAGGTCTTGACCAGCCTCGGTGCGATTAAAATGGTGAGCTTCCGGTACGGTGGATGAGGGGCCAAGGAAGCGGCCTATGCGTGAAGCGCTAGGTTACCTGCGAAGGATCCTAGAGGGTGCTGACCATACGGTGCTCGGGCTCTGGGTTGCCTAGGATACCCACGCGTGCGTCGAGGAAGATATTGGAACAGAGTTGGAGTTGTTTTCTGAAATCGAGCATGGATCTGGTTGATTGACCTTGCTGGTCTTCAATGGATGAGTCCATGGCTCCTTATATGGATCTGTTGGTTGATCTTGCTGATCTTCAACGAGAGTCCATCTTGTTAAGTGATTATATTGCCAAGTATTATGGGCTAGGAACTATCGAAACGGCTCCTGAGCGTTCTAGTTGCCAATGATGCCATAGATACTCTGATGAAGGAATGATGGAAAATTAAGAATCAATTGGATAAATTGGAAGATGGTGATCAATGATACTATGGTTTTATTAAAGGATTGTTTTAAACTGGTTGAATCTGGTTGAAAAAGGCAATTTCATATTGGGTGTGTGAGTGGTGTGACTAGTTTTATTTTGCATGAACATCCGGCTAGGGGGCCTTGGAACTCTTTTCCTTGGTACCCGGGACAAAACCTAACCAAATTTTTAATTGGATCCCATCACTACAGTGGTTGGGCGGTTGGCTAACCCATGGGATTGGATGGGGTTAGGCTGGACTGATGGATCCGTAAATCGAGACTCAAACTTTTGTTTTTACGATAGAAAAAAAAAAAAAAATCCCGGACAGTAACTGTTCTATGGATAGGAATCAACGGCTGTGCCTCTTGAATGGGGAAAAAAGCGTTGATCCCAATGATCCAAGTGCAAGTTTCTTCCTTGAACTGACTAAGTATCTTATAGATGTAATTGGATCATCTCGATCAGAAATGATCTTGACTACGTTAGAGTAAAAAGTTATCCTGGTGGAATCGCCCGTGCTTCCGGTTAAGAAAGTTTTTCCGGGTTCGGTTTTGGAACAACCGACGGATTAGTCTCTTATCCGGATATCCGTGGGCGAGGCCCCGAGTGTGGGACCCCTGTCCCGCGCGAGAAGCGCTACTTCCGCTGCCAGTACCTGAATCTGTTGCTCGGTGGGAACAGGGATCTTACAGTTGGTATCAGAGCATTTGGTTAATAAAGATCAACTGAGAAGACAAATATATCAAAAATTTGTCAAGAAACACAAAAGGGTTATAATTGTGTGAGATAATTCATACAATTTGATATTCAAACTGAAATTTGTAATTTGGTAATTGGGTCTTCAGATGGAAGTACCGCAATTATGTAGAATCCCTGACTTGCTTGAGGCCTAGACATGATAGTAATTATCTTATAATTCCAAGGGCCGTGACTACCCGTATATACCGAGAGTATACTGCAGCTCTTTACTGACAGTATATACGAGTAAATCTAAGACTTGAAATTATAAGCGTTAATGCTATCTAGATGATGATTTCGAATGTGATTGATATGATTTTTAATTCTGTTTGAGAATTGATGAATTGATTTGGATTCTGATTGAAAATGCTGATTGAAAATGCTGATTGAAAAATGATGATTTTTAAAAACCAGTTGAAATATAATGAAACCACAATGAGGGGGAATGGGACGAATCCCTGTGATGATATTCATAACTAGAATGATGATAATGAATTCAGCAAATCACTATGAGGTTAGTGGGTTGTGCTGTTAGATTGCTACTGTTAATACTTGACCGGTAGATCAAGTTAAGGGATGTCAAATTGAGAACTTGCTTGACTGAAATTTCCGTGGAGGAATGTTCCGAAGGAAACTTTTCGGTCTAATGGACCATTATCATGTTAAAGATATGAATGACATGATCTGAATGAATTGTTATTTAATGATGAGTTCTATATAAGGGATATTTATCCCAGTGTTCTGTTGGGTTGACCAGAATATAAGGAACCCCAGAATAAAATTGGATCTTAAGAAAAAGAGCTGTCCTCTACCTTGCGAGATGAGGACATCTCGCACTTTTTAAGTGGGGTAGAATGTAAGATTCCTCCCCAGCCTTCGAGGTATACATGAGTAAGAATCTCCCTTTCTGATCTTATAATTATTCCCTCTCTAAAATAAAAGAAGTTCTTTATCTCTTGGGGAGTATAAGAAATTATCCTCCAGATATTGTGACCTTATATCTGAATTCAATGAAAGTAGGTGACTTAGCCTACAAGTTTCTTTTATCTCCTCATCTCAAAATTCTTAATGCCTTCTATAGAAAAATGTGTCAAACTCAAATCATGGAAAGACGGTAAAACTTCAGTGGCAAGTTACCGTTGGCTTCTAGGTTACGCTAGCTCCTTCCTTTATATAAGTCGTAACTTTTACTTGTCGCTCACAGTAATCTTACTCCCATCAATCTCCTTTCTTTCTTAATCTCCTTCATGGCTTGGCAACAAGAACTAGTTTTATCCATGATGATTTCTCACCTTCAAGACGCAAGAGAGTCTGTGAAGAAAGACTTTATAGAACAGTATGAGCGCTCACTTTTTCCTCACCTAGGAACTTCTGTAGCTCAGACCAAATGGCAGACCTATCAAAACATAACTAGGGTAACACCCTGGGGACAGCAGCACTTTCGTAACAATGTCCGCTTGGCCATGGTTATTGAAGCTTTGGGTTTGGGTCCCCGATACTACTGCGTCATGAGATCAAGGCATCTTGGATTTTCTGAGCGGGTCTTCTTACTGGCGTGTTTTCTTCCTCATGAGAAGATATGCCTTTACCCCGTTTTTGGCTTGCCTCTCAGAGGTCCTTTTGTTAGATCACCTCATACCACTGAGATAGGTGCGGCAATAACCAGCAGAATCATTCCCATAGATGAGTTACCCTATACTTGTGCAGCTTGTGAGGACTGCTTTTGTGACCATATGATGGACGGGCTTATGGAAGTGTAAAGAGTTCTTCTATCTTTACTGCATAAGTTCCGAGAATGAATAAAGTTTAAATCTTGTTCTTGTTTTGAATCTTACTCTCTTTAAGACTTTTCTTGGTGGTTAATCTTGATTAAAATTTTTCTCTAAGTCTCATATTCGTGAATCTTGCGAAATTATCCCAAGTTGCGAGATGAGGACATCTCGCGTTTTTTAAGTGGGGTAGAATGTAAGATTCCCCCCCCGACCCCCTTTCTTGATGTCTAGTATCTTCCCCTGTAATCAATCCCTCTTCAGAAATATAAAGACCTTGTTTCTAACTGTTTTAACCTAGAGAGAGAAAATATTCTAGAGAGAGAATATTCAGATTATGAATATTTTTGGATAGAAAAATAACTCATCTTATTAAAATAAGTTCCCCTGAAACAGAAATTCAAAAAGAATTTTCCAATGTGCAATTGGAATTAATTGGAAATAGGTATAAAGAACCTTAGTCTAAGGGTCTAAATTTTCAGAAATCTTTAGACTATGGTCCAATTAAGGTTCCTATGGGCCAATAGCATCAATACATGTGTAGGGAGGAGATAAATCCAATTTGTAAAAAGAAAATATCCAAAAATGAGTAAATGTTCACATAAGGTGAAGAGTTGAAAATGTACAAGGTTTATTAGTAAAAAAAACACATATGTAAGGAAGGGGAGTTCTTTAAAGGAGGTGCATATTTCACATAAGATGAAGAGTTGAAAATGTACAAGGTTTATTAGTTTAAAAAAAAAAACTATGACACATATGTAAGGAAGAGGAGTTCTTTAAAGGAGGTGCATATTTCACATAAGATGAAGAGTTGAAAATGTACAAGGGTTATTAATAAAAAACTATGAGCAATATTAAAAATATGAGATATTTTGGGAATAATGATTTTATTATGACACATATGTAAGGAAGGGGAGTCCCTTAAATGCTCACATAAGATGAAGAGTTGAAAATGTACAAGGCTTATTAGTAAAAAACTATGAGCAATATTAAAATGATTCCATTATGACACATATGTAAGGAAGGGGAATTCTTTAAAGGAGGTGCATATTTCACATGCTTGAATGAGTTTTAAACTCATAAAAATTAAGATATTTCATCTCTCCTCTCTCCTCATTCAAGTCTAGTTCCAAAAAGTTAGCTTAATTGACCTAAAAATGGTCAAAAAGTGACCAAACTGACTTGGAAAATTCTAGAATCGGTTTGTTTGGTTAGGAGCTCAAATTTTCCTATAAATAGAAGCCTCCCCTTGTTGAAAAAGATATAGTCTCTTATGCTTTGTTACTCTACTCCACCTAAGCCAAATTAGATAGTCTCTTATGCTTTGTTACTCTACTCCACCTAAGCCAAATTAGATAGTCTCTTATGCTTTGTTACTCTACTCTACCTAAGCCAAGAACTGTGAATTCTTTAATAATTCACTAGTTTTTGATACTTCTTTCTTCTTCAATCTCCATTGGTGGCTCCATCAACATACTAAACCAATTGATTGGTTGGGGGCCTCTACCGTGAACAAAGAATCAAGCAAATTATAAGATAAGTATAGTGAATTATGATCTTTTCTATAAATTCTCAATGTTTCTCTCTTCTCAACCCCTCTCAAGCTTGATAAGTTTAATTGGTATGGTTTTTTAAATGCTATTGAAGTTAATTGGTGAATAGTAGTGAAGAGTTACATAATTTAATAAATGCTATAGAAGTTAATTTCCATTTATGTTAAATTCTAATGGTTTTTATAATTTCTCTCTCTCACTCAAGAAATGGTCATACTCATGACCCATTCTCAATCCAAATGAAGCTTTTCATAAAGCTTTTCCTTAATCCAAGATTAAGCTATGCTTGAGGCCAAATTAATGGCTTTTTGCTATGCTTTTAGTTTATGCACATTGATGATTCAATCCATTATGGATTGATGACCCAATTAGAGACCATTCTAATTGTTTTCTTAATGATCCAATTAGAGACCATTATGGATTGATGATCCAATTAGAGACCATTCTAATTGTTTTCTTAATGATCCAATTAGAGACCATTATGGATTGATGATCCAATTAGAGACCATTCTAATTATTTCTTTAATAATGAGCCTTATCTCTTAGAAAAAAATTGAGATTTATCAGTCATAGTAGCGGAGCTATGGCAAAATTTTTATAGAAATTACGCATAAAATAATTTCATAAAAAGAGGACTTCCTACCATATTCTAGGAACTATCATCCTAGATTAATTAAAAGAATTTTATTATGCATGGAGATGTGGATGTTTGCATGTAGATGTAGATGTATGGATGTGAGTGTGAATGTGGAGGTGGATGTATGCATGGAGATGTGGATGTATGCATGTAGAAGTAGATGTATAGATGAGGATGTAAATAGAGATGTGGATGGATGCATGTAGATGTAGATGTATAGATGTAGATGTGAATGGAGATGTAGATGTATGCATGTAGATGTAGATGTATAGATGTGGATGTGGATGTATGCATGTAGATGTGGATGTATGCATGTAGATGTAGATGTATAGATGTAGATGTGGATGTGGAGGTGGATGGATGCATGTAGATGTAGATGTATAGATGTAGATGGGAATGGAGATATGGATGTATGCATGTAGATGTAGATGTATAGATGTACATGTGGATGTGGAGGTGGATGGATGCATGTAGATGTAGATGTATAGATGTAGATGTGAATGGAGATGTGGATGTATGCATGTAGATGTATGTGTATAGATATAGATGTGGATGTAAAGGTGGATGTATGCATGTAGATGTAGATGTATAGATGTGGATGTGAATGTGGAGGTGGATGTATGCATATAGATGTAGATGTATGGAGGTGAATGTGAATGTGGATGTGGATGTATACATAGAGATGTAGAAGTATGCATGTAGATGTGAATGTACGCATATAGATGTGGATGTATGGATGTGAATGTACGATATGTGATGTGAGGGAATCTGAAGTGATGAGATGGAAATGATGTGATGGGATGAGTATACATATAAATGGAATATGGAATAAGTAATGTAGATTGATGAGGGATAATGTGGAAAAATGAAAGTTAAAATAGAAATTGTGTTGTAAACTGTTTGTAAATACTGTTTGTAAATGCTGTTTGTAAATGATTGTTTTATGTCAAGAATGCTGGGGGGAGCATTTTGACCGTCTTGTGATTAAAGTCGTGATGGTAAAGTTGCAACTGCTGACGGGGAGTCAATGAAGGACGTCTCGCGTAGCAAGGTCGGCCGAGGTCTTGACCAGCCTCGGTGCGATTAAAATGGTGAGCTTCCGGTACGGTGGATGAGGGGCCAAGGAAGCGGCCTATGCGTGAAGCGCTAGGTTACCTGCGAAGGATCCTAGAGGGTGCTGACCATACGGTGCTCGGGCTCTGGGTTGCCTAGGATACCCACGCGTGCGTCGAGGAAGATATTGGAACAGAGTTGGAGTTGTTTTCTGAAATCGAGCATGGATCTGGTTGATTGACCTTGCTGGTCTTCAATGGATGAGTCCATGGCTCCTTATATGGATCTGTTGGTTGATCTTGCTGATCTTCAACGAGAGTCCATCTTGTTAAGTGATTATATTGCCAAGTATTATGGGCTAGGAACTATCGAAACGGCTCCTGAGCGTTCTAGTTGCCAATGATGCCATAGATACTCTGATGAAGGAATGATGGGAAATTAAGAATCAATTGGATAAATTGGAAGATGGTGATCAATGATACTATGGTTTTATTAAAGGATTGTTTTAAACTGGTTGAATCTGGTTGAAAAAGGCAATTTCATATTGGGTGTGTGAGTGGTGTGACTAGTTTTATTTTGCATGAACATCCGGCTAGGGGGCCTTGGAACTCTTTTCCTTGGTACCCGGGACAAAACCTAACCAAATTTTTAATTGGATCCCATCACTACAGTGGTTGGGCGGTTGGCTAACCCATGGGATTGGATGGGGTTAGGCTGGACTGATGGATCCGTAAATCGAGACTCAAACTTTTGTTTTTACGATAGAAAAAAAAAAAAAAAATCCCGGACAATAACTGTTCTATGGATAGGAATCAACGGCTGTGCCTCTTGAATGGGGAAAAAAGCGTTGATCCCAATGATCCAAGTGCAAGTTTCTTCCTTGAACTGACTAAGTATCTTATAGATGTAATTGGATCATCTCGATCAGAAATGATCTTGACTACGTTAGAGTAAAAAGTTATCCTGGTGGAATCGCCCGTGCTTCCGGTTAAGAAAGTTTTTCCGGGTTCGGTTTTGGAACAACCGACGGATTAGTCTCTTATCCGGATATCCGTGGGCGAGGCCCCGAGTGTGGGACCCCTGTCCCGCGCGAGAAGCGCTACTTCCGCTGCCAGTACCTGAATCCGTTGCTCGGTGGGAACAGGGATCTTACATCCGGGCACGAGACTAATCTGGTGGTCGTTCCGAAAACAAAACCGGGAAAATTTTCCTTGCTCGAAAAACGGGGATGATTCCACCTTTTTGAATTTCTTAACGAATTTTCTAATGGGGGTCAAGAGACTAAACTAACCTTCATCTGATTAAACCAGATAGAAGGAAAACTATTACAAACTTAACTTGAAGGAATCAATGCTTTTTTCCTAATGGAATTAGGCACAACCGTTGATCTATTCATTTGAGAAGTCTTCAAGCTTTTATTTAACTACTCAAGTTCTAAGAGTATTCCTATCAATCAATTTTATTATTAAAACTCTACTGATTCCAGCCTACCAAGCCACCGCCCAACCACTGGAATTGGTAGAGCCAAACAAATACTCACCCACCCATAATTGAATGCCTTTCTTATCTTTTGCTTTAGAATATAGATACGCACATACTCCTCTTTAAATTTAACTTATAAAACAATCTATTGACAAACAATTATTGGTTACAGATGTCATAGCTCAAAGTTTCCATCCAATCCTTGTTTCTCACAAAAAATAGTATCACTCTGGACTCTCCGTTGCTGGTGGTCAGCCAACAAGATCCAGTAACAGATTACAATAAGCATTGTTCCATCATACAATATCTTCCACGACATACGCATGGGTGTCTGCGTGTTCAGAACCCTCCAGGATTCTCCTTAGGTGTCCACGTGGTACTTCACTCAGGGACCGCCGCTTTGTCGATCCTCGTCCATCATACCGGAGGTGCACCATTTTAATCGTACCGAGAGTGGTCAAGACCTGGGCAGGCTTTACCGCCGCGTGAGCTGTCCTTTGAACGTTTCTCGCTAGCTGTTGCAACCGAACTTTCCTTAGAAAAACATATATACCAAATGCTCCCTCCAACATTCTGGCTCAAGACAGTCCTTTAAGAAAACAGGGTTTCTATGCAAGTATTCAGTTTTGATTTTCTTTTGAATACAAAGAGTATATCTTAATCCGTATCCCAAGACTTCTTGATCGTAGGTCTGAATTCCAAACATAATTGCTCGAATTCTGTAACCTTGATCCTTAGATCAATTCAAAAGGGTCTCAACTTAGTTTCAGATTTGGTGGGTGATTTGAGTGTATTTTCCTGAACTAGTCACATCGTCTTTCCTTGAAACTGACGAAGAGATTGGTCTTGGTCAAAGTTTGATTCTGGGTTCAAGTCTCGTAAGGTTCTTCCTAAACTACCTTTCTGGAAAGGGGGGTGATATTTCAATTACTATCTTACTAAATTTCATTCATTGAATATTCACTTAACTGATTTCTAAACTAATCATGAATTCCTATGAGGAATAAATTAATCAATTTATCTAAATTTTTGACTTTGATAGATTTTTTGAATTTTCTCATTACCATCCGAGTGACTATGAAACGATAGAATTTTCTCTCACAGTGTATTTACATATTCATTTATTGATTACTCATGGAAATTAAACATAGAATCAAAGAGAACTCTAATTTTGATATAAAAATTCTTTATGCATCTAATTTATGCATAAAATCCAACTTTAAAAGAAATAACACCTTTATATAAAAGAAATTCCTTTTATGCATCTATTTATGCATAAAATCAATTTAATAGGAATAACACTTTTAAAATATAAAGAATTTCTGTTATGTATCCTTCCATGCATAGAAATTGAATCTAATGAAAATAATACTTTTATAGTAAAAAAATATCCAATATGCATCTTTCTATGCATAGAATTTAAATCTAATGAAAATCACACTTTTATAATAAAAAAGTATCCAATATGCATCTTTCTATGCATAGAATTTAAATCTAATGAAAATTACACTTTTATAATAAAAAAATATCCAATATGCATCTTTCTATGCATAGAAATTAATTCTAAAGAAAATCATACTTTTATAATAATAAAAATATCCAATATGCATCTTTCTATGTATAGAATTTAAATCTAATGAAAATAACGCTTTTATAATAAAATATTTCCAATATGCATCCTTCTATGCATAGAAATTAATTCTAATGAAAATAACGCTTTTACAATAAAAATATTCCAATACATGCATCTTTCTATGTATAGAAATTAATTCTAATGAAAATAACACTTTTACAATAAAAATATTTCCAATATGCATCTTTATATGCATAGAAATTAATTCTAATGAAAATAACACTTTTACAATAAAAATATTTCCAATATGCATCCTTCTATGCATAGAAATTAATTCTAATGAAAATAACGCTTTTACAATAAAAATATTTTCAATATGCATCTTTTTATGCATAGAATGAAAATAACACTTTTAGAATACACAAACCGAGGGGATTACTCTTTTTGAATAACATAAAGATAAAACTTATTTCCACAAAAATTAAGAAAATTTTGCCATAACCTCCTTTGTATGGCTGACCATTTCTCAATTTTTACATTCTAAATCTACTTAGAATTTACCCCAAGTTGAATTTAGCACTCTAATCTAATCAATTCTTTTTTTATTTAAGAGTAAACAATATGAAAAGTTTAACCCTATTTATATGATTACACATCTTGGATAAAGAAGGGCTGAATTTACATGAAGAGAAGGGGGAAGTCTTTCCATCAAGGCATGACATCCAATTTCAATTTAAAAGAAGAAAGAATTAGAAAACCATAGAATAGAATTAAAAAAAGTAGAATTTCTAACCAATTTCATATTGGGTGTGTAAGTGGTGTGACTGGCGTTAAATTTGCATGAATATCTGGCTAGGGGGCCTGGGAACTCTTTTCCCTGGTACCCGGCACAAAACCTAACCAAATTCCTAATTGGATCCCATCACTACAGTGGTTGGGCGGTTTGCTAACCCATGGGACTGATGGATCCGTAAAATGAGACTCAATTCTGTTATAGTACGATAGATAAAGTAAATCCTAGATAGTAGTTGTTCTATGGAAAAAGAATCAACGGCGGCTGTGTCTCTCGATGGGGAAAAAAGCATTGGTTTCTATGATCCAAGTGCAAGTTTCTTCCTTGATCTGACCAAGTGACTCAGAGGTTCGGTCGGATCAGTTTGGTCAGTAATGACCTTGACTACGTTAGAGTAAAAATATCCTGGAGGAATCGCCCGTGCTTTCCAGGTGAGGGAAGTTTTTTCGGGTTCGGTTTTGGAAGAACTGGGGGACTAGTCTCTTGTCTGGATATCCATGGTGGGCAAGGCCCCAAGTGAGAGGACCTGGCACTGTGCCAGGAGTGCTACTTCTGCTGCTAGCACCCCCGAATCTGTTGCGCGGAGGGGGCAGGGATCTTTCACAGCTTAGAGACCTTAATGGAATAGACTCCAGGACCTTTGGAATCCAAAGAGCTTGACATAATATCCCAACCCCATTGAGGAAAAGACTAGGTTCACAATTGTATAGGAGTTGGTGAAGGAGACACAATACCAATTAGAGGGACTTGACCCTATAGTTGAAGGGTCCACGAAAGGGAGTGTGTAGTCTCCTCCAGAGATTCTCTTTAAAAAAGCAAAAATTTGTGACCAAGCCCAATAATTTTGGAATCTATTCAAATTTTGGAATTGAGAGAACAAAGGAAGAATCCAGTGGAGGGGAAGATCAAGGACCCACAAACTCAAATGAGTATCATTTCAATGACTACCTTGAAGAGCAAGGCAAAAACCATGCTGCTTCAGCATCTAGGTGATTGAGTGACTCCAGAAGAAACTCCTTAAAGAGTATCCCCTCGTATTTAGGCTTGAAAGGAGCAATAACTTTAATGAGATCTCATGTCTTTGGCTAGGCAAGAAGACCAAAAGATACGATAGGAATGAGCATGGTAATGTTTGCTCTAACTACACTCACATTGGGTGATATCCTACCAAGAGACCTAGGCCATTGACAAGATGTGAGAGTGGATGGATGAAAAATTGACCAAAACCTTATAGACATGTCAGACACAGAGGCTTAAGAGTGTGCTGATGATCAAAATCACAATACAACTTTTAAAGAAATGCATAAGTTTGGCAAGTACTTTGAAGGTAAGGAGCTTAACTCCAACTTTTAAAGAAATGCATAAGTTTGGCAACTTTGAAGGTAAGGAGCTTAACTCCACCTTGCCATTGAAAGAGAAAGGAGAAATATCTACAGTAATCATAGATGGGGGAGCTAGAGTTAGCATAGCCACAAAAAAAAACAATGGGAGAGATGTGCATCTCCAAATTTTACTTCCACTATCCTAAATATTAAGTTGGCTGACGGAAATCTTACCATACCCATGGGTATGGCTAGGATCAACAAGCTGAGCTCATGTGGACTTACCTTTGATCGCATTTTTGCTATCATGGACTTTAAAAAACCTATGATGTATGATGTGATATTGGGAAAGAAATTTATGAGATAGCTTAGAATGGTCCATTACTAGGGAAGTGACCACTTATATTTGTGCAAAAAAGGGATCGTTTATGAAGGCTAACCTCAAAAATTAGAGTCACCGGGACCTATGACAAAAGATTCTATTGAGGATGTATACTCTGTCACTACAAAAAGGGATCATCAAGGATGGAGCTATAAGTGTTTACCTTTTTTAAAAAGTCCAAACAAATGATCTACAATTTATTGAACTAAAATTCAATGTAATTGGCTTCTCCAAACCTAGAGAAGATGATAATTGGATGCACACCCTAGCACGATACCTAAAATAGGACATTCTTGCTTTTGTTGTGAATGACGAAGGAATGGAAATAGCTCCTATCATGACAATGGACACTATTTTGGATCTAGAGACCCCTATTATTGAGGATGTATACATACTCTGTCTCACTACAAAAGGGATCATCAAGGATGGAGCTACGAGTGTTTACCTTTTCTAAAAACTCCAAATGGATGATCTACAATTTATTGAACTAGAATTCAATGTAACTGGCTTCTCCAAACCTAGAGAAGATGATAATTGAATGCACACCCTAGCATGATACCTAAAATAGGACATTCTTGCTTTTGTTGAATGACGAAGGAATGGAAATAGCTCCTATCATGACAATGGACACTATTTTGGATCTAGAGACCCCTGTTAGACTATACCAAAAATTGAGTATAAGGAATCACGAGCTCGAAGAATCCTTAAATAGAGCATAAGACAACTGAGTAGAGGTCCAATCATCTCTAAGTCAACTTGAAAAGTCACACATAGTTCATACAATTACAGTTGAACGTACATGTTTGGAGGTATCCATGGATGATCTCTATGTGAATTCCTCTCAAAATAACACTTAGATTTCCTATGAAAAGTATTTGAATTATACAAGTCGTATCGCATCTCTCTAAACCCAAAGAAGTTTTGGTTCATGGTATGTTATTGAGTAATTCTTGGACACATCCTTTCCAAGAATGCTACTGACAAGAGTAAGGTCAAGATTATTATGGAACTTCCATGACCCCCTCTTATCTTCAAGGGTGGACATTCTGGATACTACCAAAGATTTATCTTCATGTACGTAAACTTCACATGACTGCTATACAAATTGCTCATTATCTTTGTATGGACCGAATAATGCAATGAGGCATTCGAGAGGTTGAAAGAAACATTGTCTTTATCTCCAATCCTTAGACCACCAAGATGGGAGGTGTTTTTTCACATGCACATCAAAACTTTTGTTCTTATTACCATTGCATGTATCTTAGTGCACCATGGGAAAACAACATGGATTTTATTGGGTGCTACGCAAGTAGTCAACTTCGAATGATGTCGAGAAAAACTACATAACCACTACAAGGAAAGGATTTTCCATGGTGTATGTAGTGAAGAAGTTTAGACATTACATTATTCGCAACAATAAGTTTTTGTATTTTGTTGACCATCAAGTTCTTTTGTACTTGGTGAATAAGTTTGTGCTACTGGAAGGATCACTCGATGGTTATTAATACTAATGTAATTTGACTTTACAATAACAATGAGAAAAGACCGTCAAGTGCTTCTGTACTTGATGAATAAGCCTTGTGCTATTGGAAGGATCACTTGATGGTAAAATACTAATGTAATTTGACTTTACAATAACAGTTACAAAAGACTCCTAGCATGTTTTAGCTAATCATTTATCTAGAATTCCAAATGGAGAACCTCCCATAGAAGTGGAGGATGACTTGCATGAGGCATGACTATTCCACTTAAGGATGCTACCAAATTGGAACCATGAAATAGCTCATTTCTTGTCCAATGGATGATGGAATCAATCCTGATTGAGCTCGCAAGTTAATCAAGGCAGCATCTCCATACACACTTATATCCGGAAACATGTATCGGGGTGGCATGACAAAGATGACATTTTGAAGCTATGCATATATGAAGATCATTACATCGAGATTCTAGAAGAAGCCCATGTAGGAATTTGTTGGCAGCCACTTTGCTTTGAAAATCAAATCATGCAAGAGTTTACAAGCAGAGATGCAGTGGGTCCTACCATTTTTAGCAACACAGCTGAGTTCGTTAAGAGGTTCCAAGATGTTTGGTGACTCAAAACAAGGACCATAATGTTTTAGGACCCATAAGTCGGGTGGCTCACTATATATTAAGCATGCTACATCATTATAGCCACTTGCTATTGCACCAGATGGGCTGAAGCTAAAGAAAAAGTGCAGATCGATGGTGGCAAGTCAAGTGCCAAGTTTTTGTACGAAAATGGTATTATCAATGATTTGGTTGCTGTCCCTTATAAATTGTAAGTGATAGATGCACATATTTCTTTAATGAGGTAGTGACATTCCTATTGCATGAATTCATAGTAAAGCATAAGAAATCATTACCTTAGTATCCAAAAGAAAATGGACAAGATAAAAGCACCAAAAAATTCCTTTGTTCCATCTTGACTAAGATTGTGGAGGCATCACATTTAGACTGGGAACATAAACTTCCCACTACTCTTTGGGCTTATCAAATTTATTATCGAACATAAACAACCAACTACTGGCATAATATCTTTTTGCCTAGTATATGTGGTCTTGAAGCTATCACTCCCATTGAATTGATGGTCCCGACTCCCCACCTTACAGGCAAAAGCAACCAATCTTGTTGCACATGATCTTTTTAAACAATTGGTTGAATTTGAAAAGTTAGATGAAGCACGATTATTTGCGGTAATCAAAATATGGACAAAAAAGTGCCGATGAAAATGTTGGTTTGATGTCAATGTTAAAAAATGTAAGTTCCACATGGACGACCTGGCGTTGATGTATAACATTAAGAAGCGATAGAAGAAACTAAGACTTTGAGGCATGGGACCTTACCGAATTCTTGAATTCTCCAAAAGTGGTGTGGTTAATTTGGAAACATTGGATGGAGTTCCTATGGATGCCTTTGTTAATGGTTAATGGAGAGAGAGAGAGAGAGAGAGAGAGAGAGGAGAGAGAGATTTGTCATATATACAGTTCAAGCATATGAGCAATCTCATTTGAACTCTTCTAGTGCCATAGTATATATATACATTTTCATAGTATATATAGGTCAAGCACATAAGCAATCTCATTTGTATTCTTTTAGTTCCATATATTGATTCCTTTTACGCTAACCTACCCATGCTAAAGTCAAGCACATAAGCAATCTCATTTGTATTCTTTTAGTTCCATATATTGATTCCTTCCACACTAACCTACCCATGCTAAAGTCAAGGCTCATGATAGTCTTAATATAGGAGTTTTCTATAATAGAATAAATAATTGGACTATGCTCTAGAGAGGATGCAAACATTGCAACCAAGAGATAGAAAACAGAGGCCTCCTAGAGCAAATAAGAACCCTACAAGCATTACTCACATCATCTCGGAATGCCTTAACAAACCTTCCCTATGAAGTGATCATGGACCCACCACCCAATTGAACATGTTGACTACCTTGAGAGAAAAACGTTATTTGGTGTGATTACCCAGGAAGTGATTATGGACCCACGACCCAATTGAACATGTTGACTACCTTGAGAGAAAAGAGCTATTTGCTGTGATTGTTGATGCATTGGTCCACCACACGAGCCTAGACTGAGACAAAGAGAGAATAGGACAGTGAGGATAAAGGAGGCGATAAGGTTTCACACATCTTCAAAAAGATCCCAGGGATAAAAAAAGGATGAAAAGGAGATAGCATAAAAATATCAAATTCGTCAACAAGACAGACAATCAGAGTGAAGAGGCAGGGAAGTGTAATCATAGAGAGTGATGATGGGAAGCTGAGTTGTGTACTTCACCTGTGGTGCTGCTGAGACAAAACCTAGAGATGAAATTGTAGACATGGCTTAACGTGATATAGAAAGAAGACCCTATTTGAATGGACTCCTAGAAATTCTAAAGAAAGTGACACAATATCCCACCCCATTGAGGAAAAGACTAGGTTCATAGCACAGTGAAGAAGGAGGGGAGTGTAATCATAGAGAGTGATGATGGGGATATTGGGTCATCTACTTTTGAGGTAACAGCTAGAGATGAAATTCTAGACACGGCTTAGAGACCTCAATGGAATAGACTCCATAACCTTTGGAATCCAAAGAATCTGACATAATATCCCAACCCCATTAAGGAAAAGACTAGGTTCACAACTGTATAGGACTTGGTGAAGGAGACACAATACCAATTAGAGGGACTCGATCGTATAGGTGAAGGGTCAATTCAAATTTTGCAATTGAGACAACAAAGGAAGAATCCAGTTGAGGGGAAGATCAAGGACCCACAAACTTAAACGAGTATCGTTTGAATGACTACCTCAAAGAGGAAGGAAAAACTATGCTGCTTGAGCATCCAGATGTTTGAGGGAATCCAAAACAAACTCCTTAAAGAGTCTCCCCTGTTATTTAGGGTTGAAAGGAGCAATACTAACTTCAATATAAGCTCCTATCTTTGGTTGGCTAGGAAGACAAAAAGATACGATAGGAATGAGTGTGTTACTGTTTGCTCCAACCACTCACATTGAGTGATATCCTATCAAGAGACCCAGGTGATTGGCAAGATATAAGAGAGTGGATGGATGAAAAATTTGATAAAAACCTTATAGACATGTTAGACACGGAGTCTTAAGAGTGTACTGATGATGAAAATCCCAGTACAACTTTTAAATACATGCCTTTCAACAAGTTTGGCAAGTACATTGAAGGTGAGGAGCTTAATGCCACCTTGCCATTGAAACGGAAAGAAAAAACATCTACAATAATCATAGATGGGGGAGTTGGAGCTAGCATAGCCACAAAAAAAACAATGGGAGAAATGTGGGTCTCCAAATATTACTTCCACTATCCTAAAGATTAAGTTGGCTGACGGAAATCTTAAGATACCCATGGGTATGGTTAGGATCAACAAGTTGAGCTCATGTGTACTTACCTTTGATCACATCTTTGCTATCATGGACTTTAAAAAATGAGAGAGTATGCACACTCAATAGAATCTTTTGTCACAGGGTGGTGACTCCAATTTTTGAGGTTAACCTTCATAATGATCCCTTTTTTGCACAAATATAAGTGGTTACTTCCCCAGTCATGGACCATTCTAAGCTATCTCATAAATGGCTTTCCCAATATCACATCATACATTGTAGGTTTTTTAAATTCCATGATAGCAAAGATGTGATGAAAGGTAAGTCTACATGAGCTCAACTTTTTGATCCTAACCATACCCATGGGTATGGTAAGATTTCCATCGGCCAACTTAATATTTAGGATAGTGGAAGTAAAATTTGGAGACCCACATTTCTCCCATTGTTTTTTGTGTGGCTATGCTAGCTCCAGCTCCCCCATCTTACTCTCGATTTTTCTTCTTTTCGTTTCAATGGCAAGGTGTCATTAAGCTCCTCACCTTCAAAGTACTTGCAAAATTGTTGAAAGGCATGTCTTTAAAAGTTGTATTAGGATTTCCATCGTCAGTACACTCTTAAGACTCCGTGTCTGACATGTCTATTAGGTTTTGGTCAAATTTAGCATTCATCCACTCTCTCATATCTTGCCAACCAATGGCCTGGGTCTCTTGATAGGATATCACCCAATGTGAGTGTGGTCGGAGCACATATTACCATGCTCATACATATCGTATCTTGCCCAGTCAAAGACAAGGAAGTCATTGAAGTTATTGCTCCTTCCAAAGCTAAATAAGAGGGGAAACTCTTTTAAGGAGTTTTTTCTTGATTCGCTCGATCACATAGATGGTGAAGCAGCATAGTTTTTGCCTTGCTCTTTGAGGTAGTCATTCAAACGATACTTGTTTGAGTTTGTGGGTCCTTGATCTTTTCCTCCACTGGATTCTTCCTTTGTTGTGTCAATTCCAAAATTTGAATAGATTTCAACATTATTGGGCTTGGTCACAGATTTTTCTTTTTTAAAGAGAATATCTGGAGGAGACTACACTCCCTTCCATGGACCCTTCAACTATAGGGTCGAGTCTATCTAGTTGGTATTGTCTCCTTCAAGTCCTATATAGTTGTGAACCTAGTCTTTTCTTCAATGGGTTGGGGATATTATGTCAGATTTGTTGGATTCCAAAGGTCCTGGAGTCTATTCCGCTGAGGTCTCTAAGCTGTGTCCATAATTTCATCTCCAGGTGTTACCTCGATTATTGAAGTAAACTACCCAATATCCCCATCATTACTCTCCATGACTGCACTCCCCTCCTTCTTCACTCTGCTATGAACCTAGTCTTTTCCTCAATGGGGTGGGATATTGTGTTACTTTCTTTAGAAGTTCTAGGAGTCCATTCAAATAAGGTCTTCTTGCTATATGACTTTGAGCCATGTCTACAATTTCATCTCTAGGTTTTGTCTCAGCACAGGTGAAGTACACAACTCAACTTCCCATCATCACTCTCTATGATTACACTTCCCTGCCTCTTCACTCTGATTGTCTAACTTGTCAACAAATTTGATCTTTTTATGTTATCTCCTTTTCATCTTTTTTTTGTTCTTGAATCTTTTTAAAGATGTGTGAAACCTTATTGCCTCCTTTATCCTCACTGTTCTATTCTCTCTTTGTCTCGGTCTATAGGCTCGTGTGGTGGACCAATGCATCAACAATCACACCAAATAGCTTTTTTCTCTCAAGGTAGTCAACATGTTCAATTGGGTCCTGGGTCCATAATCACTTCCTGGGTAATCACACCAAATAACGTTTTTCTCTCAAGGTAGTAAACATGATCAATTGGGTGGTGAGTCCATGATCACTTCGTAGGGAAGGTTTGTTAAGGCATTCAGAGATGATGTGAGTTATGCTTGTAGGGCGCTTATTTGCTCTAGGAGGCCTCTGTTTTCTATCACTTGGCTGCAGCGGCAGTCGCATCCTCTCTATAGCATAGTCCCAATTATTTATTCTATCATAGAAAAATCCTATATGAAGATTATCATGCTTGAGTTTAGCATGGGTAGGTTAGTGGAAGGATAGAGGGAATCAATATATGGAACTAAAAGAATACAAAAATGAGATTGCTCATGTGCTTAACTTGAAAGTATATGCATGTACTATGTAACTAGAAGAGTTCAAATGAGATTACTCATGTGCTTGAACTATATATATGACGAAAACCTCTCTCTCTCTCTCTCTCTCTCTCTCTCTCTCTCTCTCTCTCTTCCCATATTAAGATAGAGGGAATCAAATAGTTCTAAGGAAATAATAAAGGTTATGGGCATACAGTCCTTTTTTTGAGTCACCAAAAATCTTGGCACCTCTTGACAAACTCAGCTGCATTGCTGAAAACGGTAGGCCCCACTACATCTCGGCATGTAAACTTTTGCATGATGTGATTTTCAAAGCGAAGTGGCTGCCAACAAATTCCTACATGGGCTTCTTTGAGAATCTCGATGTAATGATTTTCATATATGCATAGCTTCAAAATGTCATCTTTGTCATGCCGCCGATACATGTTTTCGGATATAAGTGTGTACAGAGATGCTGCCTTGATTAACTTGCGAGCTCAATCAGGAGTGCTCCCATCATCCATTGGACAAGAAATGAGCTATTTCATGGATCCAATTTGGTAGAATTCTTAAGTGGAATAGTCATGCCTCAAGCAAGTCATCCTCCACTCCTATGGGAAGTTCCCCATTTTGAATTCTAGATAAATGATCGGCTAAAACATGATGGGAGTCTTTTGTAACTATTATTGTAAAGTCAAATTACATTAGGATTTTACCATCGAGTGATCCTTCCAATAGCACAAGGATTATTCATGAAGTACAAAAGCGCTTGATGGTCTTTTCTTTGTTACTGTAAAGTCAAATTACATTAAGATTAACAACCTTCGAGTGATACTTGTAGTAGCATAAGGCTTATTCACCAAGTTGATGGTCAACAAAATACACAAAGTTATTGTCGAGAATATAATGTCTAGACCTCCTGACTACATACACCATGGAAAATCCTTTCCTCTTAGTGGTTGTGTAGTTTTTCTTAACATCATTGTGAGTTGACTACTTGCGTAGCACCCAAGAAAATCCATGTTGTTTTCCCCCTAGTGTACTAAGATACATGTAATGGTAAGAATAGAAGTGTACTAAGATACATGTAATGGTAAGAATAGAAGTGTCAATGTGCATGTGAGAAACCACCTCCCATCTTGGTGTTCTAAGGATTGGAGGTAAAGACAAAGTTGCTTTCAATTTCTGGAATGCCTACTTGCATTATTCGTTCCATACAAATAAAATGAGAAATTTGTACAGTGGTCATGTGAGGTTTGCATACATGAAGATAAATCTATGTAGTATCCAGAATGTCCACCCTTGAAGTTCAGGTGGGGTCATGGAAGTTCCATAATAATCTTGACCTTACTCTTGTCAATGGATATACCAATCTTGGAAATGATGTGTCCAAGAATTACACCGACATACCATGAAACAAAATGTTTTTGGGTTTAAAGAGATGGGATACGACTTGTATACATTAGGACCTCAATGGAGTCTTCTTGGGCCCTTTTATTTGGCAGTTTAAGGGAGTCAAACCTTTTCTCTTAAGAAGAAACGTTTTCTAATTTGAAGCTTCAAAATGGCTGCTTTATTCGAATTTGAATTTTGGAGGGAAAATGGAATTTAAAATCTAGCGGATAAAACCATAGCATGTAACATATCTATGGAAAGCTCTTGATGCGTAGATCACGGATCTATAATCTCCGCTCAAATCGGAGCTTGTATGTAGAAGTTATGGAGGTCCGAAAATTGTAAAATTGCCCCCCCCCCCCCCCCCCTTTTTTTGGGGGGAAAAGTGCACCCTTTGACCACTCTTACACCTCTCTTAATCACCAATGGTTTTTGCTTACATGGCGGGCTCCTATTTGTCAAAAAGTTAAATGTTTCCATAACCTCATGGCAAATTAAAGGGCCATGAGGTTATGGACCCTTTGACCACTCTTACACCTCTCTTAATCACCAATGGTTTTTGCTTACCTCATGGCAAATTAAAGGGCCCAAAAAGACTCCATTGAGTTCCTAATGGTTCAAATACTTTTCATAGGCAATCTAAGTGTTCTTTTTGAGAGCAATTCACACAAAGATCATCCATGGACACCTCCAAAAATTTTCTAAGAAGTTATTTGAAGGTTGTACTACCAGTCTTTAAAATGTGCCCAGAGCATTGTTAAGTCCAAAGGGCATGACTTTATAAGTAAAAGTATCCCATTGAGTAGAAAAGGCTATCTTATGTACGTCCTTAGGGTTAATCATGACTTGATTATATCTTAGGAATCCATTAAGAATACTATAAGCTTCTTTGCCAGCTACTCTCTTGACTACATGCTCCATGAAAGGGAGTGGAAAGGTATTCTTTATTATGGTGGCCTTTACCTTCTTAAGATCAATGTAAACCTTGAGGTTGTTGTTTTTCTTTGCCACCAAAATCATTAGGACCTCAATGGAAGGCTTCTTGGGCCCTTTTATTTGGCAGTTTAAGGAGTCAAACCTTTTCTCTTAAGAAGAAACATTTTCTAATTAGAAGCTTCAAAACGGCTACTTTATTCGAATTTGAATTTTGGGGGGAAATGGAATTTAAAATCTAGCGGACAAAACCCTATCATGTAACATATCTATGGAAAGCTCTTGATGCGTAGATCGCGGATCTATAATCTCCTCTCAAATCGGAGCTTGTATGTAGAAGTTATGGAGGTCCGAAAATTGTAAAATTGCCTCCCCCCTTTTTGGGAGAAAAAGTGCACCCTTTGACCACTCTTACACCTCTCTTACAAACCCAACATTTCAGTCCACATGGCAACCCCCCATTTGGCTATTCCTTAATCACCTTGATTAGGCTTGGGCAAATTAAAGGGCCCAAGAAGACCCCATTCACTTCCTAATGTTGGAGACGCCCACTCCATGTGTTCCATCTCATAGATGAACCTTCCATCCAAGAGTTTTTGAATTTCCTCCTTGATAAGTTGAGCATATTTTGAGTTAATTTTGCTTGTTGGCATGCCTTGCTTTATCCACAATGGGAATTACGTACATAACAATCAAAAGGTGCATAGCTTTCATGTCTCTTTAGGACTAATCAAACACATCAGAAAACTCTTTGAGGAGATAAACAAAGTCTTTCTCTTCCTTAGGGGTTAGTTCTTTTGCAATGGACATCGGCTTAGGCTACTCTTCAGGGTCAACTAGGTCCACTTCCTTAATGTCTTTTGATCCTTCAAAGACCTCATTTGGGTTCCCACCAAGGGACCATTTTGTCTTGCCACTTTTAATGAACCTATACCTATGTTATAGTTGCAAAAATTCTCAAGAATTGACCTAGTGTTCCCTTCATCTTCCTCCTTTTCCAAATATTTTATCTTAGCCTTGGGTTTTTGTCCTTTATATTGTCAATTCTTGGTTCCATTTTTGCCTATCTGAATGACTAGGTTTCATCAGTTCCTAATTTTGGGTGGACTAGGAAGGGATATCAGTCTTACACAAGAAGACATGTTTTTGTAGCGATGATTCTCTACCCTCTCCATTGGGTTTCCAAGTTTGATTAACCATTTTGTGCATCTCAATATCTCTTAAGTAACATAGCTAGTCATGGTCAGTTTTGGGGTTCCTCAGCCAAAATTTTGATGGGTTTGATTTTCTTCTTCCTTGAGTCTTTTGTAGGCGCAACCGTAATTGTGTGAACTATGTGTCAAGTTGACTTAGAGATGATTGGAGCTCTACTAAGGTGTGTTATGCTCTATTTAAGGATGCATCTAGCTCCTGATTCCTTATATTCAGTTCCTGGTATAGTCTAATAGGGGTGTCTCTAGATCCAAAATAGTGTCCATTGTCATGATAGGAGCTATTTCCATTTCTTCTTCATTCAACAAAAGCAAGAATGTCCTATTTTAGGTACCGTGCTAGGGTGTGCATCCAATTATCATCTTGTGTAGGTTTGGAGAAGATAATGACATTGAATTTTAGATCAATAAATTGTAGATCATCTCTTTGGAGTTTTTAAAAAAGCTAAGCACTTGCAGCTCCATCCTTGATGATCCTTTTTGTAGTGATAGAGTATACATCCTCAATAGAATCTTTTGTTTAAGGTTAACCTTCATAATGATTCATTTTTTACACAAACATAAGTGGTCACTTCCATAGTCACTGACCATTCGAAGCTATCTCATAAATGGTTTTCCCAATATCACATCATACATCATCAAGAGCCCGAAGAATCCTTAAATAGAGCATGACACCTTAGTAGAGCTCCAATCATCTTTAAGTCAATTTAAAAAGTCACACATAGTTCACACAATTACGGTTGAACCTACAAAAGACTCAAACAAAAAGAAAGTCAAACCCATCAAAATTTTGGTTAGGGAATCCCAAAATTGACCATGATTGGCTCTGTTACTTAAGAGATATTGAGATGCACAAATTGCTTAATGAAACCTGGAAAGCCAATGGAGAGGGGAGAGAATAATCGGTACAAAAACATGTCTTCTTGTGTAACACTGATAGCCCTTTCTAGTCCACCCAAAATTAGGAACCAATGAAACCTAGTCATTCAGCTAGGCAAAAATGGAACCAAGATTTGACAATATAAAGAACCAAAAATCCAAGGCTAAGATAAAAGCTTTGGAAAATGAGGAATATGAAGGGAACACTAGGTCAATTCTTGAGAATTCTTGCAATTATAACATAGGTATAGGTTCATTAAAAGTGGCAAGACAAAACGGTGGTCTTTGAAGGATCAAAAGACATTAAGGAAGTGGACCTAGTTGACCCTCAAGAGTAGCCTAAGCTGATGTATATTGCAAAAGACCTAGTCCCTAAGGAAGGGAAAGACTTTGTTTATCTCCTCAAAGAGTTTTGTGATGTGTTTGATTAGTCCTATAGAGAGATGAAAGGTATGCACCCTTCGATTGTTATGTACATAATTCATATTGTGGCTAAAGCAAGGCATGTCAGCATGCAAAATGAACCCAGAATATGCTCAGCTTATCAAGGAGGAAATTCAAAAACTCTTTGATGGAAGGTTCATCTATGAGATGGAACACACGGAGTGGGTGTCTCCAACTAAGGTGACAAAGAAAAACAGCAACCTCAAGGTCTATATTGATCTTAAGAAGGTAAACGCCACCACAATAAAGGATACCTTTTCCACTCCCTTTCATGGAGCATGTAGTCAAGAGAGTAGCTAGCAAGGAAGCTTATAGTTTTCTTAATGGATTATCAAGATATAATTAAGTCATGATTAATCCTAATGACCTACATAAGATAGCCTTTTCTACTCAATGGGACACTTTTACTTATAAAGTCATGCCATTTGGACTTAACAATTTACTAACAAGAGTAAGGTCAAGGTTATTATGGAACTTTCATGACCCTCCTTAACTTCAAGGGTGAACATTGTGGATACTGCCAACGATGTATCTTCATGTACACAAACCTCACATGACCACTATAAAAATTGCTCATTATCTTTGTATGGACCGAATAATGCAAGAAGGCATTCTAGAAGTTGAAAGCAACATTGTCTTCACTTCCAATCCTCAGACCACCAAGATGGGAGGTGGTTTTTCACGTACACATTGACTCTTATGTTCTTACCATTGCATGTATCTTAGTGCACTAGGGGAAAACAACATGGATTTTCTTGGGTGCTATGCAAGTAGTCAACTCACAATGATGTCGAGAAAAACTACACAACCCCTAAGAGGAAAGGATTTTCCATGGTGTATGTAGTGAAGAAGTTTAGACATTACATTCTTGCCATCAGTTTGTGTATTTTGTTGACCATCAAGTGATTTTATACTTGGTGAATAAGCCTTGTGGCTACTAGAATGATCACTCGATGGTTTTTAATCCTAATGTAATTTGAATTTATAGTAACAATTAGAAAAGACCATCAAGTGCTTCTGAACTTGTTGAATAAGCCTTTTGTGGCTATAAGGATTACTCCATGGTTGTTAATCTTAATCTAATTTAACTTTAAATAACAATTAGAAAAGACTCTTAGCATGTTTTAGCTCATCATTTATCTAGAATTCCAAATGGAGAACTTCACATAGGAGTGGAGGATGACTTGCCTGAGGCATGACTATTCCACTTAAGGATGCTACCAAATTCGAGCCATGAAATAGCTCATTTCTTGTCCAATGGATGATGGAATCACTCTTGATTGAGCTCGCAAACTAATCAAGGTAGCATCTCCATACACACTTATATATGGAAACATGTATCGGTGGGGCAGGACAAAGATGACATTTTGAAGCTATGCATATATGAAGATCATTACATCGGGATTCTAGAAGAAGCCCATGTAGGAATTTGTTGGCAAGCACTTTGCTTTGAAAATCACACCATCTAAGAGTTTACAAGCTGAGATGTAGTGGGGCCTACCCTTTTCCGTGATGCAGTTGGGTTTGTCAAGAGGTGCCAAGATTTTTGTTGACTCAATACAAGGACCATATGCCCATAACCTTTATTATTTCCTTAGAACTATTTACCAAATGGGGCGTTGACTTTTTACGACCCATAAGTCGGGTGGCTCAATATACACCGCTACATCATTATAGCCACTTGCTATTGCACCAAATGGGCTGAAGATAAAGAAATAGTGCAGGCCGAAAGTGCCAAGTTTTTGTACGAAAATGTTATTATCAAACGATTTGGTTGATGTCCCTTAGAAATTGTAAGTGATAGAAGCACATATTTCTTGAATAAGGTAGTGACATTCCTATTGCATGAATTCATGGTAACCCATAAGAAATCATTACCTTAGTATCCACCACAAGAAAATGGACAAGCTAAAAACACCAATAAACTCCTTTGTTCCATCGTGACTGAGATTGTGGAGGCATCACATTTAGACTTGGAACATATAACTTCCCACTACTCTTTGGGCTTATCGAACTACTTACAAAACAACCAACTACTGGCACAATACCTTTTTGCCTCGTATATGGTCTTGATGCTATCACTCCCATTGAATTGATGGTCCCCACCTTGCAATCAAAAGCAGCCAATCTTGTTGCACATGATCTTTTTAAACAATTTGAAAAGGTCGATGAAGCACGACTATATGCGGTAATCAAAATATGGACAGAAAAGTGCTAATGAAAATGTTGGTTTGATGTCAATGTCAAAGAGTGTAAATTCCACATGGATGACCTGGTGTTCATGTATAACATTAAGAAAGGAAGGAACAAAGTAAAACTTTGAGGCCTAGGACCTTACAGAAATCTTGAATTCTCCAAAAGTGCTATGGTTGATTTGGAAACATTGGGTGGAGTCCCTATGGATGCCTTTGTTAATGGTAGTAAACTAAAAAACATATATGTTTCCCTAGAAAAAGTGAGACTGAAAAAAGAAGTCCAAAGACAAGCTTTAAAGGAAACCAAAGAACATGAGGAAATAAAACAAAAGAAGATGCCATGTGTTGCAAGTCGACATTGCATGAGTTGTGGGAATCAAAGATGAGGAAGAGTGGGAGAGGTAAGGCTTGCTCAGCTATGGTTATGTGACGGTCCTTAATCTAACCATATCTTAATCGCATAACTTAATCTAAGAAAACATTACACTCACTTAATCTTACTATTTTTGCATAGCAATGCAATCAAATCAACATTCTCAAATAACAAACAAGCTTGCATGCCATATCCAAGGTTCTTATCACATAAGCAAAGAATCATGTAATCTCAAACAAACATTCACATGATATAAATCTCTATCAATTACAGCATAGCATCTCAATCAATCACAATGTATGTGTCTATCTTAAGATTCTATCATCATCACCATGCTCGACAACATAGTAGTCATAAAGACCAAAATCCAGCCAAATCTAGGGCTTTCTTCGATGCCCGTCCACCCAACCTCCACACTGAACATCCCCGAGTATGTCTCTTTCGGGTTCTACCACATGGCTCCCAGAGGGCATAAATCTAGTTCTCTGCCCGACGTTCCCTGTCTAAGGACGGCCGGCCAAATCTCAAAATCTCATGTCGAGTCTCATCATACACATGCATATCAATCAGTTATATGTGTGAATATCAATCATGCATCTCAAAACAAAGCAATCATAACTCATAAATATCATCTCACAATCATCTCTATCCTGATGGCATGTCGCTCTAACCCCGGCGGCATTTGAGGCGAATAGCCACCTTGGTGACAATTGAGGTAAATGATCTATTGTGTATGAATTGATTTCCCCCTCCCTTTTTCTCTTATTCGCAGGAGTGGGGTGGGGGGAGGGGAAAGGATCATGTAGCTACCGCCTACTCCATTGGAATCATCTAAGGGATGGATACAAAGGCGATAATGATTATCAATGCTTGGTCCCTTTCATGGAGCATGTACTCAAGAGGGACACTTTTACTTATAAAGTCATGCCCTTTGGACTTACTAATGCTTTGGGCACATTCCAAACACACACTGATGAGTATAACCTTCAAAGAACTCCTTAGAAAATATTTAGAATTATCCATGGATGATTTCTCTATGAATTCCTCTCAAAAAGAACACTTAGATTGTCTATGAAAAGTGTTTGAACTATACATGTCGTATCGCATCTCTCTAAACCCAAAGAAGTTGTAGTTCATGGTATGCCATGAAGTAATTCTTGGACACATGGTTTCCAAGAATGGTATACCCACTGACGAGAGTAAGGTCAAGGTTATTATGGAACTTCCATGACCCCTTAGCTTCAAGGGTGGACAATGTGGATACTACCAAAGATTTATCTTCATGTACGCAAACCTTACATGACAGTTGTACAAATTTCTCATTGTCTTTGTATGGACGCAATAATGCAAGGAGGCATTCTAGAAGTTGAAAGCAACATTGTCTTCACCTCCAATCCTCCAAGATAGGAGGTGGTTTTTCACATGCACATTGACACTTCTTTTCTTACCATTGCATGTATCTTAGTGCGCCAGAGGAAAACAACATGGATTTTCTTGGGTGCTACGCAAGTATTCAACTCACAATGATGTCGATAAAAAATACATAACCACTAAGAGGAAAGGATTTTCCATGGTGTGTATGTAGTGAAGAAGTTTAGACATTAGATTTTCACCGATAATTTTGTGTATTTTGTTGACCCCCCATCAAGTGCTTTTTGCTGAATAAGCCTTGTGCTACTAGAAGGATCACTCGAAGGTTGTTAATGGTAATGTAATTTTACTTTATAGTAACAATTAGAAAAGACCATCAAGTTCTTATGTACTAAGCTTTGTGCTATTGGAAGGATCACTTGATGGTTGCTGATCCTAATGTAATTTGAAGTTACAGTAACAATTAGAAAAGATTCTCAACATGCTTTAGCTAAACATTTATCTAGAATCCCAAATGGACAACTTCCCATAGGAGTGGAGGATGACTTGCCTTAAGCATACTACAAAATTGGAACCTTGAAATAACTCATTTCTTGTCCAATGGATGATGGAATCACTCTTGATTGAGCTCGCAAGTTAATCAAGGCATCATCTCCATACACACTTATATCCAGAAACTTGTATCGGCGGCATGACAAAGATGACATTTTGAATCTATGCATTTATGAAGATCATTACATGAAGATTCTAGAAGAAGCCCATGTAGGAATTTGTTGCTAGGTAGTTTGCTTTCAAAATCACATCATGCAAGAGTTTACAAGCTCATATGTAGTGGGGCCTAGCCTTTCAAGTGACGTAGCTGAGTTCATCAAGAGGTGCCAAGATTTTTGGTGACTCAAAACAAGGACCATAACCTTTATTATTTCCTTAGAATTTACCAAATGGGGCATTGACTTTGTAGGACCCATAAGTCTGATGGCTCACTATACATTAAGCTCGCTGCATCATTATACCCACTTGCTATTGCACCAAATAGGTTGAAGCTAAAGCAATAGTGTAGGCCGATGCCAAGTTGACTACCAAAATGTTATTATCAACAATTTGGCTGTTGTCCCTTAGAAATTGTAAGTAATAGAGGCACATATTTCTTGAATGAGGTAGTGGCACCAATAAAGTCCTTTGTGTTCCATCCAGACCAAGATTGTGGAGGCATCACATTTGGACTGGGAACAGAAACTTCCCATTACTTTTTGGGCTTATCGGTCTGCTTACAAAACAAGTAACTACTAGCACAATACCTTTTTGCCTAGTATATGGTCTTGATTCTATCACTCCAATGAATTGATGGTCCCCACCTTGCAGGAAAAACAAATCAATCTTGTTGCACACAGGATCTTTTTAAACAATTGGTTGAATCCATGTACATTCTCTTATACATTTTGCCTTGTTTTCTGATCTCTTGTAGTTAATCTCTCACATACCTCACATGATGCTGGCTTGTTTTTGCACTCAAAAGTTTTATGAACCTTTTGTACATAATGGAAATCACGTCGTGCCTTTTCTATCATCTCTGGGAACAAATATGTGACCCATTTGCAGTCTCTTATTCTACATAAAATTTCCCTTCTCATCATAAAATGGATTTGTGAGCCACCTTGTGACCATACAACAAAATTACAAAAGCTTTTTCAAAGAAAATAAACTTCTGGTTGTATCACAGGAAAAAAAATAATATCAGTCACCCAAGACCTGCAACATCCACAACGATTAAGTGCGGACTACCCAACCTATGCTCTGATACCAATTGTGACGGTCTCGAATCTAAACATATCTTAATCTAAGAAAGAATTAAAGTCACTTAATCCTACTATTTATGCATAGCAATGCAATCAAATCAACCTTCTCAAATAACAAACAAGCATGCATGCCATATCCAAGGTTCTTATCACATAAGCAAAGAATCATGTAATCTTAAACAAACATTCACATGATATAAATCTCTATCAATTACACCATAGCATCTCAATCAATCACAATGTATGAGTCTATCTTATTTGCTCAACAACATGGTTAGTCATAAAGGCCAAAATCCAGCCAATCTAGGGCTTTCTGTGATGCCCGTCCACCCAACTTCCACACTGGACATCATGGCTATCCCGAGTATGCCTCTTTCTGAATCTCGTCCTCTCTGGGTTCTACCACATGGCTCCCAAAGGGCATAAATCTCATTCTTTGTCCGGCGTTCCCTGTCTACGGCCGGCCCGAATCTCAAAATCTCATGTCGAGTCTCATCATACATATGCATATCAATCAGCCATACGCGTGCATATCAATCATGCATCTCAAAACAAAGCAATCATAACTCATAAATATCATCTCACAATCATAACTCATAAATATCATCTCACAATCATCTTTATTCCATAATCTTTCAAGGCATGTATATTCAAATAATTTTCAAGTATAAAACAAGCTTTTAATTTAAAGAGTCTTTAACTTCTCTTTATCTTTTAAGTCACATGGGAATCCTTGTTTTTAACATAATAAATTATCATGTTCTAACGAGGAAGGTCATCTCTAGTCACTATAGCTAAGTCTTAACTATGCTTATGTGTTAGTCTATCCGGTCTATATAGATAAGATAGCTAATCTTGATAGCAATTTCTAAGGCAAAGCCTAATAACTGGTCTCTTTGGGAGAGTAATATCTTCCAATCTATTTGGAATTAGAGAAAAGTCAAAACAACAGAGTTTTAGGACTTTTAATGCTCTATAAAGCACGTCTCAATGATGGTTCTCTAATAAAAATGAGTTCTAAGGTCTCTTTGTGAGAGCATTCGAAACAGCCAAAGTTGTGTTTTCAGCATAAAACTGCCAAAAATAGCTAAGTGCCCCATTTTGCACTCGAAAAACTTAAAAAGAAAAGGGATTTCAAATTGGCTTTCTATAGTCTCATACACTCTTGTAGAGTTTCTTGTCCTCTAAAACTTTTGTGTTTATGTAAATCTCTGATTCTAAACACATGGAAAGATAAATGCTTCGCAACAAAAAAGCCCCTAATGAAGGTTATACCTAAAATCTAGTCAAAAACTAGTCAAATATTCTATCTTCTAATTTTTTAACTCCAAAAGTGTTTATTCTATGAGTCGGAATAAGGCAATCAACAATAGTTCTTTGCTAGAAAAACCCCCCATTTTCCTCTTAAACCCCCCATTTTCCTCTTCTCATAGTGTTTCCCCTTAGTTGCCATGGTTAAGCATGCCATGCATCGACTCAAATTCTCCCATATACACGCTTATCAATATATTTATTTAATCTCAAAAGAATTTAAAGAAAAATAATAGAAAGAGTGTTTGTGTACTTCCCCCATATATTTGCTGATGTCTTGATTGATTGGGAATCTATGTCTACTCTCCAGAAGTTGTGGAAGAGCTGCTTGTAGATTTGGCAAGCCTTTCAGGTCTGCTGTCAGGGCTGCAATCTGCAAGAGGTATAACTTCACACACAGTTATTAGATACTAGTCGTGTGGATACTTAAAATTACCAAAACATTTGTGGTCTACAACCTAGCACGGGTAGAATCGCTAAAATTTGCTTCTATATGTGAAAGTTGACTCCAAAAATAGGTCACATTTTACTTTTTTTTTATCAAATTTCAATTTGCATGTTCATCTACACAAAGGCTTCCTTTGAGCATACTAACAAATTGAAAAATCAATCTTGAATTTTCACTTAATTTTAACACAGAATCTTTACTATTAAAAAACCACTAAAAACCTGTTGGAATTCATTTACTGAAATTTGTAGCATTCGAAACTTAGGATTATCTTAAATCATAAGTTGGTTAATCTCAGAGGTATGTTACAGGTTACACATGCAAACTTCAAGTGAGTCACTAATTTGAGTGCTATGATGGATCGAGTACTATCATTGCTGGTGGTTATCGGACATAGGTCATCTTTCATTCATTTGCATCTCTTCAAATCCAGCAAGCCTCAAGCATTGTACACTTTGAGCATCGCCATTGTAGGTCAAGTGCCATTAACATGTAGGTGTTACTATCAAAGGAGAAGTACCTGAAGAAATATAGAGGTGAGGAGCTAGTAAATCTTTGAACCCTTGGCTGCCCAACTACCATCAATTTGACAAGCATCTTTGAACCCTTGGATACAAATATCGGCGCGGCAGCTTGATAGGCATCTGACCTCAATGGAAGGCTTCTTGGGCCCTTTTATTTGGCAGTTTAAGGGAGTCAAACCTTTTCTCTTAAGAAGAAACGTTTTCTAATTAGAAGCTTCAAAACGGCTACTTTATTCGAATTTGAATTTTGGAGGAAAAATGGAATTTAAAATCTAGTGGATAAAACCATATCATGTAACATATCTATGGAAAGCTCTTGATGCGTAGATCACGGATCTGTAATCTCCGCTCAAATCGGAGCTTGTATGTAGAAGTTATGGAGGTCCGAAAGTTGTAAAATTGCCCCCCCGCCCTTTTGGGGGAAAAAGTGCACCCTTTGACCACTCTTACACCTCTCCTAAAAACCCAACATTTCAGTCCACATGGCAACCCCCCATTTGGCTATTCCTTAATCACCTTGATTAGGCTTGGGCAAATTGAAGGGCCCAAGAAGACCCCATTCACTTCCTAATGAATGAGCTCATCCTCATCCATGTCACAACTTGATGCAGAACCACTTGATGCATGGTCTGAAAATTCATTCATGTGCAAAACATTCACATCACCTATTTCAAATCCCCAATTTGCTTGGTCTACAACCTAGTACATTCTAACAGGAGTTGCTAATCACTTCACTCCTCTTATAAGGAATCCACCACCGTAGATCCCTTCCCTTTAGCCCATTAAAGGACACTTGCCCTTCAGTCTAGAGGGTGTATTACAATGTGGGTGCAAAGCCATATAGCTTGATAGCTATATTGCTCTATAATTGCACAATATGCAGCTCTATCCCACAATACCTATGTTTGAAACAAAATAAATAGACATGTTGTAGAAGCAGCCTGAGCCACAGTACCCATGTTGCGAACAAATGGACAGAGAGAGACCTTTTGGATAGGGAAAGGCATCTATGAACTTCCATTTTAATTGCTCTTCCTCAAAGCATATTTGTTGTTGCAAAATTTAAAAGAGAGAGAGAGAGAGAGAGAGTTTGATTGCTTTGCCATGGGCTGTTGCAAAGGACGTAATTTTTCTTGGAGTCCCTTGTAGCCCATTTCAAGTCCGTGGTTTACATGATTGGCGTGGTTTACTTGCATTGAAAGCTACATGTGTACCTGATACTGGAGACGACGAGCCACATCTCTTCAATTTCGAATTGCCATAATTGCCCCTTATGCCACCTTGCCACATCAGTACCCTATCACTCGCACCAAAGCCACGTCAGCCTAAAAAGGCTCGGGTTCTCTCGGGTTTATAAAAGTGGCCTCGTTTACAAAACCAGGCCATTGGACGGCTCACAACCGCTCAACCATCATGCACCACTTCTCCACCGTGGATCCCCTTGCTTGAGTTGGGAAGGAAGCGCGTGTCATATTGTGATGAGGGAGAATCCTAGGCTTCTGGATTTCTTACTAGGGTGATTGGAAGGGACCTCGAATTTTAGGAACTCTAAGTCTCCATGTCCTACATGTAAAGGATTCGGTGTTGTCTAACTGGTTGTGTGATTTAACTAGGATCCTCATCTCTTGGGCCGGACCCAAATGCTAATCTTAATTGCTTGACTTGGTTAACTAGTTGATCCAAGGACCCCCATCTATTGGCCTTGACTGCAATGCTAATCTTAATTGCTCGAGTTGGTTCGCTAGCTCCAAACAACTGAACCCTCATCTACTAGGCCTCACTGAATTGCACTTAGTTTTTTTATATCCTAATTGTAAAGGATGTGGGATACCACATTGTTTTCCAAATCCCATGGATGGTGTGTTACTCTGTATTCTTTTTATATGGTCTTGCACGTTGTTGGATGATTCAAGGGCATCCTTGTTAAGATCCCTTGGCTTGGCTTGACTGAGATGTATTGTTCAATGCTCACATAACCCAATTCATATTTTAAGGGTTGAAATTTAGAAATCCTGGTTGAAATTCGACGCTGCCTTTAATTTTAAGGGTTGAAATTTACACATTTTAGTTATAAATCCCGACATTTGTGTGTTTTCTAATTATTTTCAAGTCTAAATCCCGATTAAGCCTACGCATTGCCTTCAATTGTGAGGGTTGAAAAAAAATATTTTTTCAAGCAGTGGTATTGTCTCATGAGCCTCAGCTTTCATGTCTCTATAAATCTTGGCTGATATTCAATACAATATTTAATTCCCTCTCCTACAGTGAAAAGTAACACTAGGACATCTAGAGACTTGAAATTAAAAGAGGGCATTAGTTATTTTTTCATTTGCCAGGTATGGTACTTTGGCGTTTTCTAAGATGTTAGTTGGAGGGAAATCGTAAAAAGAGTTCGTGCTCCCATATTTTGGACAAGCTGGTTGATGACATCTCTGGCCATATTATGTTTGTGTATTAAAGGGCGCTCAAAAGGAGGGAATGGCAAACTGTAGTACTGAGAAGATAGAAGTTGTTAAAGCTTGCGTTTGTGCAAAGTTAGGGGAGCAGGAGGTTAAAACAAATTTGAGTAAGGCTTATGGTAATGGATGCAACAGGGGAATCCGACGTCAGCGCGCTCGAGCAAAGATTTATCTTCATGTACGCAAACCTCACATGACCGTTGTACAAATTGCTCATTATCTTTGTATGGACTGAATAATGCAAGGAGGCATTCTAGTAGTTGAAAGCAACATTGTCTTCACCTCCAATCCTCAGACCACCAAGATGGGAGGTGAACTTTCATGTGCACATCAACACTTATGATCTTACTATTGCATGTATCTGAGTGCACCAGGGGAAAATGACATGGACTTTCTTGGGTGCTACACAAGTAGTCAACTCACAACGCAAGTAGTCAACTCACAATGATGTCGAGAAAAACTACACAACCACTAAGAGAGGGAAGGATTTTCCATGGTGTATGTAGTGAGAAAGTTAAGACATTACATTCTCACCAACAAGTTTGCATATTTTGTTGACCATCAAGTGCTTTTGTTCTTGGTGAATAAGCCTTGTGCAAGTGGAAGGAATACTTGATGGTTGTTAATCCTAATATAATTCGACTTTATAGTAACAATTAGAAAAGACCATCAAGTGCTTCTGTACTTGATGAATAAGCCTTGTGCTACTGAAAGGATGACTCGATGGTTATTAATCCTAATGTAATTTGACTTTACAGTAGCAGTTACAAAAAGACCCCCAGCATGTTTTAGCTGATGATTTATCTAGAATTCCAAATGGAGAACTTCCCATAGGAGTGGAGCATGACTTGCTTGATGCATGACTATTCCACTTAAGCATGCTACCAAATTGGATCCATGAAATAGCTCATTTCTTGTCCAATGGATGATGGAATCACTCCTCATTGAGCTTGCAAGTTAATTAAACATTCGTTTCCACCTCTTCAAATCCAACAAGCCTCAACCATTGTACACTTTGAGCATCACAAGTGTCACAACCGATCGCCCTTGTAGGTCCAGTGCCATCAACATGTAGGTGTTCGTATCAAAGGACAAGTCCTGAAGACACATAGAGGTGAGGAGCTAGTAAATCTTTAAACCCTTGGCTACCAACTACCATCAATTTGACAAGCATCTTTGAATCCTTGGATGCAAATACCGACAGCTTGACAGGCATCTTCACGATGAGCTCATCCTCATCCATGTCACAACTCAATGCAGAACCACTTGATGCATTACTTAAAACTCATCCATGTGCAAAACATTCGCATCACCTGTTTAAAATCCCTAATTTTCTTGGTTTGCAACCTAGTATATTCTAATAGGAGTTGCAAATCACTTCACTCCTTGTATAAGGAATCCGCCACCGTAGATCCCTTCCCTTTAGCTCATTAAAGGACACTTGCCCGTGCAAGGCCGTATAGCTTTATTGCTCTATAATTGCACAATATGCAGCTCTGTCCCACATTACCTATGTTTCAAACAAAATAAATAGACATATTGCAGAAGCAGCATGAGCCACATTACCCAAGTTGCGAACAAATGGACAGAGACAGACTTCTTGGTGGATAGGGAAAGGCATCTATGAACTTCCATTTTAATTGCTCAGCCTTAAATCATATTTGTTGTTACAAAATTTAAGAGAGAGAGAGAGAGAGAGAGAGAGAGAGAGAGAGAGAGAGAGAGAGAGAGAGAGAGAGAGAGAATCTGATTGTTTTGCAATGGGCTATTGCAAAGGATGCAATTTTGCTTGAAGCCCCTTGTAGCCCATTTCAAGTCCGCGTTTACACGATTGGTGTGGTTTACCTGCATTGAAAGCTGCATGTGTACCTTGTACTGGAGACGGTGAGCCACATCTCTTCAATTTCGAATTGCCACAATTGCCCCACATGCCGCCTTGCCACATCAGTGCCTTGTTACCCACGCCAGAGCCACGTCGGCCTAGAAAGGCTCGGGTTTATAAAAGTGGTCTGGTTTACAAAACGAGGCCATTGGACGGCTCACAACCCCTCAACCATCATGCGCCACTTCTTCACCGTGGATCCCCTCGCTTGAGTTGTGATGGAAGCGCCTGGCAGATAGTGTCATGAGGGAGGATCCTAGGCTTCAGGATTTCTTGCTAGGGTGATTGGAAGGGACCTCCAATTTTTGGAACTCTAAGTCTCCATGTCCTACATGTCAAGGAATCGATGTTGTCTAAGTGGTTGTGTGATTTAATGAGGATCCTCATCTCTTGGGCCTGACCCAAATGCTAATCTTAATTGCTCGACTTGGTTAACTAGCTGATCCAATAACCCCATCTACTGGGCATGACCGTAATGCTAATCTTAATTGCTCATGTTGGTTCGCTAGCTCCAAGCTGAACCCTCATCTACTAGGCCTCCCCGCGTTGAATTGCACTTAGTCTTTTCATATCGTAATTGTAAAGGATGTGGGATACCACATTGTTTGCGAAATCCCATGGATGGTGTGTTACTCTGTATTGTTTTTACATGGCCTTGCGCGATGTTTGATGATGCAAGGGAATCCGTGTTAGGATCCCTGATGAGACTGAGATGTATTGCTCAGTGTTGCTCACATAAACCAATTCATAGTATAATTTTTCCTGCTGAAATTTAGAAATCTTGGTTGAAATTTGACGTTGCCTTTAATTTTAAGGGTTGAAATTTACATATTTTAGTTATAAATCGTGGCATTTATATGATTTTTAATTATTTTCAAGTCTAAATTCCGGTTAAGCCTATGCATTGCCTTTAATTTTAAGGGTTGAAAAAAACATGTTTTTCAAGCAAGTGGTATTGTCTCAAGAGCCTTGGCTCAGCTTGCATGTCTCTATAAATCTTGGTTTACATTCAATACAATATTTGATTCCCTCTCCCACAGTAAAAAGTAACACCAGGACATCTAGAGACTTGAAATTAAAAGAGGGCATTAATTATTTTTTCATATGCCAGGTATGGTACTTTGACGTTCTCTAAGATGTTAGTCGGGGGGAATTCCTAAAAAGAGTTCATGCTCCCATATTTTGGAAAAGGTGGTGGACGACATCTCCGACCATACTATGTTCGTGTATTAAAGGGCGCTCGGAAGGAGGGAATGGCAAACTGTAGTACTGAGAAGATAGAAGCTGTTAAAGCTCGCTCGAAGCAGGTTTGTGCAAAGTTAGGGGAAACAGGAGGTTTCCAGTAAGGCGTAAGGTAATGGATGCAACGAGGGAATCCGGCGGCAGCGCTCGTAGCTGGGGGGATGCAGACATTAGATTGTCGCTCCTTGACGGCCAAGGCGGGCTGGCTCTCGGAGAGCCACTGTACGTACACGCCCATGTGCTGGTGCGTGCATCGGCCTTCTTTGCTTCACGGCTTTCAGAGAGGTGGCGGAAGGAGAATCGTCCAACATCACCGCCAGCAGGCATGGTGGATCTTGCTGTTACGATGCCTATGCAAAACGAGGGAGCAGGCCACGTGTACGCGCGCTGTGTAGAACTCATGTACGGCCAGCGGAAAGGCTGCACATTAACGCCCAGCGGGCTGGTGGAAAGCGTCGATGAGGCGCTAGAGCTGCTGCAGGCCGCGGGAAGCATACTCTTCGATGAGTGCACGAAGGCGTGCATGGACTATTTGGCCTCGGTGCCATGGAGTGGTTACGAGGAGGCGACGCTCCGGTCATTGATCCCGCTCCCGCTCCCGCTCACGGAGGAACTAAGGACCAGGCTGTACGTGGACGGATCCAGATCACCAGAGTGCGCCTCGATTGTGGAATCGTTCGAGGTTATCCTGGCGCATGTAGGAGCAGGCATTTCAGCCACAAGACGGGCGCAAGCCCGTCCTAAGCTCAACAAAGTCGTTGCCGCTCTCACGGGTGGGCATCGCAGCCAACTTGCAAGGAGCTGCGTACAAAGCTTGCATGCTCTTAGATGCTCACGACCGGCTGCACTCCAACTACCTCCTAACTGGACGCAGAGCCGGAACCCTTCAAGCCACGCTCTTCATTTGCAGGCCATTTTCCAGAAATTGCTAGCTCTCACGCCCGCCGGTGTTCCACTCCCCCGCTTCGCCAACAAAAGGGATCTTACGGAGCTACTTTTGGTAACCTCGCCTGCTCATCGCCTGTACCGGCAAGCCGTCGCCACTCTCTTAGCCGGTATAAAAATGTTGCTGAAAATCAGCAGCGGAGCGTTGGTACTCCCTAGGCAGGTGCGGCTGATATTTACCTCGGTATGGCTGGTCGTGGCCGCAAGACTGTTGGGTCCCCTCCAAGTGTGGAAACAGTTCAAGTCGAAGTATAGACAGGTGATTGAAGACGGGCTTTGTACCGTGGCGAGCACTCTCCCCCATCAAGATCAAAAGAACGTCTTCAGAGTATGGGAGGCCTTGTGTCCCGTCGATGGCCTAGAGGTTTGGCCTGATATTAGCCGCGCCTTTGTGGCGTGGTGTGGCAAGCGTAAAAGGGCGTGCTAACTTTATGTTCGCTATCAAATTGGTGTTGAACTTGTTCTCGGATATGTTCAAAAAAGGCCTTGCTCAGTATCTTTTGTTTGTTCTCCTTCGAACAATGGGGGCTGCTTTTACAAGATGCTAGGTAAAGAGATTGCCCTTAGAACAAGATACCTTCTAATCTTGACGATTATTATGTCTCCTTTGTAACATGTTTCTCCGAAAATCGATCCATACTTGACAACATTCTTTGTAATCCCACTTTTCTTTCTTTTAAGAGAGAGGGAGAAGAGAGAGAGAAAGGGGGGGTGGTGAAGAAGAAGATTTAAACATGACAATCTCAAGCCCAACTCTCCATGAAGGAGCGTGACAAGGCAAGCTATGGGAATTGAAATCAAGATCTTGTAGAAAAAGTGATTTGAAAACAACCACTAGGCTGACGGGATGGACAATGTAAATAGAGTGACAGAGAGACTAGCATAGTATGTGAGCAATCTCATTTGGCGTCCTTAAGTGCCATACAACAAGGGTGCCCTCTATCCTCCCATTAACCTTTCAATGCTAAAGAGTATAATTCTCTCCATAGGGTATTACTATGATAAAAGAAATAGTGGGACCATTGCAAAGCATGATCCTAGGATGGACCATCTAAGGTGCAAGACATATGGCACCCTAGCACATGTTCCCATACATCTTTTGTTATAGGGTTTTACTATGTTAGAAGAAATTGCAAAAGATGATCCTTAGATGAAGCATCTAACGAGCAAGGCATATGGCACCCTAGCACATGTTCCCATATGTCCAACCCCATTTGATTTCTCCAGTATGGTTAGAAAAAAACATGTTTCATAACTTAGAGTACCTGTACAAAGCTCATAAACATTTCAAAAGTTTTTTTCAAGTTTTTTTTAGCACTTTTTTTGAAGTTCCTTGGAGTTTTCTTCGACATGTTTTTGTTAAGTTTGGCTACTTTGAGAGCACAACTGGAATATGAGTCATGGTTCATGAATTTAAATTCTATTATGCCTTCGATGGTTGCCAAGTGTTGCACTCAACTAGCATCTCTCAAACATGGGTTATGTTTGCATGGTCACTTCCCCAGTCATGGACCATTCTAAGCTATCTGATAAATGGCTTTCCCAATATCACATCATACATCGTAGGTTTTTAAAGTCCATGATAGCAAAGATGTGATAAAAGGTAAGTCAACATGAGCTCAACTTGTTGATCCTTACCATACCCGTGGGTATGGTAAGGTTTCCATCAGCAAGCTTAATCTTTAGGATAGTGGAAGCCAAATTTAGAGACGTGCATTTCTCCCATTGTCTTTTTTGTGGCTATGCTAACTCCAGCTCCCTCATCATTTTTGTGGCTATGCTAACTCCAGATCCCTCATCATTTTTGTGGCTATGCTAACTCCAGCTCCCCCATCTATGCCAAATTTGTTGAAAGGCGTGTCTTTAAAGGTTGTAGTGGGATTTTCATCATCAATGCACTCTTCAGACTCCGTGTGTGACATGTCTATATGGTTTTGATCAAAATTTTCACCCATCTACTCTCATATATCTTGCCAAAGGCCTAGGTCTCTTGATAGGATATCACTCAATGTGAGTGATATCACTCAATGTGATGTCACTCAATGTGAGTGTGGTTGGAGCAGACATTACCACGCTCTTGATAGGATATCACTCAAGGTGAGTGTGGTTGGAGCAGACATTACCACGCTCATTCCTATCGTTTCTTTTTGTCTACTTGCCTAGCAAAAGACAGGAGCTCTCTCTAAAGTTATTGCTCCTTTCGAGCCTAAATAAGAGGGGAGACTCTTTAAGGATTTGGTCTGGATTCACTCAATCACTTGGATGGTGAAGCAGCACAGTTTTTTCCTTGCTCTTTGAGGTAGTCATTCAAACGATACTCGTTTGAGTTTGTGGGTCCTTGATCTTCCCCTCCACTCGACTCTTCCTTTGTTTCAATTCCAAAATTTGAATAGATTCCAACATCATTGGGCTTGGTCACAAATGTTTCTTTTTTAAAGAGAATCTCTAGAGGAGACTACACAACTCCCTTCCATGGAGCCTTCAACTATAGGGTCAAGTCCCTCTAATTGGTATTGTGTCTCCTTCACCAAGTCCTATACAATTGTGAACCTAGTATTTTCCTAAATGGGGTTGGGATACTATGTCTGATTCTTTGGATTCCAAAGGTCCTAGAGTTTATTCCATTGAGGTCTTTAAGCCATGTTTAGAATTTCATCTCTAGGTGATACCTCAATTTAAGTAGACGACCCAATATCCCCATCAACACTCTCTATGATTACACTTCCCTCCTTCTTCAGTCTTATGTGAACCTAGTATTTTCCTCAATCAGGTGGGATATTGTGTCACTTTGTTTAGAAGGTCTAGGAGTCCATACCACTAAGGTCTTCTAGCTATATGACTTTAAGCCATGTCTAGAATTTCATCTCTATGTGCTCTCTCAGCATAGCTAAAGTACACAACTTAGTTTCCCATATTCACTATCTGTGATTGCACTACCCTCGCTCTTCACTCTAACTGTCTATCTTGTTGACAAATGTTCGCATTCTTGGCTACAATGTCTGCATCCTCTCCAGAGCATGATTTAACTATTTATTCTATCATTAAAAAATCCTATATTAAGATTATCATACTTGACTTTAGCATGGGTAGGTTAGTGCAAGTATAGATGGCACTAAAAGAATACAAATGAGGTTGCTCATGTACTTGACCTATATATACTATGAAAACGTATATATGTACTATGGCACTAGAAGACTTCAAATGAGAGTGCTTATGTGCTTGAACTATATATATGATGAAAACCTCTCTCTCTCTCTCTCTCTCTCTCTCTCAAGATGAATGGCTGCTTCGATAAGGTCTTGAGTTCAATTCTTATATCTTCCCATTTTATACTTGATCATGGTTATTCTCATCATGTTAAAATTTGTTGCTTCTTCTCCCTGTTCTTCTTCTTCTTATTCTTCTCTCTTTGTCTCTGTCTTACATATAGAAGAAAGAAAAGTGAAAGAACGTCACAAAGATTATTATACTATTATGGATTGATTCTTGGGGAAACATATTACAAAGGAGACATAGAAATGGCCCCATCAAAGGCATTTATTGTAAGGATAAACAGTTTATAGAGAATCTTGTAAAGCCCCCACCCTCACCCCCACCCCCCACCACCTGCCCCCCTCTGCTGTTAGGCATCTCATAAAAGAAGCAGAACAGACAAGGAGATAATCAATAATGCCTTTTTGGAATAAAGTAAGTCTTTCTTTGAACATTCAACTTTTTTGAAGATCCTAGTAGTAATAGAGGAATGCTTGTTTTGTAGAACGGTGTGCATGTTGCAGCTAATGATGTATCAATGTTTTGGAGAGCATAGTTGCCAAGCATTTCCAAAAACGTGTTTCAAAAACATTTTCAAAATTGTTCGCACATAAAGTTGGGAAGTCCCATAAACATTTCATACAAGACGGGGGAGGGGGGCACATAGGTTTTTGGCTTTTGGCACATCTTGTCAAATGTCTAAATATACACAACAAGCATACAAAGGGGGGAAGGGAAGGGGGCATGGAGAGGTGCATAGGTCAAAAACTTTGTCAGATTTGGCATTTATATACTTGAATAGCCTATAAAATGTGTAAAAAAGATTCTATTAAGGATGTATACTCTATCTCACTACAAAAACGACCATCGAGGAAAAACTCCAAACAAATGATTTACAATTTATTGAACTAAAATTCAATGTAACTAGATTCTCCAAACCTAAAGAAGATGAGAATGGGATGCATACCCTAACAACGTATGGTACCTAAAATAGGACATTCTTTCTTTTGCTGAATAACAAAGGAATGGAAATAGATCCTATCATGACAATGGACACTATTTTGGATCTAGAGACCCCTCTTAGACTATACCAAGAATTGAGTATAAGGAATGAAGAGATTGAAGAATCCTTAAAAAGAGCATAAGAAACCTTAGTAGAGCTCCAATCATCTCTAAGTCAACTTGAAAAGTCACACATAGTTCACACAATTACGGTTGAACCTACAAAATACTTAAAGAAGAATAAAGTCAAACCAATTAAAATTTTGGTTGAGGAACCCCAAAATTGACCATGACTGGCTCTGTTACTTAAGAGATATTGAGATGCACAAAATGCTTAATCAAACCTGGAAACCCAATGGGGAGGGGAGAGAAACACTAGTACAAAAACATGTCTTCTTGTGTAAGACTGATATCCCTTTTTAGTCCACCCAAATTTAGGAACCGATGAAACTTTAGTCATTCGGCTAGGCAAAAATGGAACCAAGAATTGACAATATAAAGGACAAAAAATACAAGGCTAAGATAAAATCTTTGTCAAAGGAGGAAGATGAAGGGAACACTAGGTCAAATCTTGAGAATTTTTGCAACTATAACATAGGTATAGGTTCGTTAAAACTGGCAAGACAAAGTGGTTCCTTGCTGGGAACCCAACAGAGGTCTTTGAAGGATCAACACATTAAGGAACTGGACCTAGTTTACCCTTGAGAGTATCCTAAACCGAGGTACATTGCAAAAGACCTAGCCCCTAAGGAAGAGGAAGACTTTGTTTATCTCCTCAAAGAGTTTTGTGATGTGTTTGATTAGTCCTATATAGACATGAAAGGTATGCACCCTTCGATTATTATGTACATAATTGCCATGGTGACTGAAGCAAGGCATGTCAACATGCAAAATGAACCCAAAATATTCTCAAGTTATCAAGGAGGAAATTCAAAAACTCTTGGATGGAAGGTTCATCTATGAGATGGAACACATGGAGTGGGTGTCTCCAATTGTGGTGACAAAGAAATACAACAACCTCAAGGTCTATATTCATCTTAAGAAGGTAAATTCCACCACAATAAAGTATACCTTTCCATTTTTGGGCTCTCACACCTCCTAGCGCTGTGAGAGTCTCCAACGAGTACATGTAGACGCTCTGAGAGTCTCCAACGAATACATGCAGACGCTAAACAATTCATCCAATGATGAGACTGCCTATTGAACATCTGATGGCATGTTGCTCCGACCCCGGTGGCGTTTGAGGCGAGTAGCCGCCTTTGTGATGATTGAGGTAAATGATCTATTGTGTATGAATTGATTTCCCCCTTCCTTTTTCTCTTATTCGCGGGAGTGGGGTGGGGGAGGGGAAAGGATCATGTAGCTACCGCCTACTCCATTGGAATCATCGAAGGGATGGATACAAAGACGGTAATGATTATCACCGCTCGGTCCCTTTCATGGAGCATGTACTCAAGAGAGTAAATGGCAAGGAAGCTTATAATTTTCTTAGTGGATTCTTAGGATATAATCAAGTCATTATTAAACCTAAGGACCTACATAAGATAGCCTTTTCTACTCAATGGGACACTTTTGCTTATAAAGTCACGCCCTTTGGACTTACCAATGCTTCGGGCACATTCCAAACACTGATGAGTATAACCTTCAAAGAACTCCTTAGAAAATATGTAGAGTTATCCATGGATGATTTCTCTATGAATTCCTCTCAAAAAGGACACTTAGATTGTCTATGAAAAGTGTTTAAACTATACAAGTCATATTGCATCTCTCAAAACCCAAAGAAGTTGTGGTTCATGGTATGCCATGGAGTAATTATTGGACACATGGTTTCCAAGAATGGTATATCCACCACTGACGAGAGTAAGGTCAAGGTTATAATGGAACTTCCATGACCCCTTAGCTTCAAGGGTGGACAATGTGGATACTACCAAAGATTTATCTTCATGTACGCAAACCTTGCATGACCGCTATACAAATTTCTCATTGTCTTTGTATGGATGCAATAATGCAAGGAGACATTCCAGAAGTTGAAAGCAACATTGTCTTCACCTCTAATCCTCGGACCACCAAGATAGGAGGTGGTTTTTCACATGCACATTGACACTTCTTTTCTTACCATTGCATGTATTTTAGTGCATGCACAGGAAAACAACATGGATTTTCTTGGGTGCTATGCAAGTATTCAACTCACAATGATGTCAAGAAAAAATACATAACCACTAAGAGGAAAGGATTTTCCATGGTGTATGTAGTGAAGAAGTTTAGACATTATATTCTCACCATAATTTTGTGTATTTTGTTGACCCCATGTTAAGACAAAATGGTTCCTTGGTGGGAACCCAACAGAGGTCTTTGAAGGATCAACAGACATTAAGGAAGTGGACCTAGTTTACCCTTGAGAGTATCCCAAACTAATGTACATTGCAAAAGACCTAGCCCCTAAGGAAGAGGAAGACTTTGTATATCTCCTCAAAGAGTTTTGTGATGTGTTTGATTAGTCCTATATAGACATGAAAGGTATGCACACTTCGATTATTATGTACATAATTCCCAATGTGACTGAAGCAAGGCATGTCAACATGCAAAATGTGACTGAAGCAAGGCATGTCAACATGCAAAATGAACCCAAAATATTCTCAAGTTATCAATGAGGAAATTCAAAAACTCTTGGATTGAAGGCTCATCTATGAGATGGAACACATGGAGTGGGTGTCTCCAATTGTGGTGACAAAGAAATACAACAAGCTCAAGGTCTATATTCGTGTTAAGAAGTTAAATTCCACCACAATAAAGTATACCTTTCCACTTTTGGCCTCTCCCAACTCCTAGCGCTTTAAGAGTCTCCAACAAATACATGCGGATGCTCAACAATTCATCCGATCATGAGACTGCCTATTGAACATCTGATGGCATGTCGCTCCAAGCCCGGCGGCGTTTGAGGCGAATAGCCGCCTTGGTGATGATTGAGGCAAATGATCTATTGTGTACGAATTGATTTCCCCCTCCCTTTTTCTCTTATTCGCAGGAGTGGGGTGGGGAAGGGGAAAGGATCATGTACCTACCACCTACTCCATTGGAAGGGATGGATACAAAGATGGTAATGATTATCACCGCTCGGTCCCTTTCATGAAGCATGTACTTAACAAGAGCGTAACTGGCAAGGAAGCTTATAATTTTCTTAGTGGGTTCTTAGGATATAATCAAGTCATTATTAACCCTAAGGACCTACCATGGATGATTTCTCTGTGAATTCCTCTCAAAAAGAACACTTAGATTGTCTATGAAAAGTGTTTGAACTATACAAGTCATATTGCATCTCTCAAAACCCAAAGAAGTTGTGGTTCATGGTATGCCATGGAGTAATTCTTGGACACATGGTTTCCAAGAATGGTATATCCACTGACAAGAGTAAGGTCAAGGTTATTATGGAACTTCCATGACCCCTTAGCTTCAAGGGTGGACAATGTAGATACTACCAAAGATTTATCTTCATGTATGCAAACCTTACATGACCGCTGTACAAATTTATCATTGTTTTTGTATGGATGCAATAATGCAAGGAGGCATTCCAAAAGTTGAAAGCAACATTGTCTTCACCTCCAATCCTCGGAGCACCAACATAGGAGGTAGTTTTTCACATGCACATTGTCTTTTCTTACCATTGCATGTATCTTAGTGCACCACATGAAAACAACATGGATTTTCTTGAGTGCTAAACAAGTATTCAACTCACAATGATGTCGAGAAAAAATACATAACCACTAAGAGGAAAGGATTTTCCATGGTGTATGTAGTGAAGAAGTTTAGACATTAGATTCTCACCAATAATTTTGTGTATTTTGTTGACCCCATCAAGTGCTTTTGTACTTGTTGAGTAAGCCTTGTGCTACTAGAAGGATCACTCAAAGGTTGTTAATCATAATGGAATTTTACTTTATAGTAACAATTAGAAAAGACCATGAAGTTCTTTTGTACTTGATGAATAAGCCTTGTGCTATTGGAAGGATCACTTGATATGGTTGCTGATCCTAATGTAATTTGAATTTACAGTAACAATTAGAAAAGCTTCTTAACATGTTTTAGCTGAACATTTATCTAGAATCCCAAATGGAGAACTTCCCATAGGAGTGGAGGTTGACTTGCCTTAAGCATACTACCAAATTGGAGCCATGAAATAACTCATTTCTTGTCCAATGGATGATGGAATCACTCGTGATCTCGCAAGGTAATCAAGGCATCATCTCCATACACACTTATATCTAGAAACTTGTATCGGTGGCATGAGAAAGATGACATTTTGAAGCTATGCATACATGAAGATCATTACATAACGATTCTAGAAGAAGCCCATGTAGGAATTTGTTGGTAGCCAGGTTGCTTTGAAACACATCATGCAAGAGTTTACAAGCCGAGATGTAGTGGGGCCTACCCTTTCAAGTGACTTAGAACTATTTACTAAATGGGGCATTGACTTTGTAGGACCCATAAGTCTGGTGGCTCACTATACATTAAGCTCACTGCATCATTATACCCACTTGCTATTGTAGCAAATAGGTTGAAGCTAAAGCAATAGTGCAGGCCGATGCTAAGTTGAATACCAAGTTTTGCACCAAAATGTTATTATCAACGATTTGGCTATTGTCCCTTAGAAATTGTAAGCAATAGAGGCACATATTTCTTGAATGAGATAGTGGCATTCCTATTGCATGAAATCATGGTGGTAACCCATAAGAAATCATTAACTTAGTATCCACAAGAAAATGGACAAGCTAAAAGCACCAATAAAGTCCTTTGTTCCATCCTGACGAAGATTGTGGAGGCATCACAATTGGACTGGGAACAGAAACTTCCCATTACTCTTTGGGCTTATTGAACTGCTTACAAAACAAGTAACTAGTAGCACAATACCTTTTTGCCTAGTATATGGTCTTGATGCTATCACAATGAATTGATGGTCCCCACCTTGCAAGAAAAACCAACCAATCTTGTTGCACATAAGCTTTTTAAACAATTGGTTGAATTTGAAAAGTTTGATGAAGCACGGCTATATGCGGTAATCAAATATATGGACATATTGAATGCTGATGAAAATGTTGGTTTGATGTCAATGTCAAAAAAGTGTAAGTTCCACATGGATGACCTGGTGTTGATGTATAACATTAAGAAAGGAAGGAAGAAACTAAAACTTTGAGGGTTGGGACCTTACAGAATTCTTGAATTCTCCAAAAGTAGTGTGGTTGATTTGGAAATTGGATGGAGTCTCTATGGATGCCTTTGTAAATGGTGGCAAACTCCGTCACTATTTTGGGCCATTAAGAGAGGATCAACTGAAAGACATATATGTTTTCTAGAAAAAAGTGAGACTCTAAAAAGAAATGCAAAGAGAAGCTTTAAAAGGAAGCCAAAGAATGTGAGGAAAAAAACAAAAGAAGGCATCAAGTGTTGCAAGTTGACATGGCACAAGTTGTGGAATAAAAGATGAGAAAGAGTGGGAGGTAATACATGCTCAGCTATGCCTACACATGACCACGGGTCACACATCCCTCACCAAATTAGGATTTCTAGATTGTGGTGCAAGTCACAATATTATTTCCTATGAATCATGGACATATTTGGGAAAACATGAACTAACTTCTATAACCACCCAAGTGCACGCTATGGGCAATCACGTGGTGAATTTTGTCGGCATGTGCAAAATGGTATTTTCAATATCCAACATGCCTGTGGAAGGGATGTTCTTTGTTACACCTCTTTCAACACTAGTCGAGGAAGTCCTATTAAGGCAAAGTTGGGTGATGGGACATCATGTACCATCGACAAATGGGATGCAAGGACATAATCTTTAAGGATTTCTATGATTAGCACATCCACATCCTTCTTTTAGAAGACAAAACCATAAACTTGCTTGATGAGAACTACCTCCTTGCATTGCCATGGTCAAGACCTCTTATAGTCCACGAGAAGGAAAAACAAATCTAAATTGAACCAACCCCCATACTTGTTCCTCTTACCCCAAAGGTTACTTCCAACAAAACTTAAATCATTATAGCAAAACACAACTCTACAAGACAAAAATAACTAACAAAGCAAACATAAGACCAAGCATCTCAACAACGATGGGGCTACCCAAAAGGATTTTGGAAGCATAAAAATCCCCCCCAAACATAGAAATTTGGGTACTGAAATCTACAACACCTGGACAAATCTCATTACTAGAAAGACCCTATAAATCGCAAGGATACTACTAGGGTAATAAATCTCTTTGGATTCCAAGATCCTAGCCTTTAACAATAAACTCTACAACATATAAATGGCCTTGCACATTGGTTGACTCAACATCATTTTTCCAGGATTAGCAACAGTGCAAAGATGTTAACAAAATCAATAAGTATCCATGCCACATCCCAATCAAGATACCTTTCCAACCTACAACTATAAGTAATATCCAAGGACCCTTGTCTCGGTAATGATTTTGTTGCATCTTGTCAATCTTATGATAGGATTACAAAATCCGTCAAATAATAGGCATATTTTCAATTTTGTTTAAAACAAGCACTAATTGCAAGGAACAATCCTCTCTTAGGATACACAATCCTCTCTTAGGATACACACAAGAGGACCATCTTAGCAAACGACTTCCAGGCCTAATGTCGAATCATCTCCGACAAAATGGTTAGAGATGGCATTACACACAACTTGGAATATTGCTCTCCAGAGTGCTTCTCGATGGTCAAGCCTAAGCATTTATGAAAGCCAAATTGGAAGATCTGGGAATATGGAGCATGGTAAATATCTTGGGGACAAACGTCCATGATGATGAGCTCATTATGCAGTTGATCCCCACCATGTGTCTTAAGCCATTGGTGCCTCTATGGTTCATTGGTGCCACGACCACACTTACCACATTTGCCTCACTAAATCATTAATCTGATACACACTTACCAGACCAAAGCATTAATATGATACACATTGAGCTCCTCGGGGTGGATCCACTACCAAACCCTCAAGCTTATGGCTTCAACAATGCCTCTTCTGATCCACAACTAATGATGTATATAGAACAATAATGGAATAATACTATATAAAGCCATTGGAGATGACATGCTTTGCATCAGCAGGTTGCAGAGCCATCTCCCTCCTCATCCATATGTGAGGGTTCGAGAGGCAAAATAGGATCCTTAAAAAGCTTTTTTGGGTCATTCTAAATGGCAACGTTGATGATTTTCCAAATATCATTAGCAAGGAGATTGAATCCTACATAAAGAACCGCAGACAAGTGAATAACAACGCATACATCCTTAATAGCTTGTTGGTCACATCAATAACTCTCATTGATGTAGCATTTCAATAGAATGTGGATTTAGCCTTGGTGCTGGATACTCCAGCCTTGGTAGCCGTTCCATTGCCTAATGACAACCTCACTCCCCCCTCCACCAAAATCCTCAACATCCCCAATGAAAAATTGTCCCCCACTATCCTCCTCAACCTCACCGCCTATGATCTATCCCATGCTTACCTATCTCTTCTACCACCCATTCCACACAACCCACATCTTCCATGAGCCCCTCTCCCACCATGGAGTCACTCATCCAAAAGAGATGGTGGCCAAGATTGAGCTCTACAAAGGATGAACTTCAACTTCTTGATGGGGTACAGCCCCTTTGAGCTTCATAAGGGATTATTGTAGCAATTGCACAAGCCTAACAGCAAGACCAACACTCTAGAAAGAAGCAAACAAAACATTCAAATTAGAGAGAATATTAGCTGAACTTAAGAAGAAGAAAGATATAATTACAAAAAATCACAAGCAACAGGAGGAGTCCTTAAGTAAAAGCTACCAGATTAGGTTGGTTCACTCATTCGCATGGGAGTTGAAAAGAATTACTTGAGAGACGAGCTAGTGAAAAGTCAAAAGACTCTAGAGGACAAAGCAAAAATCTACCAAGATGAAATAAAAAGGTAACAAAAAGGGATGATAAAGAAATATAAAGATCAAATGAAAAATATCAAGAGTTTGAAGGAATGTTACTCAAACCATAACATCAAATGCAAGGCACAATCTGCCACAACTCATTGAGGAAAGATACAAGTACACAACAACATGTGACAAACTAGCACAAGAGAACATGGAGCTTAAGCAAGGGTGGACAGAGGAAACAATAAGGAAAATACAAAATACGAAGATGGGAGATAATGCTATCTGGGATAATGCTACTCCTCTTCGAAAATTGATTTCTAGCCCCTCTACCCCAGCCACCTATTGGATGATGATGATCTCGGCTTTGTAAAAATATATCATCCAATAGAAGGTTGATCTTTAAAATACAACTACCTTCAACCACCTTGAGAGACATTTAACCATCAATTCATTTTTTTAGGAAAACTGATATGACATTTCTTAGAGGATCATTTTTTAGTCCAAGTTTTATCTAATGGGACACTCAGGATGTTCTACCACCCTTGCCTATGCTACCAGATGCCTTGTTTGTAGAAGCTGAGTCTAAATCCTTAAGCCAAGAAGATTTAAATCAATGCTTCATTATGGTTATAATAAAGTGCTAAAGCACTATGGCCCTTGGGCATGGCCCAATGTGAAGTCGAAGGTATTAATAAGTGTGAAAAGGGGCCAAAGCCATATAAGACAACTACAAGCCCAAGTGGTGAATAATCACTTTTATGACTTTTACTCAATATCAATCAAGCCTTGCTCATGATGCTAGCGTTCACGGTGAGCTTCACCCAAGTTTAGACTCCATGTAAATGATGCCTCGTGTTCTCGACTCCATGTTCATGAGTCTTCTCTTATCTCCTTTCTTTCATTGGTATCAGAGGCCAAGTTCTCTTTAATCCAATTCTAGCATTTTCTTGATACTTTTTCTCACTATTTCATGGCTGGAATTTTTGTTGGCATCGGAGAGTGATGGAGCCCTTGGATAGTCCATTTTGCTAGATTTTCGTAAACTTTTGGGTATATTTTGACCAATATTTGGGCTCTGTGCCAAATTTGGACCAAATTTGAGTACATTTGGGATACCTCGACCAAAATGGGAAAGAATTTGAGAAATTTTCATAGGCTTGTGTTTTGCTCTTCTCCTTTTGCATCTTTGGTCCTTCTTGTGAAGGAGGATGGAACTTTTAGAATGTGTGTGGATTACCATGATTTGACAAGGCTTCCATCATTAAGAAAAGATACCCTATTTGGATGAGTTGAAGGGTGCTCGTTTCTTCACAAAAAATTGACTTGATGTCCGGATACCACCAAATAAGGATAAAGAGTGGTGATGAGTAAAAGGCAACATTTAGGACCAAGAGAAGTCTCTATCATTACTTGTTTATGCCATTTGTGTGCTATGATGGATTGGGCACTATCATTGCTGGTTATCAAACATAGGTCTTCTTTCAACAGTAGGTTTTCCTATCAAAGGAGAAGTATCGTGAAGAAACATAGAGGTGAGGATCTAGTAAATATTTGAACCCTTGGGCTGTCAACTGCTGTCAATTTGACAAGCATCTTTGAAGCCTTGGCTATCAATACTGACAGCTTAACAAGTATCTTCAACGAGCTCATCCTCATCCATGTCACCACTCAATGCAGAACCACTTTATGCGTGGTCTTAAAACTCATCCATGTACAAAATAATCACATCACCTATTTCAAATCCCCAATTTGCTTGATCTATAACCTGGTACATTCTAACAGGAGTTTCTTATCACTTCACTCCTCCTATAAGGAATTCGCCACCGTAGATCCCTTTCCTTTAGCTCATTAAAGGACACTTGCCCTTCAGTCTAGAGGGTGCATTGCAATGTGGGATATAGCTTGATAGCTATATTACTCTATTCCAAAATATGCAGCTCTGTCCCACATTACCTATGTTGCAAACAAAATAAATACACATGTTGCAGAAGCAACCTTAGCCACATTACCCATGTTGAGAGAGAGACCTCTTGGATAGGGAAAGGCATATATGAACTTCCATTTTAATTGCTCTGTCTGAAAGCAGATTTAAGAGAGAAAGAGAGAGGGAATCTGATTGCTTTGCAATGGGCTGCTACAAGGATGCAATTTTTCTTGGAGCCCCTTGTAGCCCATTTTAGGTCCGCGTTTACATGATTGGCGTAGTTTACCTACATTGAAAGCTGCATGGTACCTGGTACTGGAGACTATGAGCCACATCTTTGTAATTTGAAATTGCCACAATTGCCCCATATGCCACCTTGCCACATCATTGCCCTATCACCCCCGCCAGAGCCACATGAGCCTAAAAAGGTCCGAGTTTATAAAAGTGACCTAGTTTACAAAACTAGGCCACAACCCCTCAACCATCATACGCCACTTCTTCACCGTGGCGTGGATCCCCTCGCTTGAGTTGGCATGGAAGCGCGTGTCATATAGTGTGGAGGGAGGATCCTAGGCTTGTGGATTTCTTGCTAGGGTGATTGGAAGGGACCTCCAATTTTTGGAACTTTAAGTCTCCATGTCCTACATGTCAAGGATTCGATGTTGTGTAAGTAGTTGTGTGATTTACCGCGGATCCTCATCTCTTGGGCCTGACCCAAATGCTAATCTTAATTGCTCAACTTAGTTAACTAGTTAATCCAAGAACCCCATCTACTGGGCTTGACTGTAATGCTTATCTTAATTGCTTGAGTTGGTTCGCTAGCTCTAAGCTGAACCCTCATCTACTAGGCTCACTGAATTGCACTTAGTCTTTTTATATCGTAATTGTAACGGATGTGGGATACCACATAGTTTGCAAAATCGCATGGATAGTGTGTTACTTTGTATTCTTTTTACATGGCCTTGCGCGATGTTGGATGATGCAAGGGAATCCGTGTTAGGATCCCCTGGCTTGGCTTGACTGAGATGTATTGCTCATTGCTCACATAAACAAGTTCATAGTGTAATTTCTCCAGCTGAAATTTAGAAATCCTGGTTGAAATTCGAGGTTGCCACTGCCACAGTAAAAAGTAACACCAGGACATCTATAGACTAGAAATTAAAACAGGGCATTAATTATTTTTTCATGTGCCAGGTATGGTACTTTGGCGTTTTCTAAGATGTTAGTCGGAGGGAATTCCTAAAAAGAGTTCGTGCTCCCATATTTTGGAAAAGGTGGTGGACGACATCTCCGACCATACTATGTTCGTGTATTTAAGGGCGCTAGGAAGGAGGGAATGGCTAACTGTAGTACTGAGAAGATAGAAGCTGTTAAAGCTCGCTCGAAGCAGGTTTGTGCAAAGTTAGGGGAAGCAGGAGGTTAAAAGAGATTCCAGTAAGGCGTAAGGTAATGGATGCAACGAGGGAATCCTGCGGCAGCGCTCGTAGCTGGGGGGATGCAGACATTAGATTGTCGCTCCTTGACGGCCAAGGCGGGCTGGCTCTCGGAGAGCCACTGTACGTACACGCCCATGTGCTGGTGCGTGCATCGGCCTTCTTTGCTTCACGGCTTTCAGAGAGGTGGCGGAAGGAGAATAGTCCAACATCACCGCCAGCAGGCATGGTCGACCTTGCTGTTACGATGCCTATGCAAAACGAGGGAGAACTCATCTACGGCCAGCGGAACGGCTGCACATTAACGCCCAGCGGGCTGGTGGAAACCGTCAATAAGGCGCTAGAGCTGCTGCAGGCCGCGGGAACTAAGGCTCATGAGACAATACATCTTAGTCAAGCCAAGCTAGGGGATCCTAACACGGATTCCCTTGCATCATCCAACATCATGCAAGGCCATGTAAAAAGAATAGAGAGTAACACACCGTTCATGGGATTTGGCAAACAAACTGGAGGGTTCACTATATGCAAACTCTCTATATTATGTGCATTCAAGGCCTAATTAAAAAACCCCTTATCTATAAAATTTTCATGAATAAAACATACCTTTTTTCTATTCAATCTGTAAATACCCCCTTGAAATGGTACCCTTCTATAAGTAAAAAATGTGTTTACAAAAGATTTAAAAAACCTTTTCTGTTGAACCCACATGCTACGCTTACATATTTATGAGTGACCCGCCCGAGCAAACAATGTGGTATGCCACATCCTTTGCAACAGCAAATCTGCTTTGAGGTAGAGCAGTTAAAATGAAAGTTCATATATGCCTTTCCCTATCCAAGAGGTCTCTCTCTGTCCATTTGTTCGTAACATGGGTAATGTGGATCAGGTTGCTTCTACAACATGTCTATTTATTTTGTTTGGAACATAGGTAATGTGGGACAGAGCTGCATATTGTGCAAAAGAGTAATATAGCTATCAAGCTATATGGCTTTGCACCCACATTGCAATGCACCATGTAGACTAAAGAGCAAGTGTCCTTTAATGAGCTAAAGGGAAGGGATCTACGGTGGCGGATTCCTTATAGGAGGAGTGAAGTGATTAGTACCTCTTGTTAGAATGTACCACGTTGTAGACCCAGCAAATTGGGGATTTGAAAAAGGTGGTGCGAATGTTTTGCACATGTATGAGTTTTCAAACCATGCATCAAGTGGTTCTGCATCGAGTTGTGACGTGGATGAGGATGAGCTCGTTGAATATGCTTGTCAAGCTGCCGGTATTGGCAGCCAAGGGTTCAAAGATGTTTGTCATATCGACGGCAGTTGGCAGCCCAAGGGTTCAAAGATTTACTAGATCCTCACCTCTATGTTTCTTCACGATACTTCTCCTTTGAGCTACAAGGGCGATTGGCTGCTGTGACGTTTGAGATGCTCAAAGTGTACAATGCTCGAGGCTTGCTGGATTTGAAGAGGTAAAAACGAATGAAAGAAGATCTATGTCTGATAACCTATAATGATAGTGCTCAATCCATCATAGCACTCAAATCAGTGCCTCACTTGAAGATTGCATGCGTAGAGGATTGGGGATAAAAGGCCACGAACTTTTGCCCCCATTATTGTAGTAAAACATTGCTTGTGAACTCTTTAGAGGTGTGCTCTTGCATGTCATGCTCTTCTCCCTTTGTCAAGAGGATTTTCAATGTATTGGATGATGTGAAAGTTCAAAGGGCAACTATCACCTCGTGTTCATATGGTCTAGAAGAAGATGACGAGAGGAGTTTTAACCTTATTCTTGCTAGTGGGCCTCAACTTGAGAGGGTTAAGGCATCTCTTTTAAGAATGGTACTCGTGTATACTGCGCTTGAGTGAATATGCATCTAGTCAAACCTTTTGTAAAAATATGTGAATTCAGCAATGGTAGCGTTCTTTTGCTGTTCTTTTGCTGTTTATTATCATGGTGAAATACACACAGATTTTGGCATTGTTGAAGTGGACCCACAATGAGTTCTTAAGTCATTTCTATGTACAAAATTGAGGAAGAGTTATGTTGTTGTATTGCCTAGATACATCAGGTGTTTCAAGTTTCCAATGTAAAAATTTGTGAATTTAGCAATGGGTAACATGCTTGTATTGTTCTTCTATTGTTTGTTATAATGGTGAAATAGACATAGCTTTTCGCATTGCTGAAATACACAATGTTTGGCATGGGTAATGATAGCTACAAGTTTTCATATGAGTAATTTATTATTTTGGATTCAGACTGTCTCCTTGTGCAGCTCAAAGATGGTCTTGCACAAGACATGGAGCTTTTGTACGTAGGTTGCCTCAATGGTTGATGTAGAACCTTGAGGCAATGGTAATAATGTGCTAATGGTAATTACAGGTTGTAAGTTTTGGGGGCTCCAACATAGATCCTACTACTTGGGAGGACAAGAAATGTAAAGAAGAATCTAGGTTTCCTTCATAGGTATGTGGATTTGAGATGAATGCTATATTAAGGCTTACATACCTGCTTAATCTAGCCTTTATCATTTCAGTGTTACACGTGCATGATCAAGTCCGTAGTCAAGTTCGAAGGATATGTAAACCATTGGAGGAGGATTCGTTTGATTTTATGAGTCCTTCGAGCAACTATAAGTAGTCCTCTACATGTTAAGATTGGTTGCTCAAAGCTAAGAGAATGAGGGTATGTATCATTCACAGCAAGGATGGGTGAATGCACACACGGACTAGGTAGCTTGATGTATGTGCTTTAAACTTTATATTGATATGGTGTATAAAATGCACTTGATGCATGTGTGTGATGAGACTAGTGTTTGGCTTCCGAGTCCATCAACATGAGGCTAGTGATGTCCTAGTGTACACAAAGTATAAAAATTGTTTCCACTATTTATTGAGAATTGTAATGAAAATGATGACAAGTCATTGCAGTATTTTTGCCATAGTACTTGAAAGCTGGATTTGATGTCTCTCATATTGGCATCCAGGTGATTCATTGTTTTTTGTCGGGATCGTTGTGATTCTGGTTAAAGTTTTAACCTTCTCATTGCCATGGAACCTTTATGTTGTCTTAAGCTTGAATAGTTTGCAAGTGATATGTTCATGTCATTTTTTCTTGATTGGAGCTCTTCCTGATATTCACCTTTACATTTTCTAGTGACAAATTAGCATAATGATAAACTTCTTTTAGTCTAGCATCATTCATGTTCATGTACTTTTTGGTTGAGATTTTTGAGGTCTCTTTCTCATTATATACATATTTTCAAATCTGCGTGCATGTGTTGTGTGCATTTATGCACCTACAACGCTAACTTAGGTTGCCCTGTTGGGTTGATGTCTGTTGGGTTGATGTGTGTCAGATTAGAATTAATGCACATGCAATTAGCTATTCAAAACAATTGTGATGGTGAGTTTTATGGGCTGAATGCAGTAAAGGGGGGACTGTAGTCTTTATAGAGGATTTCTTGTATTTCTATGTTTTCCTTCTAGTATAGTGAACTAAGAAAGCTTTAGTTTCAATTGAACTAAAATTGGCATACATCTAAGGTTGCATCCATATATTGGCATACAATTGGTTGACATGATCTTTAAGCAATGACAATGTCAATGATGTGGTTGTCTTATTGTCCACAAGAGGCCTTTGATGACCTATGGAACATATTTCAATATTGTTAAGTGCTAGTAGTGTGAGTATTGTGGTCAAGCAAGAGCTTTGAGTCAGCATGTGATTTGCATAGTACATTGAAGGCTACTCATATTGATGGGTTATAAGACAATAACTGACCATCAGTATCACATCGCAATGAAATGATCCATTAAAAAATTAAACACGAACAAATAAATATAGCCATGCTATTGATAGGACATTAAAATTGCAAAAAAAAAGTGTTTTGTTTTTTAGGAGCCATAATGATAATATATTGCCCCATGTTGCCATCTACATTTATCTTGAACTTGGGAATTCACTTCCTTCGTCAATGCAGAGAACTTTCTCAAAACTCCAAAGATTGCTAAGCTGCTGCTCGGCACGTAGTTGACACTTCAACTTGCCACACTATGACAAATCAGAATTTAAAAAAATTCTCACAGCTTACAACATCACTTAACCTTAATGTACAGACTCAAGATAATGAAATAACTAGGACACATATCATTCCACATGCATTCTACAATAGTTAGGCATGCATGCTTTCAATCTTGTAATTGCAAGTGAAGCATCCATATACATAAATCATGATTTCACTACTAACAAAAAATCCTTACGTAAAGTGCAGTACAAAAAGACTGTGTAGAGGGGATAAGACCATAGTTAGAGTCCACAAAAAATGTTCATCCAACAAAAAACGACTGAGGGGATAAGACCATAGATACAAAAACAATTTTGTTCATCCAACAAAATCTCCACAAAAAGACTATGTAGAGGGGATAAGGCCGTAGCTACCAAAACCATTGATCCAAAGAGCCCACTAACCAACAAAAAATGTTGATCCAACAAAAAACACTCATCAAAAGAGCTCACAAACCAACAAAAACTAATGATCTGATTGATCCAAGAAAAACACTAATCCTATGTGCCTGTGAACATCTTGACATCTTGAAATTGTGGATGCACCACTTGTGTTTTAGATGCCCAACTATGCTTACCCATTTTGATGAGTCAAGGCAGCCCAGCAATCCCCCATCTATCAAGTAGAAGCAATAAGCCATGGGGAGGTTGCAAGATGAGGGTACTCACTTTCGTTCACTCTCTCTAAAATTGGGACATCCATGCATCTCGGGCGGAGTACCTCGATCGTGATAGTGCTGTGAATTAAAACACGACACGTGCCTCCTGAGCCTAAATCGACATATCTCGATCGAGATGCCAACTAATGCCATGCTAGCAGGTCCGGGTTTCCAGGCATCATCCATGTCACCATTACATGTCACCGCCACCACAATATCTCGATCGAGATATCTATGCCACTCGGATCCACATCACGGCCACGCTGTATCCCCCTAGGCGTATTTGACTAGCACATCTCCATCGTTCACGTATCTCAAACGAGAAATTTACATCAAATCGCGACCATTCATTGTTCGAGGTAATGGGATACAATCTCCACCGTCCCCATATCTCGATCGAGATACTGAAATCAAATCTCCACCGTCCAAATAACTCGTTCGAGATACTGAGATCAAATCTCCACCGTCCAAATATCTCGTTCGAGATATGTAGATGCAATATCCACCATCCAAATATCTCGTTTGAGATACGTAAACACAATCTCTACCGTTCATTCAGGTACGTTGGAAGATGCGATCTCAGGCGTTTAAATATCTCGATCGAGGTATATAATGAATCTTGACCGTCGACATACCTTGGTCGTGGTAATAACTTTAAATCGTAGTCGTCCATATACCTCGAACGAGATAGTAGTACCAAATCTCAGCCGTCGATCCTTCACCAACCCTAAAATTAAGTGTGTATCTTGGCCGTACGTTGCACTAATCCTAATATCCAGAGTGTTAATCTTGTAAACCCTAAATTGCATGATTTTACCGAACCTCGATCGAGGTTATAAAACCGGAAAACTTTTTTTTTTGCCTCATTTGTCACAAGTCGTTTTCACTCTCCTTGCTCTCTTGATTTGGATTAGCATTAGTGAGCCCATTAGCATTGTTTTATAGCTTCATTAGTGCTACTTAGCACTAAGCATTAGACCCTTCACATTAGACCCTTCACATTGGACCTTTGTGTTTGGCTTAGGTTTTAGCATGGAGGGCCATGAGGAGGGCCGCTCATCTATTGCGGACCTCATCGCGGAGATAGACCACGAGTTAGCAGCTATCCGTAGGAGTGCTAGAGACACACCGTCTACATTACATATCGTGGCAGACTTGGAGACGATGCTTTCGTCCCTTCATAGCCTTCACGATATTGTTTATGTAGATGAGTGGATAGCCCACCATCGCACTGCTCCTGTGTCACATGGCCTGACATATCGTCAGGTCTGTGATCTTGCTCCGATTAGGGATGGAGCGTACTTAGATCTTTTCCTCGATAGTCGTGGGATGAGGCCTGGGGCAGGCAATCCCCTTACTATTTCGCGGTGTTCACATCCTCGTATGGCGGCACATATCTATAGTCGATATGTTGCCGCATATGGGAGGATGCCGAACAACCGCCAGATTCCCATATACTTCGCAAAGCAATTATATGCGGAGTTTGTCTTAGGGGAGGAGGTGGATTACACCAGCCATCGGCCAGGTGGTGGTGCTGGCCGAGGCCGTCTCCAAGACCAGGGTAGGTGGCCTCCACCCGCCCTTCGTGTAGCACCTACTACAAATCCTTCATTTGTGCCATTGTCGACAGTAGAGGCACTTGGCACCCAGGTCGGCATCGACGTACGGAGTACCATGGAGAGCATCCAGCACGTGGTGCGCCTGTTCTCACGATCTTTACCGATGACAGATGTCGAGGTATTTACATATATATTACTTCTTAAGTTTTTTTAGTCATTTATTTACATGTTTATATATACTTTTCTATATTTTTACATGAGCGGCATGGTTGATTGTGTCACATAGGGTCCCACACCTACCACTGAGAGACTCACTCAGGAGTTGGTAGAGGCGAGAGCGGAGATTGACCACCTCAGAGCTACATTACAGACGGCAGAGGCAGCTACTGCAGAGGCCTAGCATCGGAGAGAGTCCGACATCCAGCAGGTAGGTTTCTCTTGCACGTAAAAGAGTTATAATTAAGGTCCTAAGTTATAAATTTCTTTAAGTAATACCTAATGAGAGACTAATGAATTATTTTAATGCTTTACTTTTTTGCGTAGGCTCGGACCAAGGTAGAGAGCTCTAGAGCTGAGGCACAGCATCATCAGATTATGGAGCGGATTGCCCAGCATAGGGCAGACCAGTTGATCCTGCATGTTCGAGAGTTTCGCAGATCCTCGAACGTGACAGTGCCATACCTACCTTTATATCCACGGCCTGTCATCACAGAGGTTTTTCGACGACCTCTCCCGCAGGATGCACCACCCTTCCGATGTGATGCGTGTTGCGCTTTATGTATCGAGGACATTGATAGTACTGGCGGATATGCCCTGGGATGTGGACATTTTTTCCATTTGTCTTGCATCACCCAGGAGCTAGTACGTTTCTCAGCATGCCCCTCCTGCCGTGCACGCGTCGACCTAGCGACATACAAAGTTCTGGGCATCGATGATCTTCACCCATGCCTCGTTCGAGTAGATGCTAGGACAGGCAGGCCTATTGATTTTACATCAGCTATTGACTTGGGATTCGACGCCTTCGACGATAGAGATCACGAGCCTGAGGTGCCTCCAGAGATTGAATGGAGCTCACATGAGTTTGATGCATACTAGAGAGTCCTACATGAGAGCCAAATCACAGCATATGAGCGCGTGGGTGGTGCTGGTCCTAGTGGCACCTCGGGTGATGGTGCTAGCAGCAGTGCTGCTTCTCATGAGCAGCGTGTCCTTACAGCAGAGGAGCTTACACGAGCAGAGTGGCAGACACGTACTCTTGTAGATTATAGATTTTGGGTTTACAGACAGAGACGTCTTGCATTAGCACGACGTAGAGAGAGAGAGAGAGGGCTATAGCAGCTTTTGGGACTCGTGAGCTCCCGAGTACACCGGCACCAGCTCACGATCCTGCCTTTGAGGCAGACCTCCCCGCAGACATTCGACGACCCCCGCAGTCGGCACAGCCTCCTCGACGTGCACAGCAGCCTCGACGTGCAAGTCGACCGGCAGTTAGAGATGACGATTTTGATTGGGTTGCCGTTGATAGTAACTAAACTCAGACTAGCTAGGTTAGCTCACTTACATTGTACTTAGATTTTTGGACAGTGACTACCCTCAGAGTAGCTGGGGTAGCTCATTTTCATTTTGATGTACTTATTTGATGTTTATATCACTATGAGTTTTTTCATTATTGAGTATCATTACATTTTAGTTGATGTTCTTGATTTTATTATATTTTTTAACACTTTGGCTATCATATTGTTTGTTGAAAATCTCCATGCCATCATACCCAAACATGCTCCGATGGGGACCAAACTTTGCAAGCATGTGGGGGGGACCCACCCCCACATGCTTGCAAAGTTTGGTCACAATCAGAGCATGTTTGGATTGGTAATTAGCGCCCAGTGTGGGTTTTTGAAGTCTCTTGGTGCTTAAGAGGCCAAGGAAAATCCGGGCCTTCCCCATACCATCGTACCCAAACATGCTCCGATGGGGACCAAACTTTGCAAGCATGGGGGGGGACCCACCCCCACATGCTTGCAAAGTCTGGTCCCCATCGGAGCATGTTTGGATTGGAAATTAGCGCCCAGTCAGGATTTTTAAAGTCTCTTGGTGCTTAAGAGGCCATGGAGAATCCGGGCCTTCCCCATACCATCGTACTCCGATGGGGACCAAACTTTGCAAGCATGTGGGGATGGGTCCCCCCACATGCTTGCAAAGTTTGGTCCCCATCGGAGCATGTTTGGATTGGTAATTAGCGCCCAGTCCGGATTTTTGAAGTCTCTTGGTGCTTAAGAGGCCATAGAAAATTCAGGCCTTCCCCATACCATCGTACCCAAACATGCTCCGATGGGGACCAAACTTTGCAAGCATGTGGGGGTGGGTCCCCCCACATGCTTCCAAAGTTTGGTCCCCATCGGAGCATGTTTGGATTGGTAATTAGCACCCAGTCCGGATTTTTGAAGTCTCTTGGTGCTTAAGAGGCCATGGAAAATTCGGGCCTTCCCCATACCATCGTACCCAAACATGCTCCGATGGCGACCAAACTTTGCAAGCATGTGGGGGTGGGTCCCCCCCACATGCTTGCAAAGTTTGGTCCCCATCGGAGCATGTTTGGATTGGTAATTAGTGCCGAGTCCGGATTTTTGAAGTCTCTTGGTGCTTAAGAGGCCATAAAAAATTCGGGCCTTCCCCATACCATTGTACCTAAACATGCTACGATGGGGACCAAACTTTGCAAGCATGTGGGGGTGGGTCCCCCCCACATGCTTGCAAAGTCTGGTCTCCATCGGAGCATGTTTGGATTGGTAGTTAGTGCCCAGTCCGGATTTTTGAAGTCTCTTGGTGCTTAAGAGGCCATGGAAAATCCGGGCCTTCCCCATACCATCGTACCCAAACATGCTCCGATGGGGACCAAACTTTGCAAGCATGTGGGGGGGACCTATTTGGATTGGTAATTAGCACCCAGTCCGAATTTTTGAAGTCTCTTGGTGCTTAAGAGGTCATGGAAAATTCGGGCCTTCCCCATACCTACTACCCAAACATGCTCCGATGGGGACCAAACTTTGCAAGCATGTGGGGGTGGGTCCCCCCCACATGCTTGCAAAGTTTGGTCTCCATCGGAGCATGTTTGGATTGGTAATTAGCCCCCAGTCTGGATTTTTGAAGTCTCTTGGTGCTTAAGAGGCCATGGAAAATCCGGGCCTTCCCCATACCATCGTACCCAAACACGCTCCGATGGGGACCAGACTTTGCAAGCATGTGGGGGTGGGTCCCCCCACATGCTTGCAAAGTTTGGTCCCCATCAGAGGATGTTTGGATTGGTAATTAGTGCCCAGTCCGGATTTTTGAAGTCTCTTGGTGCTTAAGAGGCCATGGAAAATCCGAGCCTTCCCCATACCATCGTACCCAAACATGCTCCGATGGGGACCAAACTTTGCAAGCATGTGGAGGTGGGTCCCCCTCACATGCTTGCAAAGTCTGGTCTCCATCGGAGCATGTTTGGATTGGTTATTAGCGCCCAGTCCGGATTTTTGAAGTCTCTTGGTGCTTAAGAGGCCATGGAAAATCCGGGCCTTCCCCATACCATCGTACCGAAACATGCTTCAACGGGGACCAAACTTTGCAAGCATGTGGGGGTGGGTCCCCCCCACATGCTTGCAAAGTTTGGTCCCCATCAAAGCATGTTTGGATTGGTAATTAGCGCCCAGTCCGGATTTTTGAAGTCTCTTGGTGCTTAAGAGGCCATGGAGAATCCAAGCCTTTCCCATACCATAGTACCCCAACATGCTCCGATGGGGACCAAACTTTGCAAGCATGTGGGAGTGGGTCCCCCCACATGCTTGCAAAGTTTGGTCTCCATCGGAGCATGTTTGGATTGGTAATTAGCGCCCAGTCTGGATTCTTGAAGTCTCTTGGTGCTTAAGAGGCCATGGAAAATCCGGGCCTTCCCCATACCATCGTACCCCAACATGCTCCGATGGAGACCAAACTTTGCAAGCATGTGGGGCCCAGTCCGGATTTTTAAAGTCTCTTGGTGCTTGAGGCCAGGGAAAATCCGGGCCTTCCCCATACCATCATACCCAAACATGCTCCGATGGGGACCAAACTTTGCAAGCATGTGGGGGTGGGTCCCCCCCACATGCTTGCAAAGTTTGGTCCCCATCGGAGCATGTTTGGATTGGTAATTAGCGCCCAGTCCGGATTTTTGAAGTCTCTTGGTGCTTAAGAGGCCATGGAGAATCCGGGCCTTCCCCATACCATCGTACCCAAACATGCTCCGATGGGGACCAGACTTTGCAAGCATGTGGGGGTGGGTCCCCCCCACATGCTTGCAAAGTCTAGTCTCCATCGGAGCATGTTTGGCTTGGTAATTAGCGCCCAGTCCGGATTTTTGAAGTCTCTTGGTGCGTAAGAGGCCATGGAAAATCCGGGCCTTCCCCATACCATCGTACCCAAACATGCTCCGATGGGGACCAAACTTTGCAAGCATGTGGGGGTGGGTCCCCCCCACATGCTTGCAAAGTGTGGTCTCCATCGGAGCATGTTTGGATTGGTAATTAGCGCCCAGTCCGGATTTTTAAAGTCTCTTGGTGCTTAAGAGGCCATGGAAAATCCTGGCCTTCCCCATACCATCGTACCCAAATGTGCTCTGATGGGGACCAAACTTTGCAAGCATGTGGGGGTGGGTCCCCCCACATGCTTGCAAAGTTTGGTCTCCATCGGAGCATGTTTGGATTGGTAATTAGCGCCCAGTCCGGATATTTGAAGTCTCTTGGTGCTTAAGAGGCCATGGAAAATCTGGGCCTTCCCCATACCATCGTACCCAAACATGCTCCGATGGGGACCAAACTTTCCCATACAATCGTACCCAAACATGCTTGCAAAGTTTGGTCCCCATCCAAGCATCTTTGGATTGGTAATTAGCGCCCAGTCCGGATTTTTGAAGTCTCTTGGTGCTTAAGAGGCCATGGAGAATCCGAGCCTTCCCCATACCATAGTACCCCAACATGCTCCGATGGGGACCAAACTTTGCAAGCATGTGGGAGTGGGTCCCCCCCACATGCTTGCAAAGTTTGGTCTCCATCGGAGCATGTTTGGATTGGAAATTAGCGCCCAGTCTGGATTTTTGAAGTCTCTTGGTGCTTAAGAGGCTATGGAAAATCCGGGCCTTCCCCATACCATCGTACCCCAACATGCTCCGATGGAGACCAGACTTTGCAAGCATGTGGGGCCCAGTCCGGATTTTTAAAGTCTCTTGGTGCTTGAGGCCATGGAAAATCCGGGCCTTCCCATACCATCATACCCAAACATGCTCCGATGGGGACCAAACTTTGCAAGCATGTGGGGGTGGGTCCCCCCCACATGCTTGCAAAGTTTGGTCCCCATCGGAGCATGTTTGGATTGGTAATTAGCATCCAGTCCGGATTTTTGAAGTCTCTTGGTGCTTAAGAGGGCATGGAAAATCCGGGCCTTCCCCATACCATCGTACCCAAACATGCTCTGATGGGGACCAGACTTTGCAAGCATGTGGGGGTGGGTCCCCCCCACATGCTTGCAAAGTCTGGTCTCCATCGGAGCATGTTTGGATTGGTAATTAGCGCCCAGTCCGGATTTTTTAAGTCTCTTGGTGCTTAAGAGGCCATGGAAAATCCGGGCCTTTCCCATACCATCGTACCCAAACATGCTCCGATGGGGACCAAACTTTGCAGACATGTGGGGGTGGGTCCCCCCCACATGCTTGCAAAGTCTGGTCTCCATCGGAGCATGTTTGGATTGGTAATTAGTGCCCAGTCCGGATTTTTGAAGTCTCTTGGTGCTTAAGAGGCCATGGAAAATCCGGGCCTTCCCCATACCATCGTACCCAAATGTGCTCTGATGGGGACCAAACTTTGCAAGCATGTGGGGGTGGGTCCCCCCACATGCTTGCAAAGTTTGGTCCCCATCGGAGCATGTTTGGATTGGTAATTAGCGCCCAGTCCGTATTTTTGAAGTCTCTTGGTGCTTAAGAGGCCAAGGAAAATTCAGGCCTTCCCCATACCATTGTACCTAAACATGCTACGATAGGGACCAAACTTTGCAAGCATGTGGGCCCCCACATGCTTGCAAAGTCTGGTCTCCATCGGAGCATGTTTGGATTGGTAATTAGCGCCCAGTCCGGATTTTTGAAGTCTCTTGGTGCTTAAGAGGCCATGGAAAATCCGGGCCTTCCCCATACCATCATACCCAAACATGCTCGGATGGGGACCAAACTTTGCAAGCATGTGGGGGTGGTCCCCCCCACATGCTTGCAAAGTTTGGTCCCCATCGGAGCATGTTTGGATTGGTAATTAGCACCCAGTCCGAATTTTTGAAGTCTCTTGGTGCTTAAGAGGTCATGGAAAATTCGGGCCTTCCCCATACCATCGTACCCAAACATGCTCCGATGGGGACCAAACTTTGCAAGCATGTGGGGGTGGGTCCTCCCCACATTCTTGCAAAGTTTGGTCTCCATCGGAGCATGTTTGGATTGGTAATCATCCCCCAGTCCGGATTTTTGAAGTCTCTTGGTGCTTAAGAGGTCATGGAAAATCCGGGCCTTCCCCATACCATCGTACCCAAAAATGCTCCGATGGGGACTAGACTTTGCAAGCATGTGGGGGTGGGTCCCCCCCACATGCTTGCAATGTCTGGTCTCCATCGGAGCATTTTTGGATTGGTAATTAGTGCCCAGTCTGGATTTTTGAAGTCTCTTGGTGCTTAAGAGACCATGGAAAATCCGGGCCTTCCCCATACCATCGTACCCAAACATGCTCCGATGGGGACCAAACTTTGCAAGCATGTGGGGGTGGTCCCCCCCACATGCTTGCAAAGTCTGGTCTCCATCGGAGCATGTCTGGATTTGTAGTTAGTGCCCAGTCCGGATTTTTGAAGTCTCTTGGTGCTTAAGAGGCCATGGAAAATCCGGGCCCTCCTTATACCATCGTACCCAAACATGCTCCGATGGGGACCAAACTTTGCAAGCATGTGGGGGGGACCTATTTGGATTGGTAATTAGCACCCAGTCTGAATTTTTGAAGTCTCTTGGTGCTTAAGAGGTCATAGAAAATTCGGGCCTTCCCCATACCTACTACCCAAACATGCTCCGATGGGGACCAAACTTTGCAAGCATGTGGGGGTGGGTCCCCCCCACATGCTTGCAAAGTTTGGTCTCCATCGGAGCATGTTTGGATTGGTAATTAGCCCCCAGTCTGGATTTTTGAAGTCTCTTGGTGCTTAAGAGGCCATGGAAAATCCGGGCCTTCCCCATACCATCGTACCCAAACACGCTCCGATGGGGACCAGACTTTGCAAGCATGTGGGGGTGGGTCCCCCCACATGCTTGCAAAGTTTGGTCCCCATCGGAGGATGTTTGGATTGGTAATTAGTGCCCAGTCCGGATTTTTGAAGTCTCTTGGTGCTTAAGAGGCCATGGAAAATCCGAGCCTTCCCCATACCATCGTACCCAAACATGCTCCGATGGGGACCAAACTTTGCAAGCATGTGGGGGTGGGTCCCCCTCACATGCTTGCAAAGTCTGGTCTCCATCGGAGCATGTTTGGATTGGTTATTAGCGCCCAGTCCGGATTTTTGAAGTCTCTTGGTGCTTAAGAGGCCATGGAAAATCCGGGCCTTCCCCATACCATCGTACCCAAACATGCTTCAACGGGGACCAAACTTTGCAAGCATGTGGGGGTGGGTCCCCCCCACATGCTTGCAAAGTTTGGTCCCCATCAAAGCATGTTTGGATTGGTAATTAGCGCCCAGTCCGGATTTTTGAAGTCTCTTGGTGCTTAAGAGGCCATGGAGAATCCAAGCCTTTCCCATACCATAGTACCCCAACATGCTCCGATGGGGACCAAACTTTGCAAGCATGTGGGAGTGGGTCCCCCCACATGCTTGCAAAGTTTGGTCTCCATCGGAGCATGTTTGGATTGGTAATTAGCGCCCAGTCTGGATTCTTGAAGTCTCTTGGTGCTTAAGAGGCCATGGAAAATCCGGGCCTTCCCCATACCATCGTACCCCAACATGCTCCGATGGAGACCAAACTTTGCAAGCATGTGGGGCCCAGTCCGGATTTTTAAAGTCTCTTGGTGCTTGAGGCCAGGGAAAATCCGGGCCTTCCCCATACCATCATACCCAAACATGCTCCGATGGGGACCAAACTTTGCAAGCATGTGGGGGTGGGTCCCCCCCACATGCTTGCAAAGTTTGGTCCCCATCGGAGCATGTTTGGATTGGTAATTAGCGCCCAGTCCGGATTTTTGAAGTCTCTTGGTGCTTAAGAGGCCATGGAAAATCCGGGCCTTCCCCATACCATCGTACCCAAACATGCTCCGATGGGGACCAGACTTTGCAAGCATGTGGGGGTGGGTCCCCCCCACATGCTTGCAAAGTCTAGTGTCCATCGGAGCATGTTTGGATTGGTAATTAGCGCCCAGTCCGGATTTTTGAAGTCTCTTGGTGCGTAAGAGGCCATGGAAAATCCGGGCCTTCCCCATACCATCGTACCCAAACATGCTCAGATGGGGACCAAACTTTGCAAGCATGTGGGGGTGGGTCCCCCCCACATGCTTGCAAAGTGTGGTCTCCATCGGAGCATGTTTGGATTGGTAATTAGCGCCCAGTCCGGATTTTTAAAGTCTCTTGGTGCTTAAGAGGCCATGGAAAATCCTGGCCTTCCCCATACCATCGTACCCAAATGTGCTCTAATGGGGACCAAACTTTGCAAGCATGTGGGGGTGGGTCCCCCCACATGCTTGCAAAGTTTGGTCTCCATCGGAGCATGTTTGGATTGGTAATTAGCGCCCAGTCCGGATATTTGAAGTCTCTTGGTGCTTAAGAGGCCATGGAAAATCTGGGCCTTCCCCATACCATCGTACCCAAACATGCTCCGATGGGGACCAAACTTTCCCATACAATCGTACCCAAACATGCTTGCAAAGTTTGGTCCCCATCGAAGCATCTTTGGATTGGTAATTAGCGCCCAGTCCGGATTTTTGAAGTCTCTTGGTGCTTAAGAGGCCATGGAGAATCCGAGCCTTCCCCATACCATAGTACCCCAACATGCTCCGATGGGGACCAAACTTTGCAAGCATGTGGGAGTGGGTCCCCCCCACATGCTTGCAAAGTTTGGTCTCCATCGGAGCATGTTTGGATTGGAAATTAGCGCCCAGTCTGGATTTTTGAAGTCTCTTGGTGCTTAAGAGGCCATGGAAAATCCGGGCCTTCCCCATACCATCGTACCCCAACATGCTCCGATGGAGACCAGACTTTGCAAGCATGTGGGGCCCAGTCCGGATTTTTAAAGTCTCTTGGTGCTTGAGGCCATGGAAAATCCGGGCCTTCCCATACCATCATACCCAAACATGCTCCGATGGGGACCAAACTTTGCAAGCATGTGGGGGTGGGTCCCCCCCACATGCTTGCAAAGTTTGGTCCCCATCGGAGCATGTTTGGATTGGTAATTAGCATCCAGTCCGGATTTTTGAAGTCTCTTGGTGCTTAAGAGGGCATGGAAAATCCGGGCCTTCCCCATACCATCGTACCCAAACATGCTCTGATGGGGACCAGACTTTGCAAGCATGTGGGGGTGGGTCCCCCCCACATGCTTGCAAAGTCTGGTCTCCATCGGAGCATGTTTGGATTGGTAATTAGCGCCCAGTCCGGATTTTTTAAGTCTCTTGGTGCTTAAGAGGCCATGGAAAATCCGGGCCTTTCCCATACCATCGTACCCAAACATGCTCCGATGGGGACCAAACTTTGCAGACATGTGGGGGTGGGTCCCCCCCACATGCTTGCAAAGTCTGGTCTCCATCGGAGCATGTTTGGATTGGTAATTAGTGCCCAGTCCGGATTTTTGAAGTCTCTTGGTGCTTAAGAGGCCATGGAAAATCCGGGCCTTCCCCATACCATCGTACCCAAATGTGCTCTGATGGGGACCAAACTTTGCAAGCATGTGGGGGTGGGTCCCCCCACATGCTTGCAAAGTTTGGTCCCCATCGGAGCATGTTTGGATTGGTAATTAGCGCCCAGTCCGTATTTTTGAAGTCTCTTGGTGCTTAAGAGGCCAAGGAAAATTCGGGCCTTCCCCATACCATTGTACCTAAACATGCTACGATAGCGACCAAACTTTGCAAGCATGTGGGCCCCCACATGCTTGCAAAGTCTGGTCTCCATCGGAGCATGTTTGGATTGGTAATTAGCGCCCAGTCCGGATTTTTGAAGTCTCTTGGTGCTTAAGAGGCCATGGAAAATCCGGGCCTTCCCCATACCATCATACCCAAACATGCTCGGATGGGGACCAAACTTTGCAAGCATGTGGGGGTGGTCCCCCCCACATGCTTGCAAAGTTTGGTCCCCATCGGAGCATGTTTGGATTGGTAATTAGCACCCAGTCCGAATTTTTGAAGTCTCTTGGTGCTTAAGAGGTCATGGAAAATTCGGGCCTTCCCCATACCATCGTACCCAAACATGCTCCGATGGGGACCAAACTTTGCAAGCATGTGGGGGTGGGTCCTCCCCACATTCTTGCAAAGTTTGGTCTCCCCCAGTCCGGATTTTTCAAGTCTCTTGGTGCTTAAGAGGTCATGGAAAATCCGGGCCTTCCCCATACCATCGTACCCAAAAATGCTCCGATGGGGACCAGACTTTGCAAGCATGTGGGGGTGGGTCCCCCCCACATGCTTGCAATGTCTGGTCTCCATCGGAGCATTTTTGGATTGGTAATTAGTGCCCAGTCCGGATTTTTGAAGTCTCTTGGTGCTTAAGAGACCATGGAAAATCCGGGCCTTCCCCATACCATCGTACCCAAACATGCTCCGATGGGGACCAAACTTTGCAAGCATGTGGGGGTGGTCCCCCCCACATGCTTGCAAAGTCTGGTCTCCATCGGAGCATGTTTGGATTGGTAATTAGCGCCTAGTCTGGATTTTTGAAGTCTCTTGGTGCTTAAGAGGCCATGGAAAATCCAGGCCTTCCCCATACCATCGTCCCCAAACATGCTTCGACGGGGACCAAACTTTGCAAGCATGTGGGGGTGGGTCTCCCCCACATGCTTGCAAAGTTTGGTCCCCATCGAAGCATGTCTGGATTGGTAATTAGCGCCCAGTCGGGATTTTTGAAGTCTCTTGGTGCTTAAGAGGCCATGGAGAATCCGAGCCTTCCCCATACCATAGTACCCCAACATGCTCCGATGGGGACCAAACTTTGCAAGCATGTGGGAGTGGGTCCCCCCCACATGCTTGCAAAGTTTGGTCTCCATCGGAGCATGTTTGGATTGGTAATTAGCGCCCAGTCTGGATTTTTGAAGTCTCTTGGTGCTTAAGAGGCCATGGAAAATCCGGGCCTCCCCATACCATCGTACCCCAACATGCTCCGATGGAGACCAAACTTTGCAAGCATGTGGGGCCCAATCCAGATTTTTAAAGTCTCTTGGTGCTTGAGGCCATGGAAAATCCGGGCCTTCCCCATACCATCATACCCAAACATGCTCCGATGGGGACCAAACTTTGCAAGCATGTGGGGGTGGGTCCCCCCCACATGCTTGCAAAGATTGGTCCCCAACGGAGCATGTTTGGATTGGTAATTAGCGCCCAGTCCGGATTTTTGAAGTCTCTTGGTGCTTAAGAGGCCATGGAAAATCCGGGCCTTCCCCATACCATCGTACCCAAACATGCTCCGATGGGGACAAGACTTTGCAAGAATGTGGGGGTGGGTCCCCCCCACATGCTTGCAAAGTCTGGCCTCCATCGGAGCATGTTTGGATTGGTAATTAGCGCCCAGTCCGGATTCTTGAAGTCTCTTGGTGCTTAAGAGGCCATGGAAAATCTGGGCCTTCCCCATACCATCGTACCCAAACATGCTCCGATGGGGACCAAACTTTGCAAGCATGTGGGGGTGGGTCCCCCCCACATGCTTGCAAAGTCTGGTCTCCATCGGAGCATGTTTGGATTGGTAATTAGCGCCCAGTCCGGATTTTTGAAGTCTCTTGGTGCTTAAGAGGCCATGGAAAATCCGGGCCTTCCCCATACCATCATACCTAAATGTGTTCCGATGGGGACCCAACTTTGCAAGCATGTGGGGGTGGGTCCCCCCACATGCTTGCAAAGTTTGGTCCCCATCGGAGCATGTTTGGATTGGTAATTAGCGCCCAGTCCGGATTTTTGAAGTCTCTTGGTGCTTAAGAGGCCAAGGAAAATTCGGGCCTTCCCCATACCATCGTACCCAAACATGCTCAGATGGGGACCAAACTTTGCAAGCATGTGGGGGTGGGTCCCCCCCACATGCTTGCAAAGTCTGGTCTCCATCGGAGCATGTTTGGATTGGTAATTAGCGCCCAGTCCGGATTTTTGAAGTCTCTTGGTGCTTAAGAGGCCATGGAAAATCCGGGCCTTCCCGATACCATCGTACCCAAACATGCTTCGACGAGGACCAAACTTTGCAAGCATGTGGGGGTGGGTCCCCCCCACATGCTTGCAAAGTTTGGTCCCCATCGAAGCATGTTTGGATTGGTAATTAGCGCCCAGTCCGGATTTTTGAAGTCTCTTGGTGCTTAAGAGGCCATGGAGAATTCGAGCCTTCCCCATACCATATACCCCAACATGCTCCGATGGGGACCAAACTTTGCAAGCATGTGGGAGTGGGTCCCCCCCACATGCTTGCAAAGTTTGGTCTCCATCGGAGCATGTTTGGATTAGTAATTAGCGCCTAGTCTGGATTTTTGAAGTCTCTTGGTGCTTAAGAGGCCATGGAAAATCCGGGCCTTCCCCATACCATCGTACCCCAACATGCTCCGATGGAGACCAAACTTTGCAAGCATGTGGGGCCCAGTCCGGATTTTTAAAGTCTCTTGGTGCTTGAGGCCATGGAAAATCCGGGCCTTCGCCATACCATCATACCCAAACATGCTCCGATGGGGACCAAACTTTGCAAGCATGCTTGCAAAGTTTGGTCCCCATCAGAGCATGTTTGGATTGGTAATTAGCGCCCAGTCCGGATTTTTGAAGTCTCTTGGTGCTTAAGAGGCCATGGAAAATCCGGGCCTTCCCCATACCATCGTACCCAAACATGCTCCGATGGGGACGAAACTTTGCAAGCTTGGGGGGGGACCCACCCCCACATGCTTGCAAAGTCTGGTCCCCATCGGAGCATGTTTGGATTGGAAATTAGCGCCCAGTCAAGATTTTTAAAGTCTCTTGGTGCTTACGAGGCCATGGAGAATCCGGGCCTTCCCCATACCATCGTACCCAAACATACTCCGATGGGGACCAAACTTTGCAAGCATGTGGGGGTGGGTCCTTCCCACATGCTTGCAAAGTCTGGTCTCCATCGAAGCATGTTTCGATTGGTAATTAGCGCCCAGTCCGGATTTTTGAAGTCTCTTGGTGCTTAAGAGGCCATGGAAAATCTAGGCCTTCCCCATACCATCGTACCCAAACATGCTTCGACGGGGACCAAACTTTGCAAGCATGTGGGGGTGGGTCTCCCCCACATGCTTGCAAAGTTTGGTCCCCATCGAAGCATGTTTGGATTGGTAATTAGCGCCCAGTCCGGATTTTTGAAGTCTCTTGGTGCTTAAGAGGCCATGGAGAATCCGAGCCTTCCCCATACCATAGTACCCCAACATGCTCCGATGGGGACCAAACTTTGCAAGCATGTGGGAGTGGGTCCCCCCCACATGCTTGCAAAGTTTGGTCTCCATCGGAGCATGTTTGGATTGGTAATTAGCGCCTAGTCTGGATTTTTGAAGTCTCTCGGTGCTTAAGAGGCCATGGAAAATACGGGCCTTCCCCATACCATCGTACCCCAACATGCTCTGATGGAGACCAAACTTTGCAAGCATGTGGGGCCCAGTCCAGATTTTTAAAGTCTCTTGGTGCTTGAGGCCATGGAAAATCCGGGTCTTCCCCATACCATCATACCCAAACATGCTCCGATGGGGACCAAACTTTGCAAGCATGTGGGGGTGGGTCCCCCCCACATGCTTTCAAATTTTGGTCCCCATCGGAGCTTGTTTGGATTGGTAATTAGCGCCCAGTCCGGATTTTTGAAGTCTCTTGGTGCTTAAGAGGCCATGGAAAATCCGGCCTTCCCCATACCATCGTACCCAAACATGCTCCGATGGGGACCAGACTTTGCAAGCATGTGGGGGTGGGTCCCCCCCACATGCTTGCAAAGTCTGGTCTCCATCGGAGCATGTTTGGATTGGTAATTAGCGCCCAGTCCGTAGTTTTGAAGTCTCTTGGTGCTTAAGAGGCCATGGAAAATCCGGGCCTTCCCCATACCATCGTACCCAAACATGCTCCGATGGGGACCAAACTTTGCAAGCATGTGGGGGTGGGTCTTCCCCACATGCTTGCAAAGTCTGGTCTCCATCGGAGCATGTTTGGATTTGTGATTAGCGCCCGGTCTGGATTTTTGAAGTCTCTTGGTGCTTAAGAGGCCATGGAAAATCCGGGCCTTCCCCATACCATCATACCCAAATGTGCTCCGATGGGGACTTTGCAAGCATGTCGGGGTGGGTCCCCCCACATGATTGCAAAGTTTGGTCCCCATCGGAGCATGTTTGGATTGGTAATTAGCGCCCAGTCCGGATTTTTGAAGTCTCTTGGTGCTTAAGAGGCCAAGGAAAATTCGGGCCTTCCCCATACCATCGTACCCAAACATGCTCAGATGGGGACCAAACTTTGCAAGCATGTGGGGGTGGGTCCCCCCCACATGCTTGCAAAGTCTGGTCTCCATCGGAGCATGTTTGGATTGGTAATTAGCGCCCAGTCCGGATTTCTGAAGTCTCTTGGTGCTTAAGAGGCCATGGAAAATCCGGGCCTTCCCCATACCATCGTACCCAAACATGCTTCGACGGGGACCAAACTTTGCAAGCATGTGGGGGTGGGTCCCCCCCACATGCTTGCAAAGTTTGGTCCCCATCGAAGCATGTTTGGATTGGTAATTAGCGCCCAGTCCGGATTTTTGAAGTCTCTTGGTGCTTAAGAGGCCATGGAGAATCCGAGCCTTCCCCATACCATAGTACCCCAACATGCTCCGATGGGGACCAAACTTTGCAAGCATGTGGGAGTGGGTCCCCCCCACATGCTTGCAAAGTTTGGTCTCCATCCGAGCATGTTTGGATTGGTAATTAGTGCCTAGTCTGGATTTTTGAAGTCTCTTGGTGCTTAAGAGGCCATGGAAAATCCGGGCCTTCCCCATACCATCGTACCCCAACATGCTCCGATGGAGACCAGACTTTGCAAGCATGTGGGGCCCAGTCCGGATTTTTAAAGTCTCTTGGTGCTTGAGGCCATGGAAAATCCGGGCCTTCCCCATACCATCATACCCAAACATGCTCCGATGGGGACCAAACTTTGCAAGCATGTGGGGGTGGGTCCCCCCCACATGCTTGCAAAGTTTGGTCCCCATCAGAGCATGTTTGGATTGGTAATTAGCGCCCAGTCCGGATTTTTGAAGTCTCTTCGTGTTTAAGAGGCCATGGAAAATCCGGGCCTTCCCCATACCATCGTACCCAAACATGCTCCGATGGGGACCAGACTTTGCAAGCATGTGGGGGTGGGTCCCCCCCACATGCTTGCAAGGTCTAGTCTCCATCGGAGCATGTTTGGATTGGTAATTAGCGCCCAGTCCGGATTTTTGAAGTCTCTTGGTGCTTAAGAGGCCATGGAAAATCCGGGCCTTCCCCATACGATCGTACCCAAACATGCTCCGATGGGGACAAAACTTTGCAAGCATGTGGGGGTGGGTCCCCCCCACATGCTTGCAAAGTTTGGTCGCCATCGGAGCATGTTTGGATTGGTAATTAGCACCCAGTCCGGATTTTTGAAGTCTCTTGGTGCTTAAGAGGCCATGGAAAATCCGGGCCTTCCTCATACCATCGTACCCAAACATGCTCCGATGGGGACCAGACTTTGCAAGCATGTGGGGGTGGGTCCCCCCCACATGCTTGCAGAGTCTGGTCTCCATCGGAGCATGTTTGGATTGGTAATTAGCGCCCAGTCCGGATTTTTGAAGTCTCTTGGTGCTTAAGAGGCCATGGAAAATCCGGGCCTTCTCCATACCATCGTACCCAAACATGCTCCGATGGGGACCAAACTTTGCAAGCATAGGGGGGGACCCACCCCCACATGCTTGCAAAGTCTGGTCCCCATCGGAGCATGTTTGGATTGGAAATTAGCGCCCAGTCAAGATTTTTAAAGTCTCTTGGTGCTTACGAGGCCATGGAGAATCCGGGCCTTCCCCATACCATCGTACCCAAACATACTCCGATGGGGACCAAACTTTTCAAGCATGTGGGGGTGGGTCCCCCCCACATGCTTGCAAAGTTTGGTCCCCATTGGAGCATGTTTGGATTGGTAATTAGCGCCGAGTCCGGAATTTTTGAAGTCTCTTGGTGCTTAAGAGGCCATAGAAAATTCAGGCCTTCCCCATACCATCGTACCCAAACATGCTCCGATGGGGACCAAACTTTGCAAGCATGTGGGGGTGGGTCCCCCCACATGCTTGCAAAGTTTGGTCCCCATCGGAGCATGTTTGGATTGGTAATTAGCACCCAGTCCGGATTTTTGAAGTCTCTTGGTGCTTAAGAGGCCATGGAAAATTCGGGCCTTCCCCATACCATCGTACCCAAACATTCTCCGATGGGGACCAAACTTTGCAAGCATGTGGGGGTGGGCCCCCCCATATGCTTGCAAAGTTTGGTCCCCATCGGAGCATGTTTGGATTGGTAATTAGCGCCGAGTCCGGATTTTTGAAGTCTCTTGGTGCTTAAGAGGCCATAAAAAATTCGGGCCTTCCCCATACCATTGTACCTAAACATGCTACGATGGGGACCAAACTTTGCAAGCATGTGGGGGTGGGTCCCCCCCACATGCTTGCAAAGTTTCGTCTCCATCGGAGCATGTTTGGATTGGTAGTTAGCGCCCAGTCCGGATTTTTAAGTCTCTTGGTGCTTAAGAGGCCATGGAAAATCCGAGCCTTCCCCATACCATCGTACCCAAACATGCTCCGATGGGGACCAAACTTTGCAAGCATGTGGGGGTGGGTCCCCCTCACATGCTTGCAAAGTCTGGTCTCCATCGGAGCATGTTTGGATTGGTTATTAGCGCCCAGTCCGGATTTTTGAAGTCTCTTGGTGCTTAAGAGGCATTGTAAAACCGGGCCTTCCCCATACCATCGTACCCAAACATGCTTCAACGGGGACCAAACTTTGCAAGCATGTGGGGGTGGGTCCCCCCCACATGCTTGCAAAGTTTGGTCCCCATCAAAGCATGTTTGGATTGGTAATTAGCGCCCAGTCCGGATTTTTGAAGTCTCTTGGTGCTTAAGAGGCCATGGAGAATCCAAGCCTTTCCCATACCATAGTACCCCAACATGCTCCGATGGGGACCAAACTTTGCAAGCATGTGGGAGTGGGTCCCCCCACATGCTTGCAAAGTTTGGTCTCCATCGGAGCATGTTTGGATTGGTAATTAGCGCCCAGTCTGGATTCTTGAAGTCTCTTGGTGCTTAAGAGGCCATGGAAAATCCGGGCCTTCCCCATACCATCGTACCCCAACATGCTCCGATGGAGACCAAACTTTGCAAGCATGTGGGGCCCAGTCCGGATTTTTAAAGTCTCTTGGTGCTTGAGGCCAGGGAAAATCCGGGCCTTCCCCATACCATCATACCCAAACATGCTCCGATGGGGACCAAACTTTGCAAGCATGTGGGGGTGGGTCCCCCCCACATGCTTGCAAAGTTTGGTCCCCATCGGAGCATGTTTGGATTGGTAATTAGCGCCCAGTCCGGATTTTTGAAGTCTCTTGGTGCTTAAGAGGCCATGGAAAATCCGGGCCTTCCCCATACCATCGTACCCAAACATGCTCCGATGGGGACCAGACTTTGCAAGCATGTGGGGGTGGGTCCCCCCCACATGCTTGCAAAGTCTAGTGTCCATCGGAGCATGTTTGGATTGGTAATTAGCGCCCAGTCCGGATTTTTGAAGTCTCTTGGTGCGTAAGAGGCCATGGAAAATCCGGGCCTTCCCCATACCATCGTACCCAAACATGCTCAGATGGGGACCAAACTTTGCAAGCATGTGGGGGTGGGTCCCCCCCACATGCTTGCAAAGTGTGGTCTCCATCGGAGCATGTTTGGATTGGTAATTAGCGCCCAGTCCGGATTTTTAAAGTCTCTTGGTGCTTAAGAGGCCATGGAAAATCCTGGCCTTCCCCATACCATCGTACCCAAATGTGCTCTAATGGGGACCAAACTTTGCAAGCATGTGGGGGTGGGTCCCCCCACATGCTTGCAAAGTTTGGTCTCCATCGGAGCATGTTTGGATTGGTAATTAGCGCCCAGTCCGGATATTTGAAGTCTCTTGGTGCTTAAGAGGCCATGGAAAATCTGGGCCTTCCCCATACCATCGTACCCAAACATGCTCCGATGGGGACCAAACTTTCCCATACAATCGTACCCAAACATGCTTGCAAAGTTTGGTCCCCATCGAAGCATCTTTGGATTGGTAATTAGCGCCCAGTCCGGATTTTTGAAGTCTCTTGGTGCTTAAGAGGCCATGGAGAATCCGAGCCTTCCCCATACCATAGTACCCCAACATGCTCCGATGGGGACCAAACTTTGCAAGCATGTGGGAGTGGGTCCCCCCCACATGCTTGCAAAGTTTGGTCTCCATCGGAGCATGTTTGGATTGGAAATTAGCGCCCAGTCTGGATTTTTGAAGTCTCTTGGTGCTTAAGAGGCCATGGAAAATCCGGGCCTTCCCCATACCATCGTACCCCAACATGCTCCGATGGAGACCAGACTTTGCAAGCATGTGGGGCCCAGTCCGGATTTTTAAAGTCTCTTGGTGCTTGAGGCCATGGAAAATCCGGGCCTTCCCATACCATCATACCCAAACATGCTCCGATGGGGACCAAACTTTGCAAGCATGTGGGGGTGGGTCCCCCCCACATGCTTGCAAAGTTTGGTCCCCATCGGAGCATGTTTGGATTGGTAATTAGCATCCAGTCCGGATTTTTGAAGTCTCTTGGTGCTTAAGAGGGCATGGAAAATCCGGGCCTTCCCCATACCATCGTACCCAAACATGCTCTGATGGGGACCAGACTTTGCAAGCATGTGGGGGTGGGTCCCCCCCACATGCTTGCAAAGTCTGGTCTCCATCGGAGCATGTTTGGATTGGTAATTAGCGCCCAGTCCGGATTTTTTAAGTCTCTTGGTGCTTAAGAGGCCATGGAAAATCCGGGCCTTTCCCATACCATCGTACCCAAACATGCTCCGATGGGGACCAAACTTTGCAGACATGTGGGGGTGGGTCCCCCCCACATGCTTGCAAAGTCTGGTCTCCATCGGAGCATGTTTGGATTGGTAATTAGTGCCCAGTCCGGATTTTTGAAGTCTCTTGGTGCTTAAGAGGCCATGGAAAATCCGGGCCTTCCCCATACCATCGTACCCAAATGTGCTCTGATGGGGACCAAACTTTGCAAGCATGTGGGGGTGGGTCCCCCCACATGCTTGCAAAGTTTGGTCCCCATCGGAGCATGTTTGGATTGGTAATTAGCGCCCAGTCCGTATTTTTGAAGTCTCTTGGTGCTTAAGAGGCCAAGGAAAATTCGGGCCTTCCCCATACCATTGTACCTAAACATGCTACGATAGCGACCAAACTTTGCAAGCATGTGGGCCCCCACATGCTTGCAAAGTCTGGTCTCCATCGGAGCATGTTTGGATTGGTAATTAGCGCCCAGTCCGGATTTTTGAAGTCTCTTGGTGCTTAAGAGGCCATGGAAAATCCGGGCCTTCCCCATACCATCATACCCAAACATGCTCGGATGGGGACCAAACTTTGCAAGCATGTGGGGGTGGTCCCCCCCACATGCTTGCAAAGTTTGGTCCCCATCGGAGCATGTTTGGATTGGTAATTAGCACCCAGTCCGAATTTTTGAAGTCTCTTGGTGCTTAAGAGGTCATGGAAAATTCGGGCCTTCCCCATACCATCGTACCCAAACATGCTCCGATGGGGACCAAACTTTGCAAGCATGTGGGGGTGGGTCCTCCCCACATTCTTGCAAAGTTTGGTCTCCCCCAGTCCGGATTTTTCAAGTCTCTTGGTGCTTAAGAGGTCATGGGAAATCCGGGCCTTCCCCATACCATCGTACCCAAAAATGCTCCGATGGGGACCAGACTTTGCAAGCATGTGGGGGTGGGTCCCCCCCACATGCTTGCAATGTCTGGTCTCCATCGGAGCATTTTTGGATTGGTAATTAGTGCCCAGTCCGGATTTTTGAAGTCTCTTGGTGCTTAAGAGACCATGGAAAATCCGGGCCTTCCCCATACCATCGTACCCAAACATGCTCCGATGGGGACCAAACTTTGCAAGCATGTGGGGGTGGTCCCCCCCACATGCTTGCAAAGTCTGGTCTCCATCGGAGCATGTTTGGATTGGTAATTAGCGCCTAGTCTGGATTTTTGAAGTCTCTTGGTGCTTAAGAGGCCATGGAAAATCCAGGCCTTCCCCATACCATCGTCCCCAAACATGCTTCGACGGGGACCAAACTTTGCAAGCATGTGGGGGTGGGTCTCCCCCACATGCTTGCAAAGTTTGGTCCCCATCGAAGCATGTCTGGATTGGTAATTAGCGCCCAGTCGGGATTTTTGAAGTCTCTTGGTGCTTAAGAGGCCATGGAGAATCCGAGCCTTCCCCATACCATAGTACCCCAACATGCTCCGATGGGGACCAAACTTTGCAAGCATGTGGGAGTGGGTCCCCCCCACATGCTTGCAAAGTTTGGTCTCCATCGGAGCATGTTTGGATTGGTAATTAGCGCCCAGTCTGGATTTTTGAAGTCTCTTGGTGCTTAAGAGGCCATGGAAAATCCGGGCCTCCCCATACCATCGTACCCCAACATGCTCCGATGGAGACCAAACTTTGCAAGCATGTGGGGCCCAATCCAGATTTTTAAAGTCTCTTGGTGCTTGAGGCCATGGAAAATCCGGGCCTTCCCCATACCATCATACCCAAACATGCTCCGATGGGGACCAAACTTTGCAAGCATGTGGGGGTGGGTCCCCCCCACATGCTTGCAAAGATTGGTCCCCAACGGAGCATGTTTGGATTGGTAATTAGCGCCCAGTCCGGATTTTTGAAGTCTCTTGGTGCTTAAGAGGCCATGGAAAATCCGGGCCTTCCCCATACCATCGTACCCAAACATGCTCCGATGGGGACAAGACTTTGCAAGAATGTGGGGGTGGGTCCCCCCCACATGCTTGCAAAGTCTGGCCTCCATTGGAGCATGTTTGGATTGGTAATTAGCGCCCAGTCCGGATTCTTGAAGTCTCTTGGTGCTTAAGAGGCCATGGAAAATCTGGGCCTTCCCCATACCATCGTACCCAAACATGCTCCAATGGGGACCAAACTTTGCAAGCATGTGGGGGTGGGTCCCCCCCACATGCTTGCAAAGTCTGGTCTCCATCGGAGCATGTTTGGATTGGTAATTAGCGCCCAGTCCGGATTTTTGAAGTCTCTTGGTGCTTAAGAGGCCATGGAAAATCCGGGCCTTCCCCATACCATCATACCTAAATGTGTTCCGATGGGGACCCAACTTTGCAAGCATGTGGGGGTGGGTCCCCCCACATGCTTGCAAAGTTTGGTCCCCATCGGAGCATGTTTGGATTGGTAATTAGCGCCCAGTCCGGATTTTTGAAGTCTCTTGGTGCTTAAGAGGCCAAGGAAAATTCGGGCCTTCCCCATACCATCGTACCCAAACATGCTCAGATGGGGACCAAACTTTGCAAGCATGTGGGGGTGGGTCCCCCCCACATGCTTGCAAAGTCTGGTCTCCATCGGAGCATGTTTGGATTGGTAATTAGCGCCCAGTCCGGATTTTTGAAGTCTCTTGGTGCTTAAGAGGCCATGGAAAATCCGGGCCTTCCCGATACCATCGTACCCAAACATGCTTCGACGAGGACCAAACTTTGCAAGCATGTGGGGGTGGGTCCCCCCCACATGCTTGCAAAGTTTGGTCCCCATCGAAGCATGTTTGGATTGGTAATTAGCGCCCAGTCCGGATTTTTGAAGTCTCTTGGTGCTTAAGAGGCCATGGAGAATTCGAGCCTTCCCCATACCATAGTACCCCAACATGCTCCGATGGGGACCAAACTTTGCAAGCATGTGGGAGTGGGTCCCCCCCACATGCTTGCAAAGTTTGGTCTCCATCGGAGCATGTTTGGATTAGTAATTAGCGCCTAGTCTGGATTTTTGAAGTCTCTTGGTGCTTAAGAGGCCATGGAAAATCCGGGCCTTCCCCATACCATCGTACCCCAACATGCTCCGATGGAGACCAAACTTTGCAAGCATGTGGGGCCCAGTCCGGATTTTTAAAGTCTCTTGGTGCTTGAGGCCATGGAAAATCCGGGCCTTCGCCATACCATCATACCCAAACATGCTTCGATGGGGACCAAACTTTGCAAGCATGCTTGCAAAGTTTGGTCCCCATCAGAGCATGTTTGGATTGGTAATTAGCGCCCAGTCCGGATTTTTGAAGTCTCTTGGTGCTTAAGAGGCCATGGAAAATCCGGGCCTTCCCCATACCATCGTACCCAAACATGCTCCGATGGGGACGAAACTTTGCAAGCTTGGGGGGGGACCCACCCCCACATGCTTGCAAAGTCTGGTCCCCATCGGAGCATGTTTGGATTGGAAATTAGCGCCCAGTCAAGATTTTTAAAGTCTCTTGGTGCTTACGAGGCCATGGAGAATCCGGGCCTTCCCCATACCATCGTACCCAAACATACTCCGATGGGGACCAAACTTTGCAAGCATGTGGGGGTGTGTCCTTCCCACATGCTTGCAAAGTCTGGTCTCCATCGAAGCATGTTTCGATTGGTAATTAGCGCCCAGTCCGGATTTTTGAAGTCTCTTGGTGCTTAAGAGGCCATGGAAAATCTAGGCCTTCCCCATACCATCGTACCCAAACATGCTTCGACGGGGACCAAACTTTGCAAGCATGTGGGGCTGGGTCTCCCCCACATGCTTGCAAAGTTTGGTCCCCATCGAAGCATGTTTGGATTGGTAATTAGCGCCCAGTCCGGATTTTTAAAGTCTCTTGGTGCTTGAGGCCATGGAAAATCCGGGCCTTCCCCATACCATCATACCCAAACATGCTCCGATGGGGACCAAACTTTGCAAGCATGTGGGGGTGGGTCCCCCCCACATGCTTGCAAAGATTGGTCCCCAACGGAGCATGTTTGGATTGGTAATTAGCGCCCAGTCCGGATTTTTGAAGTCTCTTGGTGCTTAAGAGGCCATGGAAAATCCGGGCCTTCCCCATACCATCGTACCCAAACATGCTCCGATGGGGACAAGACTTTGCAAGAATGTGGGGGTGGGTCCCCCCCACATGCTTGCAAAGTCTGGCCTCCATTGGAGCATGTTTGGATTGGTAATTAGCGCCCAGTCCGGATTCTTGAAGTCTCTTGGTGCTTAAGAGGCCATGGAAAATCTGGGCCTTCCCCATACCATCGTACCCAAACATGCTCCAATGGGGACCAAACTTTGCAAGCATGTGGGGGTGGGTCCCCCCCACATGCTTGCAAAGTCTGGTCTCCATCGGAGCATGTTTGGATTGGTAATTAGCGCCCAGTCCGGATTTTTGAAGTCTCTTGGTGCTTAAGAGGCCATGGAAAATCCGGGCCTTCCCCATACCATCATACCTAAATGTGTTCCGATGGGGACCCAACTTTGCAAGCATGTGGGGGTGGGTCCCCCCACATGCTTGCAAAGTTTGGTCCCCATCGGAGCATGTTTGGATTGGTAATTAGCGCCCAGTCCGGATTTTTGAAGTCTCTTGGTGCTTAAGAGGCCAAGGAAAATTCGGGCCTTCCCCATACCATCGTACCCAAACATGCTCAGATGGGGACCAAACTTTGCAAGCATGTGGGGGTGGGTCCCCCCCACATGCTTGCAAAGTCTGGTCTCCATCGGAGCATGTTTGGATTGGTAATTAGCGCCCAGTCCGGATTTTTGAAGTCTCTTGGTGCTTAAGAGGCCATGGAAAATCCGGGCCTTCCCGATACCATCGTACCCAAACATGCTTCGACGAGGACCAAACTTTGCAAGCATGTGGGGGTGGGTCCCCCCCACATGCTTGCAAAGTTTGGTCCCCATCGAAGCATGTTTGGATTGGTAATTAGCGCCCAGTCCGGATTTTTGAAGTCTCTTGGTGCTTAAGAGGCCATGGAGAATTCGAGCCTTCCCCATACCATAGTACCCCAACATGCTCCGATGGGGACCAAACTTTGCAAGCATGTGGGAGTGGGTCCCCCCCACATGCTTGCAAAGTTTGGTCTCCATCGGAGCATGTTTGGATTAGTAATTAGCGCCTAGTCTGGATTTTTGAAGTCTCTTGGTGCTTAAGAGGCCATGGAAAATCCGGGCCTTCCCCATACCATCGTACCCCAACATGCTCCGATGGAGACCAAACTTTGCAAGCATGTGGGGCCCAGTCCGGATTTTTAAAGTCTCTTGGTGCTTGAGGCCATGGAAAATCCGGGCCTTCGCCATACCATCATACCCAAACATGCTTCGATGGGGACCAAACTTTGCAAGCATGCTTGCAAAGTTTGGTCCCCATCAGAGCATGTTTGGATTGGTAATTAGCGCCCAGTCCGGATTTTTGAAGTCTCTTGGTGCTTAAGAGGCCATGGAAAATCCGGGCCTTCCCCATACCATCGTACCCAAACATGCTCCGATGGGGACGAAACTTTGCAAGCTTGGGGGGGGACCCACCCCCACATGCTTGCAAAGTCTGGTCCCCATCGGAGCATGTTTGGATTGGAAATTAGCGCCCAGTCAAGATTTTTAAAGTCTCTTGGTGCTTACGAGGCCATGGAGAATCCGGGCCTTCCCCATACCATCGTACCCAAACATACTCCGATGGGGACCAAACTTTGCAAGCATGTGGGGGTGTGTCCTTCCCACATGCTTGCAAAGTCTGGTCTCCATCGAAGCATGTTTCGATTGGTAATTAGCGCCCAGTCCGGATTTTTGAAGTCTCTTGGTGCTTAAGAGGCCATGGAAAATCTAGGCCTTCCCCATACCATCGTACCCAAACATGCTTCGACGGGGACCAAACTTTGCAAGCATGTGGGGGTGGGTCTCCCCCACATGCTTGCAAAGTTTGGTCCCCATCGAAGCATGTTTGGATTGGTAATTAGCGCCCAGTCCGGATTTTTGAAGTCTCTTGGTGCTTAAGAGGCCATGGAGAATCCGAGCCTTCCCCATACCATAGTACCCCAACATGCTCCGATGGGGACCAAACTTTGCAAGCATGTGGGAGTGGGTCCCCCCCACATGCTTGCAAAGTTTGGTCTCCATCGGAGCATGTTTGGATTGGTAATTAGCGCCTAGTCTGGATTTTTGAAGTCTCTCGGTGCTTAAGAGGCCATGGAAAATACGGGCCTTCCCCATACCATCGTACCCCAACATGCTCTGATGGAGACCAAACTTTGCAAGCATGTGGGGCCCAGTCCAGATTTTTAAAGTCTCTTGGTGCTTGAGGCCATGGAAAATCCGGGTCTTCCCCATACCATCATACCCAAACATGCTCCGATGGGGACCAAACTTTGCAAGCATGTGGGGGTGGGTCCCCCCCACATGCTTTCAAATTTTGGTCCCCATCGGAGCTTGTTTGGATTGGTAATTAGCGCCCAGTCCGGATTTTTGAAGTCTCTTGGTGCTTAAGAGGCCATGGAAAATCCGGCCTTCCCCATACCATCGTACCCAAACATGCTCCGATGGGGACCAGACTTTGCAAGCATGTGGGGGTGGGTCCCCCCCACATGCTTGCAAAGTCTGGTCTCCATCGGAGCATGTTTGGATTGGTAATTAGCGCCCAGTCCGGATTTTTGAAGTCTCTTGGTGCTTAAGAGGCCATGGAAAATCCGGGCCTTCCCCATACCATCGTACCCAAACATGCTCCGATGGGGACCAAACTTTGCAAGCATGTGGGGGTGGGTCTTCCCCACATGCTTGCAAAGTCTGGTCTCCATCGGAGCATGTTTGGATTTGTGATTAGCGCCCGGTCTGGATTTTTGAAGTCTCTTGGTGCTTAAGAGGCCATGGAAAATCCGGGCCTTCCCCATACCATCATACCCAAATGTGCTCCGATGGGGACTTTGCAAGCATGTCGGGGTGGGTCCCCCCACATGATTGCAAAGTTTGGTCCCCATCGGAGCATGTTTGGATTGGTAATTAGCGCCCAGTCCGGATTTTTGAAGTCTCTTGGTGCTTAAGAGGCCAAGGAAAATTCGGGCCTTCCCCATACCATCGTACCCAAACATGCTCAGATGGGGACCAAACTTTGCAAGCATGTGGGGGTGGGTCCCCCCCACATGCTTGCAAAGTCTGGTCTCCATCGGAGCATGTTTGGATTGGTAATTAGCGCCCAGTCCGGATTTCTGAAGTCTCTTGGTGCTTAAGAGGCCATGGAAAATCCGGGCCTTCCCCATACCATCGTACCCAAACATGCTTCGACGGGGACCAAACTTTGCAAGCATGTGGGGGTGGGTCCCCCCCACATGCTTGCAAAGTTTGGTCCCCATCGAAGCATGTTTGGATTGGTAATTAGCGCCCAGTCCGGATTTTTGAAGTCTCTTGGTGCTTAAGAGGCCATGGAGAATCCGAGCCTTCCCCATACCATAGTACCCCAACATGCTCCGATGGGGACCAAACTTTGCAAGCATGTGGGAGTGGGTCCCCCCCACATGCTTGCAAAGTTTGGTCTCCATCCGAGCATGTTTGGATTGGTAATTAGTGCCTAGTCTGGATTTTTGAAGTCTCTTGGTGCTTAAGAGGCCATGGAAAATCCGGGCCTTCCCCATACCATCGTACCCCAACATGCTCCGATGGAGACCAGACTTTGCAAGCATGTGGGGCCCAGTCCGGATTTTTAAAGTCTCTTGGTGCTTGAGGCCATGGAAAATCCGGGCCTTCCCCATACCATCATACCCAAACATGCTCCGATGGGGACCAAACTTTGCAAGCATGTGGGGGTGGGTCCCCCCCACATGCTTGCAAAGTTTGGTCCCCATCAGAGCATGTTTGGATTGGTAATTAGCGCCCAGTCCGGATTTTTGAAGTCTCTTCGTGTTTAAGAGGCCATGGAAAATCCGGGCCTTCCCCATACCATCGTACCCAAACATGCTCCGATGGGGACCAGACTTTGCAAGCATGTGGGGGTGGGTCCCCCCCACATGCTTGCAAGGTCTAGTCTCCATCGGAGCATGTTTGGATTGGTAATTAGCGCCCAGTCCGGATTTTTGAAGTCTCTTGGTGCTTAAGAGGCCATGGAAAATCCGGGCCTTCCCCATACGATCGTACCCAAACATGCTCCGATGGGGACAAAACTTTGCAAGCATGTGGGGGTGGGTCCCCCCCACATGCTTGCAAAGTTTGGTCGCCATCGGAGCATGTTTGGATTGGTAATTAGCACCCAGTCCGGATTTTTGAAGTCTCTTGGTGCTTAAGAGGCCATGGAAAATCCGGGCCTTCCTCATACCATCGTACCCAAACATGCTCCGATGGGGACCAGACTTTGCAAGCATGTGGGGGTGGGTCCCCCCCACATGCTTGCAGAGTCTGGTCTCCATCGGAGCATGTTTGGATTGGTAATTAGCGCCCAGTCCGGATTTTTGAAGTCTCTTGGTGCTTAAGAGGCCATGGAAAATCCGGGCCTTCTCCATACCATCGTACCCAAACATGCTCCGATGGGGACCAAACTTTGCAAGCATAGGGGGGGACCCACCCCCACATGCTTGCAAAGTCTGGTCCCCATCGAAGCATGTTTGGATTGGAAATTAGCGCCCAGTCAAGATTTTTAAAGTCTCTTGGTGCTTACGAGGCCATGGAGAATCCGGGCCTTCCCCATACCATCGTACCCAAACATACTCCGATGGGGACCAAACTTTTCAAGCATGTGGGGGTGGGTCCCCCCCACATGCTTGCAAAGTTTGGTCCCCATTGGAGCATGTTTGGATTGGTAATTAGCGCCGAGTCCGGAATTTTTGAAGTCTCTTGGTGCTTAAGAGGCCATAGAAAATTCAGGCCTTCCCCATACCATCGTACCCAAACATGCTCCGATGGGGACCAAACTTTGCAAGCATGTGGGGGTGGGTCCCCCCACATGCTTGCAAAGTTTGGTCCCCATCGGAGCATGTTTGGATTGGTAATTAGCACCCAGTCCGGATTTTTGAAGTCTCTTGGTGCTTAAGAGGCCATGGAAAATTCGGGCCTTCCCCATACCATCGTACCCAAACATTCTCCGATGGGGACCAAACTTTGCAAGCATGTGGGGGTGGGCCCCCCCATATGCTTGCAAAGTTTGGTCCCCATCGGAGCATGTTTGGATTGGTAATTAGCGCCGAGTCCGGATTTTTGAAGTCTCTTGGTGCTTAAGAGGCCATAAAAAATTCGGGCCTTCCCCATACCATTGTACCTAAACATGCTACGATGGGGACCAAACTTTGCAAGCATGTGGGGGTGGGTCCCCCCCACATGCTTGCAAAGTTTCGTCTCCATCGGAGCATGTTTGGATTGGTAGTTAGCGCCCAGTCCGGATTTTTAAGTCTCTTGGTGCTTAAGAGGCCATGGAAAATCCGAGCCTTCCCCATACCATCGTACCCAAACATGCTCCGATGGGGACCAAACTTTGCAAGCATGTGGGGGTGGGTCCCCCCCACATGCTTGCAAAGTCTGGTCTCCATCGGAGCATGTTTGGATTGGTAATTAGCGCCCAGTCCGGATTTTTGAAGTCTCTTGGTGCTTAAGAGGCCATGGAAAATCCGGGCCTTCCCCATACCATCGTACCCAAACATGCTCCGATGGGGACCAAACTTTGCAAGCATGTGGGGGTGGGTCTTCCCCACATGCTTGCAAAGTCTGGTCTCCATCGGAGCATGTTTGGATTTGTGATTAGCGCCCGGTCTGGATTTTTGAAGTCTCTTGGTGCTTAAGAGGCCATGGAAAATCCGGGCCTTCCCCATACCATCATACCCAAATGTGCTCCGATGGGGACTTTGCAAGCATGTCGGGGTGGGTCCCCCCACATGATTGCAAAGTTTGGTCCCCATCGGAGCATGTTTGGATTGGTAATTAGCGCCCAGTCCGGATTTTTGAAGTCTCTTGGTGCTTAAGAGGCCAAGGAAAATTCGGGCCTTCCCCATACCATCGTACCCAAACATGCTCAGATGGGGACCAAACTTTGCAAGCATGTGGGGGTGGGTCCCCCCCACATGCTTGCAAAGTCTGGTCTCCATCGGAGCATGTTTGGATTGGTAATTAGCGCCCAGTCCGGATTTCTGAAGTCTCTTGGTGCTTAAGAGGCCATGGAAAATCCGGGCCTTCCCCATACCATCGTACCCAAACATGCTTCGACGGGGACCAAACTTTGCAAGCATGTGGGGGTGGGTCCCCCCCACATGCTTGCAAAGTTTGGTCCCCATCGAAGCATGTTTGGATTGGTAATTAGCGCCCAGTCCGGATTTTTGAAGTCTCTTGGTGCTTAAGAGGCCATGGAGAATCCGAGCCTTCCCCATACCATAGTACCCCAACATGCTCCGATGGGGACCAAACTTTGCAAGCATGTGGGAGTGGGTCCCCCCCACATGCTTGCAAAGTTTGGTCTCCATCCGAGCATGTTTGGATTGGTAATTAGTGCCTAGTCTGGATTTTTGAAGTCTCTTGGTGCTTAAGAGGCCATGGAAAATCCGGGCCTTCCCCATACCATCGTACCCCAACATGCTCCGATGGAGACCAGACTTTGCAAGCATGTGGGGCCCAGTCCGGATTTTTAAAGTCTCTTGGTGCTTGAGGCCATGGAAAATCCGGGCCTTCCCCATACCATCATACCCAAACATGCTCCGATGGGGACCAAACTTTGCAAGCATGTGGGGGTGGGTCCCCCCCACATGCTTGCAAAGTTTGGTCCCCATCAGAGCATGTTTGGATTGGTAATTAGCGCCCAGTCCGGATTTTTGAAGTCTCTTCGTGTTTAAGAGGCCATGGAAAATCCGAGCCTTCCCCATACCATCGTACCCAAACATGCTCCGATGGGGACCAGACTTTGCAAGCATGTGGGGGTGGGTCCCCCCCACATGCTTGCAAGGTCTAGTCTCCATCGGAGCATGTTTGGATTGGTAATTAGCGCCCAGTCCGGATTTTTGAAGTCTCTTGGTGCTTAAGAGGCCATGGAAAATCCGGGCCTTCCCCATACGATCGTACCCAAACATGCTCCGATGGGGACAAAACTTTGCAAGCATGTGGGGGTGGGTCCCCCCCACATGCTTGCAAAGTTTGGTCGCCATCGGAGCATGTTTGGATTGGTAATTAGCACCCAGTCCGGATTTTTGAAGTCTCTTGGTGCTTAAGAGGCCATGGAAAATCCGGGCCTTCCTCATACCATCGTACCCAAACATGCTCCGATGGGGACCAGACTTTGCAAGCATGTGGGGGTGGGTCCCCCCCACATGCTTGCAGAGTCTGGTCTCCATCGGAGCATGTTTGGATTGGTAATTAGCGCCCAGTCCGGATTTTTGAAGTCTCTTGGTGCTTAAGAGGCCATGGAAAATCCGGGCCTTCTCCATACCATCGTACCCAAACATGCTCCGATGGGGACCAAACTTTGCAAGCATAGGGGGGGACCCACCCCCACATGCTTGCAAAGTCTGGTCCCCATCGGAGCATGTTTGGATTGGAAATTAGCGCCCAGTCAAGATTTTTAAAGTCTCTTGGTGCTTACGAGGCCATGGAGAATCCGGGCCTTCCCCATACCATCGTACCCAAACATACTCCGATGGGGACCAAACTTTTCAAGCATGTGGGGGTGGGTCCCCCCCACATGCTTGCAAAGTTTGGTCCCCATTGGAGCATGTTTGGATTGGTAATTAGCGCCGAGTCCGGAATTTTTGAAGTCTCTTGGTGCTTAAGAGGCCATAGAAAATTCAGGCCTTCCCCATACCATCGTACCCAAACATGCTCCGATGGGGACCAAACTTTGCAAGCATGTGGGGGTGGGTCCCCCCACATGCTTGCAAAGTTTGGTCCCCATCGGAGCATGTTTGGATTGGTAATTAGCACCCAGTCCGGATTTTTGAAGTCTCTTGGTGCTTAAGAGGCCATGGAAAATTCGGGCCTTCCCCATACCATCGTACCCAAACATTCTCCGATGGGGACCAAACTTTGCAAGCATGTGGGGGTGGGCCCCCCCATATGCTTGCAAAGTTTGGTCCCCATCGGAGCATGTTTGGATTGGTAATTAGCGCCGAGTCCGGATTTTTGAAGTCTCTTGGTGCTTAAGAGGCCATAAAAAATTCGGGCCTTCCCCATACCATTGTACCTAAACATGCTACGATGGGGACCAAACTTTGCAAGCATGTGGGGGTGGGTCCCCCCCACATGCTTGCAAAGTTTCGTCTCCATCGGAGCATGTTTGGATTGGTAGTTAGCGCCCAGTTCGGATTTTTAAGTCTCTTGGTGCTTAAGAGGCTATGGAAAATCCGGGCCTTCCCCATACCATCGTACCCAAACATGCTCCGATGGGGACCAAACTTTGCAAGCATGTGGGGGTGGATCCCACCCACATGCTTGCAAAGTTTTATCCCCATCGGAGCATGTTTGGATTCGTAATTAGCACCCAGTCCGAATTTTTGAAGTCTCTTGGTGCTTAAGAGGTCATGGAAAATTCGGGCCTTCCCCATACCATCGTACCCAAACATGCTCCGATGGGGACCAAACTTTGCAAGCATGTGGGGGTGGGTCCCCCCCACATGCTTGCAAAGTTTGGTCTCCATCGGAGCATGTTTGGATTGGTAATTAGCCCCCAGTCCGGATTTTTGAAGTCTCTTGGTGCTTAAGAGGCCATGGAAAATCCGGGCCTTCCCCATACTATCGAACCCAAACATGCTCCGACACATGCTCCGATGGGGACCAAACTTTGCAAGCATGTGGGGGTGGGTCCCCCCACATGCTTGCAAAGTCTGGTCTCCATCGGAGCATGTTTGGATTGGTAATTAGCGCCCAGTCCGGATTTTTGAAGTCTCTTGGTTCTTAAGAGGCCATGGAAAATCCGGGCCTTCCCCATACCATCGTACCCAAACATGCTTCGACGGGGACCAAACTTTGCAAGCATGTGGGGGTGGGTCTCCCCCACATGCTTGCAAAGTTTGGTCCCCATCGAAGCATGTTTGGATTGGTAATTAGCGCCCAGTCCGGATTTTTGAAGTCTCTTGGTGCTTAAGAGGCCATGGAGAATCCGAGCCTTCCCCATACCATAGTACCCCAACATGCTCCGATGGGGACCAAACTTTGCAAGCATGTGGGAGTGGGTCCCCCCCACATGCTTGCAAAGTTTGGTCTCCATCGGAGCATGTTTGGATTGGTAATTAGCGCCTAGTCTAGATTTTTGAAGTCTCTTGGTGCTTAAGAGGCCATGGAAAATCCGGGCCTTCCCCATACCATCGTACCCCAACATGCTCCGATGGAGACCAAATTTTGCAAGCATGTGGGGCCCAGTCCAGATTTTTAAAGTCTCTTGGTGCTTGAGGCCATGGAAAATCTGGGCCTTCCCCATACCATCATACCCAAACATGCTCCGATGGGGACCAAACTTTGCAAGCATGTGGGGGTGGGTCCCCCCCACATGCTTGCAAAGTTTGGTCCCCATCGGAGCATGTTTGGATTGGTAATTAGCGCCCAGTCCGGATTTTTTAAGTCTCTTGGTGCTTAAGAGGCCATGGAAAATCCGGGCCTTCCCCATACCATCGTACCCAAACATGCTCCGATGGGGACCAGACTTTGCAAGCATGTGGGGGTGGGTCCCCCCCACATGCTTGCAAAATCTGGTCTCCATCGGAGCATGTTTGGATTGGTATTTAGCGCCCAGTCCGGATTTTTGAAGTCTCTTGGTGCTTAAGAGGCCATGGAAAATCCGAGCCTTCCCCATACCATCGTACCCAAACATGCTCCGATGGGGACCAAACTTTGCAAGCATGTGGGGGTGGGTCCCCCCCACATGCTTGCAAAGTCTGGTCTCCATCGGAGCATGTTTGGATTGGTAATTAGCGCCCAGTCTGGATTTTTAAAGTCTCTTGGTGCTTAAGAGGTCATGGAAAATTCGGGCCTTCCCCATACCATCGTACCCAAACATGCTCCGATGGGGACCAAACTTTGCAAGCATGTGGGGGTGGGTCCCCCCCACATGCTTGCAAAGTTTGGTCTCCATCGGAGCATGTTTGGATTGGTAATTAGCCCCCAGTCCGGATTTTTGAAGTCTCTTGGTGCTTAAGAGGCCATGGAAAATCCGGGCCTTCCCCATACTATCGTACCCAAACATGCTCCGACACATGCTCCGATGGGGACCAAACTTTGCAAGCATGTGAGGGTGGGTCCCCCCACATGCTTGCAAAGTCTGGTCTCCATCGGAGCATGTTTGGATTGGTAATTAGCGCCCAGTCCGGATTTTTGAAGTCTCTTGGTTCTTAAGAGGCCATGGAATATCCGGGCCTTCCCCATACCATCGTACCCAAACATGCTTCGACGGGGACCAAACTTTGCAAGCATGTGGGGGTGGCTCTCCCCCACATGCTTGGAAAGTTTGGTCCCCATCGAAGCATGTTTGGATTGGTAATTAGCGCCCAGTCCGGATTTTTGAAGTCTCTTGGTGCTTAAGAGGCCATGGAGAATCCGAGCCTTCCCCATACCATAGTACCCCAACATGCTCCGATGGGGACCAAACTTTGCAAGCATGTGGGAGTGGGTCCCCCCCACATGCTTGCAAAGTTTGGTCTCCATCGGAGCATGTTTGGATTGGTAATTAGCGCCTAGTCTAGATTTTTGAAGTCTCTTGGTGCTTAAGAGGCCATGGAAAATCCGGGCCTTCCCCATACCATCGTACCCCAACATGCTCCGATGGAGAGCAAATTTTGCAAGCATGTGGGGCCCAGTCCAGATTTTTAAAGTCTCTTGGTGCTTGAGGCCATGGAAAATCCGGGCCTTCCCCATACCATCATACCCAAACATGCTCCGATGGGGACCAAACTTTGCAAGCGTGTGGGGGTGGGTCCCCCCCACATGCTTGCAAAGTTTGGTCCCCATCGGAGCATGTTTGGATTGGTAATTAGCGCCCAGTCTGGATTTTTTAAGTCTCTTGGTGCTTAAGAGGCCATGGAAAATCCGGGCCTTCCCCATACCATTGTACCCAAACATGCTCCGATGGGGACCAGTTTTTGCAAACATGTGGGGGTGGGTCCCCCCCACATGCTTGCAAAATCTGGTCTCCATCGGAGCATGTTTGGATTGGTATTTAGCGCCCAGTCCGGATTTTTGAAGTCTCTTGGTGCTTAAGAGGCCATGGAAAATCCGGGCCTTCCCCATACCATCGTACCCAAACATGCTCCCGATGGGCACCAAACTTTGCAAGCATGTGGGGGTGGGTCCCCCCCCACATGCTTGCAAAGTCTGGTCTCCATCGGAGCATGTTTGGATTGGTAATTAGCGCCCAGTCTAGATTTTTGAAGTCTCTTGGTGCTTAAGAGGTCATGGAAAATTCGGGCCTTCCCCATACCATCGTACCCAAACATGCTCCGATGGGGACCAGATTCTGCAAGCATGTGGGGGTGGGTCCCCCCCACATGCTTGCAAAGTTTGGTCTCCATCGGAGCATGTTTGGATTGGTAATTAGCCCCCAGTCCGGATTTTTGAAGTCTCTTGGTGCTTAAGAGGCCATGGAAAATCCGGGCCTTCCCCATACTATCGTACCCAAACATGCTCCGACACATGCTCCGATGGGGACCAAACTTTGCAAGCATGTGGGGGTGGGTCCCCCCACATGCTTGCAAAGTCTGGTCTCCATCGGAGCATGTTTGGATTGGTAATTAGCGCCCAGTCCGGATTTTTTAAGTCTCTTGGTTCTTAAGAGGCCATGGAAAATCCGGGCCTTCCCCATACCATCGTACCCAAACATGCTTCGATGGGGACCAAACTTTGCAAGCATGTGGGGGTGGGTCTCCCCCACATGCTTGCAAAGTTTGGTCCCCATCGAAGCATGTTTGGATTGGTAATTAGCGCCCAGTCCGGATTTTTGAAGTCTCTTGGTGCTTAAGAGGCCATGGAGAATCCGAGCTTTCCCCATACCATAGTACCCCAACATGCTCCGATGGGGACCAAACTTTGCAAGCATGTGGGAGTGGGTCCCCCCCACATGCTTGCAAAGTTTGGTCTCCATCGGAGCATGTTTGGATTGGTAATTAGCGCCTAGTCTAGATTTTTGAAGTCTCTTGGTGCTTAAGAGGCCATGGAAAATCCGGGCCTTCCCCATACCATCGTACCCCAACATGCTCCGATGGAGACCAAATTTTGCAAGCATGTGGGGCCCAGTCCAGATTTTTAAAGTCTCTTGGTGCTTGAGGCCATGGAAAATCCGGGCCTTCCCCATACCATCATACCCAAACATGCTCCGATGGGGACCAAACTTTGCAAGCATGTGGGGGTGGGTCCCCCCCACATGCTTGCAAAGTTTGGTCCCCATCGGAGCATGTTTGGATTGGTAATTAGCACCCAGTCTGGATTTTTAAAGTCTCTTGGTGCTTAAGAGGCCATGGAAAATCCGGGCCTTCCCCATACCATCGTACCCAAACATGCTCCGATGGGGACCAGACTTTGCAAACATGTGGGGGTGGGTCCCCCCCACATGCTTGCAAAATCTGGTCTCCATTGGAGCATGTTTGGATTGGTATTTAGCGCCCAGTCCGGATTTTTGAAGTCTCTTGGTGCTTAAGAGGCCATGGAAAATCCGGGCCTTCCCCATACCATCGTACCCAAACATGCTCCGATGGGGACCAAACTTTGCAAGCATGTGGGGGTGGGTCCCCCCCACATGCTTGCAAAGTCTGGTCTCCATCGGAGCATGTTTGGATTGGTAATTAGCGCCCAGTCCGGATTTTTGAAGTCTCTTGGTGCTTAAGAGGCCATAAAAAATTCGGGCCTTCCCCATACCATTGTACCTAAACATGCTACGATGGGGACCAAACTTTGCAAGCATGTGGGGGTGGGTCCCCCCCACATGCTTGCAAAGTCTGGTCTCCATCGGAGCATGTTTGGATTGGTAGTTAGTGCCCAGTCCGGATTTTTAAGTCTCTTGGTGCTTAAGAGGCTATGGAAAATCCGGGCCTTCCCCATACCATCGTACCCAAACATGCTCCGATGGGGACCAAACTTTGCAAGCATGTAGGGGTGGATCCCCCCCACATGCTTGCAAAGTTTTATGCCCATCGGAGCATGTTTGGATTGGTAATTAGCACCCAGTCCGAATTTTTGAAGTCTCTTGGTGCTTAAGAGGTCATGGAAAATTCGGGCCTTCCCCTTACCATCGTACCCAAACATGCTCCGATGGGGACCAAACTTTGCAAGCATGTGGGGGTGGGTCCCCCCCACATGCTTGCAAAGTCTGGTCTCCATCGGAGCATGTTTGGATTGGTAATTAGCCCCCAGTCCGGATTTTTGAAGTCTCTTGGTGCTTAAGAGGCCATGGAAAATCCGGGCCTTCCCCATACTATCGTACCCAAACATGCTCCGACACATGCTCCGATGGGGACCAAACTTTGCAAGCATGTGGGGGTGGGTCCCCCCACATGCTTGCAAAGTCTGGTCTCCATCGGAGCATGTTTGGATTGGTAATTAGCGCCCAGTCCGGATTTTTGAAGTCTCTTGGTTCTTAAGAGGCCATGGAAAATCCGGGCCTTCCCCATACCATCGTACCCAAACATGCTTCGACGGGGACCAAACTTTGCAAGCATGTGGGGGTGGGTCTCCCCCACATGCTTGCAAAGTTTGGTCCCCATCGAAGCATGTTTGGATTGGTAATTAGCGCCCAGTCCGGATTTTTGAAGTCTCTTGGTGCTTAAGAGGCCATGGAGAATCCGAGCCTTCCCCATACCATAGTACCCCAACATGCTCCAATGGGGACCAAACTTTGCAAGCATGTGGGAGTGGGTCCCCCCCACATGCTTGCAAAGTTTGGTCTCCATCGGAGCATGTTTGGATTGGTAATTAGCGCCTAGTCTAGATTTTTGAAGTCTCTTGGTGCTTAAGAGGCCATGGAAAATCCGGGCCTTCCCCATACCATCGTACCCCAACATGCTCCGATGGAGACCAAATTTTGCAAGCATGTGGGGCCCAGTCCAGATTTTTAAAGTCTCTTAGTGCTTGAGGCCATGGAAAATCCGGGCCTTCCCCATACCATCATACCCAAACATGCTCCGATGGGGACCAAACTTTGCAAGCATGTGGGGGTGGGTCCCCCCCACATGCTTGCAAAGTTTGGTCCCCATCGGAGCATGTTTGGATTGGTAATTAGCGCCCAGTCCGGATTTTTTAAGTCTCTTGGTGCTTAAGAGGCCATGGAAAATCCGGGCCTTCCCATACCATCGTACCCAAACATGCTCCGATGTGGACCAGACTTTGCAAGCATGTGGGGGTAGGTCCCCCCCACATGCTTGCAAAAGCTGGTCTCCATCGGAGCATGTTTGGATTGGTATTTAGCGCCCAGTCCGGATTCTTGAAGTCTCTTGGTGCTTAAGAGGCCATGGAAAATCCGGGCCTTCCCCATACCATCGTACCCAAACATGCTCCGATGGGGCCCAAACTTTGCAAGCATGTGGGGGTGGGTCCCCCCCACATGCTTGCAAAGTCTGGTCTCCATCGGAGCATGTTTGGATTGGTAATTAGCGCCCAGTCCGGATTTTTGAAGTCTCTTGGTGCTTAAGAGGTCATGGAAAATTTGGGCCTTCCCCATACCATCGTACCCAAACATGCTCCGATGGGGACCAAACTTTGCAAGCATGTGGGGGTGGGTCCCCCCACATGCTTGCAAAGTTTGGTCTCCATCGGAGCATGTTTGGATTGGTAATTAGCCCCCAGTCCGGATTTTTGAAGTCTCTTGGTGCTTAAGAGGCCATGGAAAATCCGGGCCTTCCCCATACTATCGTACCCAAACATGCTCCGACACATGCTCCGATGGGGACCAAACTTTGCAAGCATGTGGGGGTGGGTCCCCCCACGTGCTTGCAAAGTCTGGTCTCCATCGGAGCATGTTTGGATTGGTAATTAGCGCCCAGTCCGGATTTTTGAAGTCTCTTGGTTCTTAAGAGGCCATGGAAAATCCGGGCCTTCCCCATACCATCGTACCCAAACATGCTTCGACGGGGACCAAACTTTGCAAGCATGTGGGGGTGGGTCTCCCCCACATGCTTGCAAAGTTTGGTCCCCATCGAAGCATGTTTGGATTGGTAATTAGCGCCCAGTCCGGATTTTTGAAGTCTCTTGGTGCTTAAGAGGCCATGGAGAATCCGAGCCTTCCCCATACCATAGTACCCCAACATGCTCCAATGGGGACAAAACTTTGCAAGCATGTGGGAGTGGGTCCCCCCCACATGCTTGCAAAGTTTGGTCTCCATCGGAGCATGTTTGGATTGGTAATTAGCGCCTAGTCTAGATTTTTGAAGTCTCTTGGTGCTTAAGAGGCCATGGAAAATCCGGGCCTTCCCCATACCATCGTACCCCAACATGCTCCGATGGAGACCAAATTTTGCAAGCATGTGGGGCCCAGTCCAGATTTTTAAAGTCTCTTGGTGCTTGAGGCCATGGAAAATCCGGGCCTTCCCCATACCATCATACCCAAACATGCTCCGATGGGGACCAAACTTTGCAAGCATGTGGGGGTGGGTCCCCCCCACATGCTTGCAAAGTTTGGTCCCCATCGGAGCATGTTTGGATTGGTAATTAGCGCCCAGTCCGGATTTTTTAAGTCTCTTGGTGCTTAAGAGGCCATGGAAAATCCGGGCCTTCCCCATACCATCGTACCCAAACATGCTCCGATGGGGCCCAAACTTTGCAAGCATGTGGGGGTGGGTCCCCCCCACATGCTTGCAAAGTCTGGTCTCCATCGGAGCATGTTTGGATTGGTAATTAGCGCCCAGTCCGGATTTTTGAAGTCTCTTGGTGCTTAAGAGGTCATGGAAAATTTGGGCCTTCCCCATACCATCGTACCCAAACATGCTCCGATGGGGACCAAACTTTGCAAGCATGTGGGGGTGGGTCCCCCCACATGCTTGCAAAGTTTGGTCTCCATCGGAGCATGTTTGGATTGGTAATTAGCCCCCAGTCCGGATTTTTGAAGTCTCTTGGTGCTTAAGAGGCCATGGAAAATCCGGGCCTTCCCCATACTATCGTACCCAAACATGCTCCGACACATGCTCCGATGGGGACCAAACTTTGCAAGCATGTGGGGGTGGGTCCCCCCACGTGCTTGCAAAGTCTGGTCTCCATCGGAGCATGTTTGGATTGGTAATTAGCGCCCAGTCCGGATTTTTGAAGTCTCTTGGTTCTTAAGAGGCCATGGAAAATCCGGGCCTTCCCCATACCATCGTACCCAAACATGCTTCGACGGGGACCAAACTTTGCAAGCATGTGGGGGTGGGTCTCCCCCACATGCTTGCAAAGTTTGGTCCCCATCGAAGCATGTTTGGATTGGTAATTAGCGCCCAGTCCGGATTTTTGAAGTCTCTTGGTGCTTAAGAGGCCATGGAGAATCCGAGCCTTCCCCATACCATAGTACCCCAACATGCTCCAATGGGGACAAAACTTTGCAAGCATGTGGGAGTGGGTCCCCCCCACATGCTTGCAAAGTTTGGTCTCCATCGGAGCACGTTTGGATTGGTAATTAGCGCCTAGTCTAGATTTTTGAAGTCTCTTGGTGCTTAAGAGGCCATGGAAAATCCGGGCCTTCCCCATACCATCGTACCCCAACATGCTCCGATGGAGACCAAATTTTGCAAGCATGTGGGGCCCAGTCCAGATTTTTAAAGTCTCTTGGTGCTTGAGGCCATGGAAAATCCGGGCCTTCCCCATACCATCATACCCAAACATGCTCCGATGGGGACCAAACTTTGCAAGCATGTGGGGGTGGGTCCCCCCCACATGCTTGCAAAGTTTGGTCCCCATCGGAGCATGTTTGGATTGGTAATTAGCGCCCAGTCCGGATTTTTTAAGTCTCTTGGTGCTTAAGAGGCCATGGAAAATCCGGGCCTTCCCCATACCATCGTACCCAAACATGCTCCGATGGGGACCAGACTTTGCAAACATGTGGGGGTGGGTCCCCCCCACATGCTTGCAAAATCTGGTCTCCATCGGAGCATGTTTGGATTGGTATTTAGCGCCCAGTCCGGATTCTTGAAGTCTCTTGGTGCTTAAGAGGCCATGGAAAATCCGGGCCTTCCCCATACCATCGTACCCAAACATGCTCCGATGGGGCCCAAACTTTGCAAGCATGTGGGGGTGGGTCCCCCCCACATGCTTGCAAAGTCTGGTCTCCATCGGAGCATGTTTGGATTGGTAATTAGCGCCCAGTCCGGATTTTTGAAGTCTCTTGGTGCTTAAGAGGTCATGGAAAATTTGGGCCTTCCCCATACCATCGTACCCAAACATGCTCCGATGGGGACCAAACTTTGCAAGCATGTGGGGGTGGGTCCCCCCCACATGCTTGCAAAGTTTGGTCTCCATCGGAGCATGTTTGGATTGGTAATTAGCCCCCAGTCCGGATTTTTGAAGTCTCTTGGTGCTTAAGAGGCCATGGAAAATCCGGGCCTTCCCTATACTATCGTACCCAAACATGCTCCGACACATGCTCCGATGGGGACCAAACTTTGCAAGCATGTGGGGGTGGGTCCCCCCACGTGCTTGCAAAGTCTGGTCTCCATCGGAGCATGTTTGGATTGGTAATTAGCGCCCAGTCCAGATTTTTGAAGTCTCTTGGTTCTTAAGAGGCCATGGAAAATCCGGGCCTTCCCCATACCATCGTACCCAAACATGCTTCGACGGGGACCAAACTTTGCAAGCATGTGGGGGTGGGTCTCCCCCACATGCTTGCAAAGTTTGGTCCCCATCGAAGCATGTTTGGATTGGTAATTAGCGCCCAGTCCGGATTTTTGAAGTCTCTTGGTGCTTAAGAGGCCATGGAGAATCCGAGCCTTCCCCATACCATAGTACCCCAACATGCTCCGATGGGGACCAAACTTTGCAAGCATGTGGGAGTGGGTCCCCCCCACATGCTTGCAAAGTTTGGTCTCCATCGGAGCATGTTTGGATTGGTAATTAGCGCCTAGTCTAGATTTTTGAAGTCTCTTGGTGCTTAAGAGGCCATGGAAAATCCGGGCCTTCCCCATACCATCGTACCCCAACATGCTCCGATGGCGACCAAATTTTGCAAGCATGTGGGGCCCAGTCCAGATTTTTAAAGTCTCTTGGTGCTTGAGGCCATGGAAAATCCGGGCCTTCCCCATACCATCATACCCAAACATGCTCCGATGGGGACCAAACTTTGCAAGCATGTGGGGGTGGGTCCCCCCCACATGCTTGCAAAGTTTGGTCCCCATCGGAGCATGTTTGGATTGGTAATTAGCGCCCAGTCCGGATTTTTTAAGTCTCTTGGTGCTTAAGAGGCCATGGAAAATCCGGGCCTTCCCCATACCATCGTACCCAAACATGCTCCGACACATGCTCCGATGGGGACCAAACTTTGCAAGCATGTGGGGGTGGGTCCCCCCACGTGCTTGCAAAGTCTGGTCTCCATCGGAGCATGTTTGGATTGGTAATTAGCGCCCAGTCCGGATTTTTGAAGTCTCTTGGTTCTTAAGAGGCCATGGAAAATCCGGGCCTTCCCCATACCATCGTACCCAAACATGCTTCGACGGGGACCAAACTTTGCAAGCATGTGGGGGTGGGTCTCCCCCACATGCTTGCAAAGTTTGGTCCCCATCGAAGCATGTTTGGATTGGTAATTAGCGCCCAGTCCGGATTTTTGAAGTCTCTTGGTGCTTAAGAGGCCATGGAGAATCCGAGCCTTCCCCATACCATAGTACCCCAACATGCTCCGATGGGGACCAAACTTTGCAAGCATGTGGGAGTGGGTCCCCCCCACATGCTTGCAAAGTTTGGTCTCCATCGGAGCATGTTTGGATTGGTAATTAGCGCCTAGTCTAGATTTTTGAAGTCTCTTGGTGCTTAAGAGGCCATGGAAAATCCGGGCCTTCCCCATACCATCGTACCCCAACATGCTCCGATGGCGACCAAATTTTGCAAGCATGTGGGGCCCAGTCCAGATTTTTAAAGTCTCTTGGTGCTTGAGGCCATGGAAAATCCGGGCCTTCCCCATACCATCATACCCAAACATGCTCCGATGGGGACCAAACTTTGCAAGCATGTGGGGGTGGGTCCCCCCCACATGCTTGCAAAGTTTGGTCCCCATCGGAGCATGTTTGGATTGGTAATTAGCGCCCAGTCCGGATTTTTTAAGTCTCTTGGTGCTTAAGAGGCCATGGAAAATCCGGGCCTTCCCCATACCATCATACCCAAACATGCTCCGATGGGGACCAGACTTTGCAAACATGTGGGGGTGGGTCCCCCCCACATGCTTGCAAAATCTGGTCTCCATCGGAGCATGTTTGGATTGGTATTTAGCGCCCAGTCCGGATTTTTGAAGTCTCTTGGTGCTTAAGAGGCCATGGAAAATCCGGGCCTTCCCCATACCATCGTACCCAAACATGCTCCGATGGGGACCAAACTTTGCAAGCATGTGGGGGTGGGTCCCCCCCACATGCTTGCAAAGTCTGGTCTCCATCGGAGCATGTTTGGATTGGTAATTAGCGCCCAGTCCGGATTTTTGAAGTCTCTTGGTGCTTAAGAGGTCATGGAAAATTTGGGCCTTCCCCATACCATCGTACCCAAACATGCTCCGATGGGGACCAAACTTTGCAAGCATGTGGGGGTGGGTCCCCCCCACATGCTTGCAAAGTTTGGTCTCCATCGGAGCATGTTTGGATTGGTAATTAGCCCCCAGTCCGGATTTTTGAAGTCTCTTGGTGCTTAAGAGGCCATGGAAAATCCGGGCCTTCCCCATACTATCGTACCCAAACATGCTCCGACACATGCTCCGATGGGGACCAAACTTTGCAAGCATGTGGGGGTGGGTCCCCCCACATGCTTGCAAAGTCTGGTCTCCATCGGAGCATGTTTGGATTGGTAATTAGCGCCCAGTCCGGATTTTTGAAGTCTCTTGGTTCTTAAGAGGCCATGGAAAATCCGGGCCTTCCCCATACCATCGTACCCAAACATGCTTCGACGGGGACCAAACTTTGCAAGCATGTGGGGGTGGGTCTCCCCCACATGCTTGCAAAGTTTGGTCCCCATCGAAGCATGTTTGGATTGGTAATTAGCGCCCAGTCCGGATTTTTGAAGTCTCTTGGTGCTTAAGAGGCCATGGAGAATCCGAGCCTTCCCCATACCATAGTACCCCAACATGCTCCGATGGGGACCAAACTTTGCAAGCATGTGGGAGTGGGTCCCCCCCACATGCTTGCAAAGTTTGGTCTCCATCGGAGCATGTTTGGATTGGTAATTAGCGCCTAGTCTAGATTTTTGAAGTCTCTTGGTGCTTAAGAGGCCATGGAAAATCCGGGCCTTCCCCATACCATCGTACCCCAACATGCTCCGATGGCGACCAAATTTTGCAAGCATGTGGGGCCCAGTCCAGATTTTTAAAGTCTCTTGGTGCTTGAGGCCATGGAAAATCCGGGCCTTCCCCATACCATCATACCCAAACATGCTCCGATGGGGACCAAACTTTGCAAGCATGTGGGGGTGGGTCCCCCCCACATGCTTGCAAAGTTTGGTCCCCATCGGAGCATGTTTGGATTGGTAATTAGCGCCCAGTCCGGATTTTTTAAGTCTCTTGGTGCTTAAGAGGCCATGGAAAATCCGGGCCTTCCCCATACCATCGTACCCAAACATGCTCCGATGGGGACCAGACTTTGCAAACATGTGGGGGTGGGTCCCCCCCACATGCTTGCAAAATCTGGTCTCCATCGGAGCATGTTTGGATTGGTATTTAGCGCCCAGTCCGGATTTTTGAAGTCTCTTGGTGCTTAAGAGGCCATGGAAAATCCGGGCCTTCCCCATACCATCGTACCCAAACATGCTCCGATGGGGACCAAACTTTGCAAGCATGTGGGGGTGGGTCCCCCCCACATGCTTGCAAAGTCTGGTCTCCATCGGAGCATGTTTGGATTGGTAATTAGCGCCCAGTCCGGATTTTTGAAGTCTCTTGGTGCTTAAGAGGTCATGGAAAATCCGGGCCTTCCCCATACCATCGTACCCAAACATGCTCCGATGGGGACCAAACTTTGCAAGCATGTGGGGGTGGGCCCCCCCCACATGCTTGCAAAGTTTGGTCTCCATCATAGCATGTTTGGATTGGTAATTAGCCCCCCGTCCGGATTTTTGAAGTGTCTTGGTGCTTAAGAGGCCATGGAAAATCCGGGCCTTCCCCATACTATCGTACCCAAACATGCTCCGACACATGCTCCGATGGGGACCAAACTTTGCAAGCATGTGGGGGTGGGTCCCCCCACATGCTTGCAAAGTCTGGTCTCCATCGGAGCATGTTTGGATTGGTAATTAGCGCCCAGTCCGGATTTTTGAAGTCTCTTGGTTCTTAAGAGGCCATGGAAAATCCGGGCCTTCCCCATACCATCGTACCCAAACATGCTTCGACGGGGACCAAACTTTGCAAGCATGTGGGGGTGGGTCTTCCCCACATGCTTGCAAAGTTTGGTCCCCATCGAAGCATGTTTGGATTGGTAATTAGCGCCCAGTCCGGATTTTTGAAGTCTCTTGGTGCTTAAGAGGCCATGGAGAATCCGAGCCTTCCCCATACCATAGTACCCCAACATGCTCCGATGGGGACCAAACTTTGCAAGCATGTGGGAGTGGGTCCCCCCCACATGCTTGCAAAGTTTGGTCTCCATCGGAGCATGTTTGGATTGGTAATTAGCGCCTAGTCTAGATTTTTGAAGTCTCTTGGTGCTTAAGAGGCCATGGAAAATCCGGGCCTTCCCCATACCATCGTACCCCAACATGCTCCGATGGAGACCAAATTTTGCAAGCATGTGGGGCCCAGTCCAGATTTTTAAAGTCTCTTGGTGCTTGAGGCCATGGAAAATCCGGGCCTTCCCCATACCATCATACCCAAACATGCTCCGATGGGGACCAAACTTTGCAAGCATGTGGGGGTGGGTCCCCCCCACATGCTTGCAAAGTTTGGTCCCCATCGGAGCATGTTTGGATTGGTAATTAGCGCCCAGTCCGGATTTTTTAAGTCTCTTGGTGCTTAAGAGGCCATGGAAAATCCGGGCCTTCCCCATACCATCGTACCCAAACATGCTCCGATGGGGACCAGACTTTGCAAACATGTGGGGGTGGGTCCCCCCCACATGCTTGCAAAATCTGGTCTCCATCGGAGCATGTTTGGATTGGTATTTAGCGCCCAGTCCGGATTTTTGAAGTCTCTTGGTGCTTAAGAGGCCATGGAAAATCCGGGCCTTCCCCATACCATCGTACCCAAACATGCTCCGATGGGGACCAAACTTTGCAAGCATGTGGGGGTGGGTCCCCCCCACATGCTTGCAAAGTCTGGTCTCCATCGGAGCATGTTTGGATTGGTAATTAGCGCCCAGTCTGGATTTTTGAAGTCTCTTGGTGCTTAAGAGGCCATGGAAAATCCGGGCCTTCCCCATACCATCGTACCCAAATGTGCTCCGATGGGGACCAAACTTTGCAAGCATGTGGGGGTGGGTCCCCCCACATGCTTGCAAAGTTTGGTCCCCATCGGAGCATGTTTGGATTGGTAATTAGCGCCCAGTCCGGATTTTTGAAGTCTCTTGGTGCTTAAGAGGCCAAGGAAAATTCGGGCCTTCCCTATACCATCGTACCCAAACATGCTCAGATGGGGACCAAGCTTTGCAAGCATGTGGGGGTGGGTCCCCCCCCACATGCGTGCAAAGTTTGGTCCCCATCGGAGCATGTTTGGATTGGTAATTACTGCTCCGATGGGGACCCACATCCACAAGAACATCAACTAAAATGTAATGATACTCAATAATGAGAGAACTCATAATGATATATACATCAAATAAGTACATCAGAATGAAAATGAGCTACCCCAGCTAGTCTGAGGTTAGTCACTGCCCAAAAATCTGAGTACAATGTAAGTGAGCTAACCCAGCTAGTCTGAGTTTAGTCACTATCAAGATAGAGATCTAGTCAGTAGCACCCTCTCTAGCTCTCAACTGCTCTAGAATGCTTTCATGGTCATGCACTACTCGAAGCCAAAAACGAGGGTGAGAACTGTGTTTTCGGCTCTGTACTCAAACAAGAGTGAGCCTGGTAGCAACCACTAAATGAGAGAACTGAAATGCCTCTAACTCCCACTTCCACTGCTGGAACTCAAGACACCCCCGATGAAGTCGAATCTGATGGTAGAACCGGCCTGCCACAATCATGCTATGGGCGTCATAAGAAAACCCATGATCATCCACTGTATCCTGGTCAAGGATGCACTTTGGCCTAGTGCAACTCATCAGATAGTAGTCTACTCCCTCGCTATTTTCCTCACTGGCAATAACAGCAAATACATCACCCTCCTGTAGCAAATCTGTGAGGTCATCATAACTGACCATGAACGCAGGACCTGTGTGCTCATCTCAGACAGCACTGGATGTGAAGGATGCTCGGGGGAGAGGAATGTCTGTATCCATGCATCTGCCCATCCTCTCGAGGCACAATGTGACCAATCGCCATCCATACATGCTCCACAAAAGCATGCAAACCGTCGTGTGTAAATCGTGGGGGCTGCCATGCACGTGCTCCTGATGGAATGTAAGCCCAAGGTGCCAGGTACTGTGTCACAATCATGGGAGGCTCTACGGTCAATCATGCCACCATCCACATGCCAAAAAAATCTCCTGACAATCCGAGCATCACGTTTGGGGTACGATGATGCTGCACTCCCACACAAATGTTGGGAGCACCACTCGACTACGTGGCCCGCATCTCTGAACCGCTGAGCATCCTGTCGCAAAACTGATGATGCCTCAAGGCACGTTTCACACACGCGCCCGCACCATCATGCTCTCCCTTCCCATGACCAGTCTCAAAGAATTACCAAATCACTGGGATACTAGACTGCACATGCCACCTATAAATCCATAAAAGATAGTCTTAGTTATTGTTTTCTTTAAGATGTTCTAGTGAATTTAGGTTAATTGTAAATGTAAGAAAACCATAAGTACTACCTGTAGAGCCAATAGAATTGTCGTGATGACTTGAACTGTGTGCCACAACCATCCGACCAAACCCATCGTTGGACATGTCTGATCCCACAATCTCCTAAAAAATTGTCATGGAGACAAAAACAGTGTTGCACAAAATGTGCATCATGTGAACGATCATCACTGATATAGAAATGATACTCTCGAATAATGACACGTGTCTCAAGGGTACTCGCTATCCCATCTACATGAGCCTCTGCATGTCGATAGCTAATGTGGACCATAATAGCAACCTGGTGAGGTAAGCAATACATACGTTTAGGACACAAAAAATCAAATAAGTAATGTAGCTCAAACATAAAACAAATATTACAAAATATAACCATTACCTGCTCTGAGAAGTAATACTCAGATTGTATCTCCTGAAAAGGTGTGAAAGTGTAGTTCTCTGCAAAATCAATCACAGAGATGACCACACCAATAGGAAACTCTGCTAGGCATGCTCAGAACTGACGATCCTGCCACTTGGCACAATGACTGTGCCATATGTAGCACCACCATGCCAGCTCTCCTCTCTCTTCGACCTCCAATGTCGGAAAGCGCCCTGCAGTTGCCCATGTTGGGCAGATCAATCAAAGCATCAAGCACACATGCCTGTGATGAAGGCGTGAGGTCTTTGAAATAGGAATGGAAGATTGCATGGGCACGACGATGTGCCCCTGACTTTGATAGTTCTTTCCTATCCACACGAAGGGCGCCCAAAGGAGGGGGGTGGGTTCTTGTAGAAGAGAGGACTCAAGAAGGGCGGGTTCATGTGGATTATCTAAACTAAGGGGTAGTGGGGGGGAAGAGGGCGAAGGGAGAGGAAGTGGAAGAGGAGGAGCAAGGCTTGGATCATCGCCAAACGGAAGGTGTTGCTCGTTGACGTGCTCTCCACTCTCTCTTTCTCTCACGAGCTACCCTTCTCCTCTCCTCCTCTTGAACTTGGTGGATGGGGGGGAGTCTAGTCCTATCACGTTTCCAACTCCTACGACTTTGAGAACCCATTCTCAAGGAAGCTAAGAGAGAAAATATTATAAAGGCTCAATGATGGGATAGTACTAGAGATAAGTGTGGGATAGTACTAGAGATGTGTGATTATATAGGAAAAATAGGTTATCCACTTCAAATCTCATTAGATTTCCTATCTAAGATTGATTGGATAACTAAGATAAACATAAAGATAATTAAAGAAAAACTATTATCCACTTAAAAATCAATATTATTAATAATATTTATTAACAAGTCTAAATATTTATCATTACTAGATATATAAATATATATTTAAAGATATATTTTATTTTATAATTATATAACTGCTTTTTTTTAATAAAGTATTTTTTTCAAATTTTATTCAAAGGTTTATTCTACTTTAAAATTTTTCAAGAAATATTAAATTTAAAAATTTATTTTTTTAAATTATATGAACTTTAATAATAATATTATTGATCTAATCCCAAAATATAATCCTTTAAAATTAGTGATTTTAAATTCTTTATTTAATAAGTTATATATATTTTATTATTTAAGATTCTATATTCTATTTCTCTAAATTAATAAATTAACTTTTTCAAAAATATGTTTTTGAAAAAAGAGGGGAGGTGGGAAGGAGGTGCCACGTGCATGACACGTGGCATTCTCTTGACATGTGGCACTATTATGGTTGATGTGGCAATTCCATGTTGTGGCACGCCATGTCACCAAGTGCAAGGTGGCATGCAAAGGTGGCAAGATGATGTGGCATTAATGATGACTAGGATGATGAGGTGGGGAGTCAACTCGGTTGACCATGTTGACATGGAGGGTGGAGGTGGCAAGCTGAGGTGGCAAGCTGCTTATGTGGATCCTCTCGATGCTCATGTGGACATAAAGTGGCATGCATATATAAGATTTGTGCCTACCCAAGCCTCACACATGGAATGAAACCTAAGCTGTGAAGTTTACCAAGCCTAGATTTCCAAACCTAACTAGGATTGGTTTTAGACTTGAAAAGGGGAGAGTGGACACAATATGGGAATTTTCACTTGGGAGGATTGAAAATGGACCTTCCCATACTCAAATCAAGCCAGCTTTTTTTAATAAATTCATGGCAACAAGAGTATTGATCCCTTGAGTTTTTAGATTGAAAGATTCAATATTTAATTTTCTAGAATTAAAGTACTATTGATTTAATGGGTCTCTGACAGTCATAAGGAATTTTCCAAAGTAAATCTACAAAAATCCAACCGTTAGATTTGTAATTTTACCTCATACCCACATTATACTAATCTTTCCCGATCTAATCATCACTAGATCCATACAATTTGAGCATTTTAAATGGTAGATGTGGTGGGAGGATAAAACAGTATGTTTTTAAACAATTCTAATACCTTTTAAATAATATAGAAAATAGTAGAACACATCAAAAATTACTCGATAAATCAAGTTAAGCTCTATGTTATTTGTATTTGTGATATGCAAAGTGGGAACATCATATGAGTAATAATGTAAAAGTTATAGGCAATTTACTCACATTCACTGTACCTGTCTAAACCTAGGACAGGGCCTGTATACAAACTTGGTTCCCAAAGAAAAGGGGATTTGCAATTATTGGATATTCGATCAGATTATAGTTTTGGGTGTCCAACTTTGCATATGATGTTTCGTTAGAAGACCTTGAAGTGAAACTCCTTGGCTAACTAAGAGAGATTGGCTATTCTTCTTGAAAAAATGCCTGTTTTCTAGCTAAAGCCAAGGGCGCCCACTACATGAAACTAGATAACCTCATCTTGCAACCACCCCATGATGTAATACCCACAGTCATGCCCATTTGCTGCTAAGGTTCGTGGACAATCTTAAAATGCACCTCAAAAATAGGCATAGCCAAATCATGGCTCAGTAGGGGGTCACTTTACAAGACGTTGACAAGCTTCACAATGCCCTATGCAAACCATGCTACTTAGAAGGGATCACATAGCTAGAAACTTATACAGAATGTAGGAATGTTGACAGATTTACCTATGCATGCTTGGAATACAATCATACGTGTTGACAAGCTAGCGAAACGAGTCTAAGTACAATAAGGTTGGTTTTGTTGTGTGTAGCTTTGGCAAAACAAAACAAACAAACTCCAATGAAGACTACAAGTAGAGAGTGCCAATAAACATGAGGCGAGCAACATACATCCAAGAAACAATAAGAGAAAAAGAGCAGGTGAGCTTACAAGTATATGATGGGAAAGAAGATGAATATGTGCTTAGATACATCGACTAACAAGAAAAGGCTATCCACTGGCTGGTCATCTGCTTTGCCAAGCACATAAGGGTATGCACAGGCATCAGCAAAGTAAATCCTTTTGCACTACATCCAATGGGGTGGTGTTGTCTATCCACCTGAGGGAGATCCATGGTGGAGAAATGGTCCACAATGGTTCTGGGGCTCTGAGCCGTTCGATGGCTTGGTTATTGAAAAACTAGACCACTTTTATAAACATGAGCCTTTTTAGGTTGACGTGGCTCTGGCGGGGGGCGACTAGGCATTGATGTGACAAGGTGGCATATGGGGAATTTGTGGCAATTTGAAATTGCAGAAATGTGGCTCGTCATCTCCATTACTAGGTACACATGCATCTTTCAATGTAGGTAAACCATGCTAATTGTGTAAACGCACACCTGAAATGGATGGGCTCCAAGCAAAATTGCATCCTTTTGCGGTAGCCCATGGCAAAGCAATCAAGAGCTCTCTCTCTCTCTCTCTCTCTCTCTCTCTAATTTTGCAACAACAAATCTGCTTTGAGGCTAATCAATTAAAATAAAAGTTCATATATGCCTTTCCCTATCCAAGAGGACTCTCTCTGTCCATTTGTTCGCAACATGGGTAATGTGGCTCAGGCTACTTCTACAACATGTCTATTTATTTTGTTTGCAACATAGGTAATGTGGGATGGAGCTACATATTGTGCAATAGAGTAATATACCTATCAAACTATATGGCTTTGCACCCACATTGCAATGCACCATTTACATTGAAGGGCAAGTGTCGTCCAATGAACTAAAGGGAAGGGATCTATGGTGGCAGATTCTTTATAGGAGTGAAGTGATTAGCAACTCCTATTAGAATGTACTAGGTTGTAGACCAAGAAAATTGGGGATTCGAAATAGGTGATATGAATGTTTTTCACATGGATGAGCTTTCAGACCATGCATTAAGTGGTTCTGCATCGAGTGGTGGCATGGATGAGGATGAGCTTGTTAAAGATGCTTGTCAAGCTGCCAAGATTGGTAGCGAGTTCAAACATGCTTGTCAAATTGACGGTAGTTGGCAGAAGCCAAAGGTTTAAAGATTTACTAGATCCTCCCCTCTATTTTTCTTCACTTCTCCTTTGATAGGAACACCTACATGTTGATGGCACTTGATTTGTAAGGGCGATTGGCTCTATGATGCTTGAGATATTCAAAGTGTACAATGCTGGATGCTTGCTGGATTTAAAGAGGTGGAAATGAATAAAAGAAGACCTATGTTTGATAACTAGTAGTGATAGTTCTCAATCCATCATAGTAGTTAAATTTATGCCTCACTTGAAGATTGCATGCGTAGAGGATTGGGGTTAAAAGGCCATGAATTTCTTGCCCCCATTGTTATGGTAAGACATTGCTTGTGAACTCTTTAGAAGTGTGCTCTTGCCATACATGTCATGCTCTTCTCCAAGAAGACATGCACCCATTGACTGTGCAAACCTCCTCATTAATTGGATTGTCAATGTATTGGATGATGTGCAAGTTCAAAGGGCAGCTATCACCACGTGTTCATATGGTCTAGAAGAAGATGATGAGAGGAGTTTTAATCTTACTCTTGATAGTGGACCTCAACTTGAGAGCATTAAGACATATCTTTGTAGAATGGTGCTTGTGTATTGTTGAAGGGGACCCACAATCTCGCGGGGGGGGGGGGGGGGGTCACTCGTATAAATATGTAAGTATCACGTGGGTTCAACAGAAGGACATTTTAAATATTTAAAACTTACAGAAATATATTTACAGAAGGGATTTATTTATTGTATTTTAAAAAAAATTACAAATTTGAATAGGAAAGGATACATTATATTCACTAAAAAATTCACAGATAAGGGACTTTTTAAATAATCCTTGAACGCACGTGATATAGAGGATTTACATATAGTGACCCCCCCCGAGCCCACAATGAGCTTTTAAGTCATTTCTATGTATAAAATTGAGGAAGAGTTATGTTGTTGTATTGCCTCGATACATCAAGTGTTTTGGGTTTCCAATGTTAAAATCTATAAAATTAGCAATGGGTAACATGCTTGTATTGTTCTTGTGTTGTTTATTGTAATGGTGAAATAGACATAGCTTTTTGCATTACTAAAATAGACACAACTTTTGGCATGGGTATGATAGCTACAAGTTTTCATATGAGTAGTTAAAGTTTTCATATGAGTAATTTATTTCTTTGTATTCACACTCTCTCCTTGTGCAGCTCAAAGATGGTCTTCCACAAGACGTTGCCTTAAGGTTGATGTAGAACCTTGATGGCAATGGTAATTATGTGCTAATGGTAATTACATCCTGCAAGTTCTGGGGGATCCAACATAGATCCTATTGCTTAGGAGGATAAGAAATGTAAAGGAGAATTTAGGTTTCCTGCACAAGTATATATATTTGAGATGAATTCTATAATAAGGCTCAAGTATATATATTTGAGATGAATTCTATAATAAGGCTTACATACCTGCTTAATCTAGCCTTCATCATTACATTGTTATGTGCATGTTTAGGTCCGTAGTTGGGCTTGAAGGATATGTAAACCATTGGAGGAGGATTCATTTAGGCCTATTATTCACCATCATGATAGACCCAAGTTTAGACTACAGCGATCTATCTCGCTGAGGTACTTTTCATTTGCAACATGAAATTCATATGATTTCTATGTATTTGATTTGTTAAAATCTTGCTGATGAGAGTTGTTGTGCCTATTTGATAGACTTTGGATTTATTAAATCTGTTCAATGATGGTGCGTTCTTATAATGCATGATGGATGGTATGAGTATTGGCTTATTTGTTCAAAAATGGATAAACATGAGCGAGAACATAAGTCAATAATAGGAGTAGGCATGGTTACTTAAGGTGTCCCAAATAGTGTAGAAGTGTATGTTCGTTGCCAACACAAAGCTAAAACTTCTGTGGGTAGAAGAGGCTTTTAATGACATATGGAACATATTTCAATATTGCTAAGTGCTAGTAGTGTGAGTATTGTGATCAAGCAAGCCCTTTCAGTCAGCATGTGATTTGCATAATAGTACATTGAAGGCTACTCATATTGATGGGTTGTAAGACCATAATTGACCCCATCAGTATCATATCGCAATGAAATTCTCCATAAAAAAAATAAACTTCAACAAAGAAAGATAGCCATGCTATTGACATGACATGCTATTGATGTCCAGGACATTAAAATTGCAAAAAAGTGTGTTGTTTTAGAAGCCATAATGATAATATATTACCACATCTTGCCATATACATTTTTCTTGAGCTTGGGAATTCATGTCCTTCGTCAATGCGAAGAAGTTTCTAAAAAATAAAAATATTGTTAAGCTGTTGTTGGGTACCTAGTTGACACTTCAACTTGCCACACTATGACAAATGCCTTTCGAGGGGGGGTTGGCCTCAAGAATTCCGGTAGGTATTGCTTAATCGAAACTAGCATTTCTTGTTAAAATACGATCCAAGCATTTTCACAAAAAGGTAGTAAGCATTGTGAAAGAATCATGTCTTGTAATCCACATAATGAGCCTAAATGGCATCAAGTAAACTTCAAAGAAGATGAAGCTTTGTCTCAAGGAGCTCATGCATTAAGGAATTTAGTTTAAAGTTTTATGATGCACAGCACAATCCTTTCTTTAGGCCCACGGTTCAAGCACTCATGTTTGTGCATGATATGGTTCTTACTACCAAGTCTCCTCCAAGAGAAGCTAACTCTCAGCTACAAGGGAGTGAGCAAGAAAACAACCACAATTGTGTTAAAAAAAACCACATGTGTTTTTGCTCATTGAGAAACTAGATGCACAACATTGCTCACCCATTTTACTAAGTCAAGGTGGCCCAACAATCCCCCATCTATCAAATAGAAGCAATAAGCCATGATTTAGTACTCACATTCATGTCCATTCGGACAATCTTAAAATGCACCTCAAGAATAGGCATAGCCAAATACAAGACTTTGACAAGCTTCGTAATGCCCTATACAAACACATGCTACTTAGAAGAGATCACATAGATAGAAACTTGTACACAACGTAGGAATGTTGACATATTTACCTATGCCTCGGCGGGGGGGGGGGGGGGGGGGGGGGGTTCACTCATAAATATGTAAGCGTAGCACGTGGGTTCAACAAAAGGGATTTTTTAAATCCATTTTTTACATACATAAGGGTACCATTTAAAGGGGGTATTCATAGGTTGAATAGAAAAAGGATATGTTTTATTCATGAAAAATTCATAGATAAGGGATTTTGAAAATAGGCCTTGAATGCACATGATATATAGGGTTTCCTTATAGTGAACCCCCGAGACCTATGCATGCTTGGAATACAATCATACGGGTTGACAAGTTGGCGAAATGAGTCTAAGAACAACAAGGTTGGCTTTGTTGTGTGTAGCTTTGGTAGCTCCTTGAAATTTGGATTGAACAAAACATACAAACTCCAATGATGCCTACAAGTAGAGAGTGCCAATGAACATGAGGCGAGCAACGGACATCCTAGTTACAGTAAGAGAAAAAGAGTAGGAGAGCTTACAAGTATACGATGGGAAAGAAGATGAACATGTGCTCGGATACATCGACTAACGAGAAAAGGCTATCCATTGGCAGGTCATCTGCTTTTCCAAGCACATAAGGGTATGCACATGCATTAGCAAAGTAAATCCTTTACACTGCATCCAATGGGGTGGTTTTCTCCATCAACCTGGACCACAACCAAAGTCTTGTCATGCTCTTGTGAGACTATATATATCTTTCACTTCTTATATCACCCAAGTAAACAAAAACATAAGCAACATTAACAACCATAAGAGAAGAGAAAAAAAGAACTTGCACATGCTAAACAAGTTCATAGATCCGGTGCACACCTTGGTGCGTGCAACAATACCATCAACTATTTGTTTCTCCAATGTGGCCACGAGATTAGATATGCTATAATTAAACTGCAAGCGTCCCTTTGACTCTACGATCTGAACACAAAAGAGGAGTGAGTGAGGCTTGTCATGCTTTAAAAATATGAGGGAATTCAACTGTTATGAGCACTCTTGCCGATCATTGAGTACTACCTGGCTGGCGATGGGCGGCTGGAGATGGGCAGTCTGTCGTGTCCTGATGGGGCTGGACAGACAACCCCTTTCCCTCGGCCTCTGTCCCATGTTTCGGACGCAGGGGTCTGCTACTCCTATGGCACGTCCCTGTATGATACTCAGAGCGCCCCATATAGGGGAAGCTAGAGTTCCTTCATTTGTGGCAATGGGACCATGTTGGATGGGTAGCTTTTCACGACTTGGTTCTTGTATGATGAACTCTTCTATAGGGGATTAAAACTTGTCTTCCTTTTTGGCATCCAGGATACGAGCATCAATAGCATAAAAAAAATCCTTTATGCATGGCTACTTATGCCTCTACAAAAGTAGCCACAACGAGCTAGAGATTAATGTAAACACACATGAGAGAAAATAAATCTTTATGAACTCAATAAATGGCTTTTGCAAACACTTACTTATTTCTCATATCCTTTAGCTATTCTTGATTTAGTTTGTTTCTCGTGAAGAGATGCATTAATCTTGTACATAGCCATTGCCGTCTTGATACACCTTTCTATGTACTCCTCTCTTGAAGGTTCCTTTGCCTTTTGTTCCAAGGTCAACACTAATTTGTCCTGTTGAAATATACAAGTGAATAGGGTGTGTGCCGGAACAAGCCCTTAGCAAGAGGCTGTAAAAGAGAATCTGTAAATGAGTGAGAAGCTATGAAAAGGTGAGAGGTATCTACTGGGAGAGAATAAAGGGTAGCATGAGAAGATTTAGGATGTGTGGAGATATTCTTAGAAGAGGTGGAGAGAATCAAGCAAAAGAGGTGAAGTGAATCAAGGAGAGATCAGTGGGATTAGATGCTTGGATGTAAACTCTATAAATGGAGGCATTGACCTAATGAGAATTTGATTATCCATGCCTACATTAAGCTATCAATTAATTACTCACTAATCTTATCTTAATCATTACCTAATCTCTTTGTTAATGATGTTGATTCTAACATTTGATCCACCATAGCTCATCACATTGCTGCAAACTTAATATGGTATTAGAGCCTACCTTAGAATCCATCAAATTTATGAGCCCATTATCTTGCTAATCACCTAGTTAATTAGAATTAGTAGATAATTAATTTTTTAGTCATTGGTGGAGGGGTTTGATCTCTCTCCCTCTAGGCCTAACAATAGGCTTCAAGCCTCTAGCCCCACATAGCCAGAATCCCTATGCTCTAGCCCACCATCTCAAATCATCAAACCGCCGGTTGTCTGCAGCTTTTTTAGATTTTTCAAGCACCATTTTTTTGAAGCAAAACTCAGATCCCCTCTCCACCAGAAGCAATTGGTTTGATTCCTCTTAGCCCCAAGGGTTTTCAAGAGTGCTCTACATGCTAGTGATGTCAGATTTGTGAAATTCCTCAAGGAAAAGTGGAATCGAGCTTTGCATCAAATCTGCAGGGAGGTGACTTTGGTAAAACAGAGATTAAGCATTCAATGTTTGGTCAAATCTTGTGTTTCTTGGCTTAATCCTCTACTAGACTAACTTCTATTGTTGGCATTGAAAGGTGTTGAGCTCATTTGAACTCTAAGGCTCCAGATATGGCCTCCCCGCATACTCTGTTTTTTGCACACAAAATAGAGGATTATTTTGCTAATTAGTGATTAATCAGTACTAATCACTGTATTTTGGTGCAATTGAGGGTTTAGATTAACCATTGAGTATCTGATACAGATCCCTATAACTTCAAATTGAAATTCGGAGATGGTTTGATACTCCAACCAACTAGTACAAATTTGTTACCCTTGGCTTTATGTAATTTCTAGTGAATTTATGATGATAAATCTGTTGTAATCATCACCTAAACACCAGATTGAGTTGTAAAAGGGTAGACACTTTCCTTGAATCTTGAAATTGGATCACAAGGTAAGACCCCCTTCACATCATCGTGAGCACGGCATAAGAGATAGCCAAATTTAATGGGGAGCATTTTTATACATGGCAAACAGAAACCATGTATTTGCGCATGAGAAAAAAATTGTGGGGGAGGGAAGAGATGCTTGAACAAATATAAAAGCATTAAGCAACAACTGGCAGCAGCCAGTGTGGACAAAGGTGAATATGAAAACATTGTAGCAACCTTAAAGAATGTACCTAAACTAAAGCTGCATGAGATAGAAGGAGCTCTACTAGAGCAAGAGACCAAGGTCAAAGAGAAGAAATGGCTGGACTCAATAGTTGGAGAGGAAAAAGCATTCTTCACCTGAGGAGGATTCTCTCAAGGATGAGGATGAGGACGAGGAGAGGCAGAGTAGGAGGAAGGACCTTCACTTGCCACAATTGCGGAAAGCCAGGACACATGGCAAGAGACTGCTACAACAAACCCAGTAGAGAAGGAACGACATCGGCAAACTTCATGGAGACTCCTAAGAAAGTGGAGTCAGATCATCTTTTCAGAGAGAGAGAGAGAGAGAGAGAGAGAGAGAGAGAGAGAGAGAGAGAGAGAGAGAGATAAACCCCACAACCCCCAATGTAACCTGGCCCAACAGAATAAAACCACCTCTGAGCCACCCCGATGATGTAGGCCATGTGGTAGATGTATGTGTGAGCACTTTAGTTACCATCATCCACAACCACCTCTTCCTGGGGCTGGCCATACATCACAAATATTAAAAAACAAGGCATTCTTACTGCTATAATGTATGCATAAAACTTTAGATAAAGTCTAATACATACTACATGTGATACTTCAACATACACTATCTAAAGAATACTATCTAAAGAATAGAAACATACTTCATAAGGCTGGTTGTAAATCTCAAAATGCAAAAAACCAAGGTCATGTGAACGATAGAGTTGCAAGCATTCTTTACATTTGTGAATTCACATACAAGTATGGTAAGGCTGGCTTCAAATTTAATGCATACATATAAAACCCACGCATAGTGTCAAAATGCCCAATTTAGATCAAGTCCAATACATACTTCATTCAATATACACTATCTAAAGAACCAAGTTGCAAGGATTCTTTTCATTCATGCATTCGCATATACAAATGTGCCTAGTATGCTGAAGATTTTTGTTGCAGCATTTATCGCACACTGCAACCGCATTCTTGTAACTGCACTAGATAAACTGTTATGCGTAATAGTCAGTAGGGATTCCAAGGGATGTCATTAGTAGATGTATCTATTCGGATCACAAATACTATTCCTATATATGGATGTAACTGTATGTACGAATCAATGGAATTCTTCAATCTCACTGAAATCTATTGCAATGTTCTGTGTAATTTTTACATACTTGTCTTCAATTTGTGATGTTGTTACCTTATTCTTTTGGCCATCTGTAAGATAAGTATGCTGTGAATGAAGGTAACCAGTCCCGTAATCACTTACTGTCTGTGCAAGAAGTAAATGTGATTACACTTAGCGACCACGATGTTCGCAAATGCGCACGCGTTCTCAGGGGCTTCCTGAGTTGGTGGTCCTAGCAACTAGGTGGGGAAGTGACCGTCTCTTTGATGAAGCTCATCATGGCTCGAGAAGTATCCCACCTCTTTCCCCGCCGGCAAGTCGGCGGAGGCCGGGTGGCGGTGAGACGGAGCTATTCCTGTCCTCCTATCTGTACTTCAAAGGCGGTTGGGCATCCTTTGACACCCCAAACCTCTCCTCAAATGGAGGCGGGACGGCTGTTTCCTTCACCACCAGGGTGGTTTCACACTAGCCACCTATCGTGATGGCCGCACCAGCCCCCCACAACATCAAGTATTCTAAGTTTTGGGGGAAACAAGGAGAAGATCCGAATGCACATGCTCGGCAATTTGACAACTCTCATGGCCTGAATGTGCCTCCACCCTTTGATCCTCTCCACAAGAAATCAGTTTTTGAGTCTTCCCTTAGCGGGCAAAGCATCCAGATGGCTCACAGAATACCCCGTCGGGCATTTTCAGGATTATGATGCAGTGCGTCTATCGTTTCTGCGGAGGTTTCGTGTGGAGAAGATAGTAGCCCAAATGCTCGAGCGTCTATGGGTCCTCAAGCAAGGCAAGCACATAGCGGAGGACTATGCTGCGAAATTCCGAGTGTTGTTGTTGCAGCGGGTTCTGCACAGGCACAGCGGCTAGCACAGGAGGTCTTGAATGACTATTTCTTGAAAGGATTAGCAAAGGACTTACACACAGCCCTTGCCACTATGGACAAAGTGAATACGTCGCTGGCAGAGGTCATTGCTCAGTCTATTCTTACCGGGGAGTCGTTGGAGGATAATGATTCCACCACCATGAGGCGATCCAAGAAGAAACCTAACAGCAGCACATCACAGGGGGACGCCGTCGACACAGCTTGGAGGAGGATTCGGACACACGGAGCTCGGACAGTGAATCGGAGGACAGTAGCAGTACAGATTTTGATGAGGCACCAGTGCGGGAGACCAGGAAATCTCACAAAAGTGGGAAGGTCAGCACAGGGCCCACAGGGGAGTCTTCAGCTGCTAAGTCCACGAAGGAAGTCTGGTGTTCTCATTGTCGTAATCCTGGCCATCCAGGAACAACAGAATGTGCGATGAACAACAAGTGGTGTGCTATTTGTATCAGCAACTCCCATAACATGCCGGAGTGTTACTACAATGGGAGGGGGAACAAGGCTTGCCCCGGCAACCAGGTTATTAACATTGGGAAAGACACAGAACCACCAGAACTCTCAACCGCATGGGTACAGGTTGGGAGCAATTTTGAGCAACCCTATCGCAACAATAGTGGCAGTAGGGGTGGCAATCATGGCCATGGTCTCACGGAGGCTGGGCCATAGATCGTCCAAAAATTTGTCTTTTCTATACAGAGGAAGAAAATTGGTGCCAAGATTCCCTAGAAGCACAAGAGTATGATCGGAAGAAAGCTGAGAAACAGGCAAAAGCTACAGGAAAACAACCAGCAGCGGCCATGGTTCAGATTGAGTCGATGGAGGTGACTGTGGATCCGAAGGTGTGCGTGGTCACATGCTTTGGTCACAAATTGAAGCCCCCCCAGCAGGTGCACAGCGCAACCACTTTTGGATTGGCCCACACATGAAGCTATTCACCACCGAGCAAGTTACTTCTTGGGTAGACAAGCAAACTCCGAAATGTGTTCCAGTGCCCAGACCAAGTAAAGTGCCGTTTTGGGATGTTGTGACTCTCATCGAGATGACAAACCTCAGTCGGGGCAGTCTCTGCCGCCACAAGCACAGAAGGATCTTCTAGAACAACCGTCCCAACAGGCTAGTTCGGTCAAGAGTGAAGGATGGGATGGATTGCTCAACGCCCCTCTACAAATCAAATTGGGTCACCTTCTTAAATTGGTTCCGAATTTTCATAAAGCATTGCTTCCGTCAGAGAAGATGGGCAAGGCGATCACACCGACTACCGTGTCATCCGTGCAAGCAGTACACCTGGAGCCCGTGGTGGCGACAGTTCCCGTAGTTGGTATAAGAATTCCATATGAACAATGGGGCTCCCCAAAAGGATTTTGGAAGCACAAAAATGCCCCCGAAATGTAGAAATTTGTGTACCGAAATCTACAATACCTAGAAAAAAAAAAAAACACAAAAAAAACATATTGAAAACAACAAAAAGTAACCTAGCATAAAACATGTGCTTCACTTGTAGGTGTAGTCCACACTGAGATAAAATATGACAAATCTTGTTACTAGAAAGACTGTGAGATCCCACTGCCCCTCCGTGCACCGGATTCCCTATTGTTGGCAATAGAGCGGAAGCAGCTCCCTCTTGCGTGGGGCAAGGTATCCCACTCGGGGCCTCACCCTCGAATGTCCAGGCACGAGACTAGGCTGGTGGTCATTCTGAAAACCAAAACCAGGAAAATTTTCCATGCCCGAAAATCGGTGATGATTCCACCATTTTTATTTTCTTAATAGATTTTTTCTAACGAGGTCAAGATACTGAACTAACCTTCATCTGATTAAACCAGATGGAAGGGAAACTATTACAGACTTAACTTGAAGGAATCAACGCTTTTTTCCTAATTAATAAAGCATAGCCATTAATCTATTCTATTGGAATTAGGGTTGCAGGAAAGCACACAAAGCTTGGAGAAGAAGAAGCAAGAATGCACACAACACAAAAAGTATTAGATTGTGTCAATGTACAAGAGATAAGTTAGCCCTAGAATGATGGGCGTATATATAAGCCGGGGGAAAAAACCTCCTAAAGAGGGAAAAAGTGCCCCGACGGTCCTAAGTGTGTTCACACACAACACTGCCTATATATATGGCAGCAAATCCCCCCTAGGAGTGATGGTGTGAACGAGAGCTAGCACTCATGTATAGAGAAGTGCCATGCCCGAAATAGATCAGTCCACAAAGGGAAGAAAGCCTAAAGCTTTGCAAAAAGCTTCAAACTTCTCACGAGGAAGCGCCTTTGTGAAAAGATCGATGAGGTTGTCCTGTGTTGGCACATATGCCAAGCTGATCTCTCCTGCCTGCTGAGGTTGTCCTGTGTTGGCACATATGCCAAGCTGATCTCTCCTGCCTGCTGCTGTTGAGAGTCTTTGACATAGTGATAATGCACCTCAATGTGCTTTGTGTGAGCATGAAAAACTGGGTTTCTCGCAACTACTAATGCACTCTGACTGTCAGTGTATATAGAGGTGGCAGACTCCTGTCTAACACCCAAGTCACCCATAAGCTATCTAAGCCACACACACTCAACCGTACCTGTGAAAGCTACCCTGTACTCAGATTCACAACTAGAAGTGGCCATAGTAGGTTGCTTCTTGCTCAACCAAGATATGCATGAGCTACCGAGCATGAAACAAAAACCACTTGTGGACACTCTTGTGTCATAGCAACCAGCCCAATCTGAGTCTGAAAAAGCATGTAAATGTGGCGGCAAACGATCCCCCCTTGGGATAAAACAACCCAAGATGTATGGTGCCACTCAAGTAGCAAAAGATGCATTTAACTACCTTCCAATGTTGAGACCCTGGGCTATGCATAAACCTGCTCACCTGCTGTGAGACTGCAAACTGAATGTCCGGCCTCGTAATGCATAGATAAATGAGGCAACCAACATGTGTTTGATAGAGTGTGACATCAAAGTGATCTCCAACATCATGAAGACTCAACTTCAAACCTGTCTCCATTGGAGTAGCAATAGGCTTGCAGTCTTCAAGGCCAAATCTCTGCATCAATGTCTCAATATACTTTGTCTGACACAAAGCAATACCTCCATCACACTGCTTAAGTTGTATCCCCAAATATTGATGCAAATGCCCCAAATCTGACATCTCAAAAGAGGCATTCAAATCAGCCTTAAAATCAGCAATATGACTCTCATTTGGTCCTGTGAGCAGTATGTCATCGACATAGAGGGCAATGATTAGATGTACATCATCCACACGTTTAACATACAAAGTGCTTTCTGTTGGACTATTCTGAAAACCATGTGCAGTCAAATATGCATGTATCTTTTCATACCAAGCTCGTGGAGCTTGCTTTAAACCATATAAAGCCTTTTTCAATCTGCACACTTTGTTTTCCTGCCCTCTTTGAACAAAACCACAAGGCTGCGATACATACACCTTCATGCAAATCTCCATTTAGGAACGCAGTCTTTATGTCCAACTGATGTACATTCCAACCATTATGAGCTGCCAATGCACAAATGCTACGAATGGTAGTCATATGACAAGTGGGAGCAAAGGTCTCATCAAAATCCATGCCCTTTTCTTGAGCATAACCCTTTGCAACAAGTCTAGCCTCATAGCAATCAACACTGCCATCTGGCTTTCGTTTCAACTTAAAAACCCACTTACATCCAATGACCTTTTTACCAATAGGCAAATCACACAAAGACCATGTACCATTCTTCATTATAGCATCATATTCACTTTGCATTGCAACCAACCAATTTTTTGATTTTTGTGTCTTATCAAATGAAAGAGGTTCTTCCTCTTCACACATACTAGACATAGCCAAAGCATAATAATCTGATGCATAAGAGGCATGCTGAAAACCTGAACGAGTATGACTAGACATAGGTGCATCAATTTTACTATCTGCAAGGTTTGCACCAGCCATTTAGGCACACCTCTAGCCTGCTCATTTTCAGCCCTATCCTCATAAATTACATCCTATAAATCTGCATCAGAAATAGGCTGATCTATGATGTCGTTTGAAATCTACATAGGCTGAATATTTGCCTCATTAGGACTTACATTTGAATTCCCACATGTAAATAGAGGCAACAACGTATCAAATACATCCCGTGAGCTCACACCTGTCTCTTTGGTACATGATAACAAATGCTGCACAACATCTTCCACAAAAATAACATCTCGACTAATCAAGATATACTTTGACTACGGATGATACAATCTGTAACCCTTGCTCTCAGCACTGTAACCAACAAAAATAACATCTCAACTAATCAAGATATGCTTTGACTACGGATGATACAATCTGTAACCCTTGCTCTCAGCACTGTAACCAACAAAAATGCATTTGATAGCCTTATCATCCAATTTTCTACGTTGTTGCACAAGCACTAAAGCATAGGCCAAGCAACCAAAGACACACAAGTGACCAATAGAAGGCTTCCTACCATGCCAAGCTTCGTATGGAGTAACAGACTACAAGGCCTTAGTGGGACACCTGTTGAGTACATATGCAGCACACATGACAGTCCAAAGCCAAAATGCATGTGGCAAAGCCTGGCTCTTGACCATACATCATGCCATCTCCGTTGTTGCACAGGCACTAAAGCATAGGCCAAGCAACCAAAGACACACAAGTGACCAATAGAAGGCTTCCTACCATGCCAAGCTTCGTATGGAGTAACAGACTACAAGGCCTTAGTGGGACACCTGTTGAGTACATATGCAGCACACATGACAGTCTCAAGCCAAAATGCATGTGGCAAAGCCTCGCTCTTGACCATACATCATGCCATCTCCATAAGTGACCTGTTTTTCCTCTCAGCAACACCATTTTGCTGAGGGGTATACGGCACTGTACATTGGTGTTTTATCCCAGGACTAGCCAAAAATGCATCAAACTCTTTAGACATGTACTCCCCCCCTCGATCAGAATGGAGGGTGCCCATAGTACAATTGGATACATTTTCAACCATAAGCAAAAATTGTTTGAAGCACAAAAACACATCCGACTTTGCCTTCAGTGGATATACCCATGCATACCTTAAGTAATCATCAATGAAAGTCATGAAGTACAAGTGTTTACGAAATGACGGAGTTTGTATAGGCCCACATACATCACTATGTACAAGTTGCGATTTGCGAGTGGCCCGCACAGAACCATCCTTTGGAAACCCAGAACGTTGCATTTTGCCCAAAATACAGCCTTCACAAACATGTTTCAATGGTGCCTCAAGAGGGGGTAATGAAGAAACCATATCAAATTTCTGCAAACACAGAAACTAGCAAAGTTCAGATGACCAAAACGAGCATGCCATAGTTTTGCATCTGAAACTGCCTTTTCATCAGAAATTGCATTTGCTGAATCTTCCACACACTTGTCATAAGAATTGAGCCTATACAACCCACGAAACAAGGTGCCAAATACAATAATCGTATCACCAAAAGTCAAATTATGAACAGTACATCCGTTATCCGCAAATTTGACTACAAGTCCAAGTCTAGCAAGCGCAGAGACAGACAATAGATTCTTCTTTATCCCTGGCACATACAAAGCATTTGAAAGTGTGAAAGCGCTGCCATTTGCAACAGTAAGCATAATTTTACCAATGCCCTTCACTGGGTAAGAAGCATTATTGGCACATATGATAGTATTCCCATTAGGGACAGCCTCAAGAGACAAGTGAACATATCACGATGTGAGGTAATGTGCTTTGTAGCACCACTGTCAAAATACCATACATGAGAGTCAACGGAAACTGCCAACAAACATGCATCATGTACAGATGGGTCACACCGGAAATACACGCTAAACGCCCATTCTGTATCTTGCACAACATTTTGCAAAATCTGCATTTGTAGAAGCATCCACTATTGTGGCTGCATTTGACTCTTTCTTTCTTGTCTCTGTAGCCTTTAGCTTAGGGCAATTATTAATGACATAATCAGTTGCCTTACAATAGTTGCACACCTGATCTTTTTCTTACCTTTATCAAGAGCCTTCTCAGACCTATTGTTGCTACCTGTGGAAGGAGAAGAAGTTGTAGACCTACTAATAAGAGAAGAAACAGTGGAAGGGGCTGCCTCACCACTTCTTCTCTGCTGGGCAACAACAAATGCCTGATCAACTACATGCTGCCTAGCCCTGTTTTGCCTAGACTGCACTTCTTGCAAGAGCCTGTTGACTAAAGTATCATACTTGACAACATCAGGTCTGTCCTCAGTAACAAGTCTCCACGTGGAAGCAAAAGTCTGATATGACTCAGGTAAAGCATCAAGAAACAGTCTGCACAAGAGAATGATCAGGAATAATCTCACCTGTAGAAATCAACTGCTCCTTGAGATCTTTAATCTCAGTAAGAAAAACATTCATGTCATCATCTTCCTGCATAATCTTCGATTCTAGCTCTTTACGTAGGTAAGAGATTTTTGCCCTGCATACAAACCAACTAGAATATCCCAAGCCTGTTTTGCTATTTTAGCTGAACAAATATGTGGAGTGATGTTACGTTTGACAGAAAGTGCAATCAAGGCATGAGCTTGCGCATCTTTACCATCCCAACGAGCTTGTTCAGCCGTGGGTAAAACATCAGCAATAGTAGAGCTGCTAGAACCTGCAACATCCTTAACAGATCCTACATCCACAGAACCTGGACGTGCATCCATACCTTGCACAATGTTCCACACTCCTCTTGCAACAACCAAAACATGCTACATCATGTATACCCAAAGTGGGTAGTTGCTGTCTCCATCCAATTTGTCATTAGTAGAGCAGACAACATGTGAAATACATCATTGCTGTTATCAGCCATGGCCACTGACTGAAACTGATGCAAAAGCTACCTGTAATGAAGCAAAGACCCAAAAAAAAAGCAACTCGTGCTATGTAGCACGGTCCACAATAGAATATGTATGCCTGTTTTGCAGAAAACTGCATTGTCAAAATTTCTACACAAAGTGATGAAAACACCTGTATAGAACTTGCAATGCAAAAGTGAAGCCCAAAACGACCTCAGATGCAAATTCTGAGAACGCAGAGTATAGGGACCTACAAGTGCTCGTGAAAGCTCACCTCAATCGGAGAACGTGAGTCGGAGGGTGCTGGCAGCGTAGCCCTGGGAGCCGATGCCTGCTCTAATACCAATTGTTGGAATTCGGTTTGCAGGAAAGCACACAAAACTTAGAGAAGAAGAAGCAAGAATGCACACAACACAAAAAGTATTAGATTGTGTCAATGTACAAAAGATAAGTTAGTCCTAGAATGATGGGCATATATACAAGACAGGGGTAAAAACCTCCTAAAAAGGGAAAAAGTGTCCCGGTGGTCCTAAGTGTGCACACACATCACTGCCTATATATATGGCAACATATTCATTAGAGAAGTCTTCAGGCTTTAACTATTTGAGTTCTAAGCATATTCTTATTAATCAATTTTATTATTACAACTCTACTGATTCTAGCCTAACCCCATCCAGCCCATGTGTTAGCCGCCGCCCAACCACAGGAATTAGTAGAACTAGACAAGTACTCACCCACCCATAATTGAATGCCTTTCTTAACTTTTGCTTTAGAATACAGATACGCACACACTCCTCTTTAAACTTTAACTTATAAAACAATCCATCGACAAACAATTATTGGTTACAGATGTCATAGCTCACAATTTCCATCCAATCCTTGTTTCTCACAAAAGCCATTATCACTCTGGGCTCTCCATTGAGACCAGCTGGTCAGCAACAATGAGATCCAATAACAGATTACAATAAACATTGGTCCATCATACAATATCTTCCACAACATACGCATGGGTGTCTTAAGCATCGCGAGCTGGTGCATCGCCTGGTCAGAACCCTCCAGGATCCTCCTTAGGTGTCCTACACTTCACTCAGGGACCGCTTTGCCGGCCCTTGCCCATCATACCAGAAGCACACCATTTTTCACCATACCAAGGCTGGTCAAGACCTGGGTAGGTTTTTGCCGCTCGAGCCTTCCTTTGAACACTCCCCGCCAGCTGTTTGCAATCGAACTTTCCTTAGAAAAACACATAATATACCAAATGCTCCCTCCAGCATTCTGGCGTAAGACAGTCCTTTAAGAAAACATGGTTTCTACGCAAGTTTTTAGTTTTGATTTTCTTTTGAATACAATGAGTATATCTTAAATCCGTATCCAAGACTTCTAGATCGCAGGTCTGAATTCCAAACAAAATTTCTCGAATTTTGTAACCTTGATCCTCAGATCAAAATCAAAGGGTCTCAACTTAGTTTTAAATTCGGTGGGTGATTTGAGTGTATTTTCCTGACCTGGTTGGCATCGTCTTTCCTTGAAACTGACGAAGAGGTTGGTCTTGGTCAAGTCTGATTCTGGGTTTGAGTCTGGCAAGGTTCTTCCTAAACTACTTTTCTCGAAAGGGGTGATATTTCAATTACTAATTTTTTTGAATCTCATTCATTGAATATTCATTTAACTGATCTAATCACGAATTTCTATGAGGAATAAAATAATCATTTATCTAAATTTCCGACTTCGATAGATTTTCTAAATTTTCTCATTATCATCCGAGTATATGAAACGATAAAATTTTCTCTCACAGAGTATTTACTTATTCATTTATTAATTATTCATGGAAATTAGACATAGAATTAAAGAGAACTCTAATTTTGATATAAAAATCATTTATGTATCAATTTATGCATAAAAATCAATTTTGATAAAAGTAACACTTTTATAATAAAAAAATTCTTTTATGCATCATTTTAAGCATAAAAATCAATTTTGATGAAAGTAACACTTTTATAATTAAAAAACTCTTTTATGCATCACTTTATGCATAAAATTTAATTTTGATGAAAGTAACACTTTTATAATAAAAAAAGTTCTTTTATGCATCATTTTAAGCATAAAAATCAATTTTGATGAAAGTAACACTTTTATAATAAAAAATAGTCTTTTATGCATCACTTTATGCATAAAAAATAATATTGATAAAAGTAACACTTTTATAATAAAAAATTCTTTTATGCATCATTTTATGCATAAAAATCAAATTTGATGAAAGTAACACTTTTATAATAAAAAAATCTTTTATGCATCACTTTATGCATTAAAAAAAATATTGGTGAAAGTAACACTTTTATAATTTAAAAAAAACTTTTATGGATCACCTTATGCATAAAAATCAATATTGGTGATAATACACTTTTATAATTAAAAAAATTCTTTTATGCATCACTTTATGCATAAAAATCAATATTGGTGAAAGTAACACTTTTATAATAATAAAAATCTTTCCAATATGCATCTTTCTATGCATAGAAATTAAGTCTAATAAAAATAACACTTTTATAATTAAAAAAAATTTCAATATGCATCTTTCTATGCATAGAATTTAAATCTAATGAAAATCACACTTTCATAATAAAAAAAATATCTAATATGCATCTTTCTATACATAAAATTTAAATCTAATGAAAATCACACTTTTATAATAAAACAATATCCAATATGCATCTTTCTATGCATAGAATTTAAATCTATTGAAAATCGCACTTTTATAATAAAAAAGATCCAATATGCATCTTTCTATGCATAGAATTTAAAACTAATGAAAATCACACTTTTATAGTAAAAAAAAGATCCAATATGCATCTTTCTATGCATAGAATTTAAATCTAATAAAAATCACACTCTTATAATAATAAAAAATATCCAAAATGCATCTTTCTATGCATAGAATTTAAATCTAATTATCCAATATGCATCTTTCTATGGATAGAATTTAAAACTAATGAAAATCACACTTTTATAATAAAAAAATATCCAATATGTATCTTTCTATGCATAGGCTTTAAACCTAATGAAAATCTCACTTTTAGAATACTCAAACGGAGGGGATTACTCTTTTTGAATAACATAAAGATAAAACTTATTTCTACAAAATTTAAGAAAATTTTGCCATAACCTCCTTTGTATGGCTGACCATTTTTCAATTTTTACATTTTAAATCTACGTAGAATTTACCCCAAGATGAATTTAACACTCTGATCTAATCAATTCTCATTTTTTTAAGAGTAAACAATACGAAAATTTTAACTCTATTTATTTGATTACACATCTTGGATAAAGAAGGGTTGAATTCACAATGAAGAGAAGGTAGAAGCCTTTCCATCAAGGCATAACATACAATTTCAATTTAAAAGAAGCAAGAAATCAAAAAACCATAGAATAGAATTAAAAAAAAGTAGAAATTCTAACTTACATGGAGTTTTGTGAGCTTTCCTTTGGCTTGAGGGATTGAGGGTTCTACTCTTGCTTGGATCAAGAGTGGCCACCAATCCTTTGTAGAGGAAATAGTCAAAAACAAGTGAATTATCAATTAATTCAATGTTTTTGGCTCTCGGGAGGAGTAGAGTAACAGTGCATAAAACACTATTAAGCTTCTACAAAGGGGGGAGGGGCTTCTGTTTATAGGAAAAAAATGAGCCTCTAACCAAGCAAACTAATTCTAGAATTTTCCAGATCAGTTTGGTCAGTTTTTGACCATTTTTGGGTCAGTTTAGATCACTTTTTGGATCCAGTTTTGAATTAGGAGAGAGGAGAGATGAAATATCTAATTTTAATGGTTTAAAATTGAAAAGCAATGATGAGAAAAAGGTGCCTACTTCATGAGGGAGAATCCCTATCTTGAGAGGTGTCAAAAATCAGTTTTTTAACTATTTTCCTTGGTCCTTAGTCCCTTCTTCATCTTATGTGAACATTAACTCATTTTTGGGTTTTTTTTTTCAATTTATCTCCTCCCTACATTTGGATTAATCTTATTGGTCCATAGGAACCTTAATCTAAAATTTTCAAAAAATCTGGACCCTTAAGATAAGGCCTTTTGCACAAATTATAATTTATTTCTAATGCACCTTCTAAAATTATTTTTGAACTTCTATTTCGAGGAAATTTATTTTAATAAGAAGAGATATTTTTCCATCCAAAAATATCTAAAAACTGAATAACCTCTCTCTATAACATTTTCTCTCTCTAAGCCAAAATAGGTAGAAACAAGATCTTTTATTATTCTGAAGAGGGGATTGATTACAGGGGAAGATACTGGACATCTTGAGGGCATGGGGAGGAATCTTACATTCTCTCCCACTTGAAAAACGCGAGATGTCCTCATCTCGCAAACTAGGGGTAATCACGCAACAGTTCGGCTTCTTTCTCCTAGGTGGCATCTTCAAAAGGATAGAACTTCCATTTGACCAATAATTCTCTCAAAATTCTGTTCCTGATAACCTTCTCTCGAACATCAAGGATTTCTTCAGGTTGGAGTTCCATCTTCCCTTGGGTTGAAGAAGTTAAGATTTCATTCAAGCACATGATTCGGGCTTGGTACATACTTTTTAAGTAGGTTGACATGAAATACATTATGTACTTTGAGATGAGGAGGCAGAAGAAGCTTGTAGGCTAAGTCACCTACTTTCTTTGTAATCAAATACGGCCCACAATATCTGGGGATAACTTCTTATACTTCCCCTAAGAGATAGAGAACTTCTTTTGGGATGCACTCGAATGAAGACCATATCTTCTTCTTCGAATTTTCTATCTGTCCTCTTCTTATCTGCATACTGCTTCTGTCTATCCTGGGTAGCTTTTATATCTTTGCAAATTTATTGCATCTACTGCTCCATGTCATCAAGCATCTATCTCGACATCTCGACCCTAATCAATGGGTCGGGGACCAAGTTAAAGAAGTTAAGTAATCTTGTCCATAATACAGAGCTTTGAAAGGGCTCATCCCAATACTTTGGTGATAAGAAGAATTGTAGGCAAACTTGCCTAGGTGCAGATAGGTTAGCCACTTCTTGGGTTCCCTGCCACCACAGCATGACCGAGGTATATCTTGGATTACTTGGTTTACCCTTTCTGTTTGACTATTGGTTCTCGGGGTGGTAAGCTGTGCTGAGATCCAAGAAAGTTCCTACTGCTTCGAAAAATGCAGTCTAGAATCTTGACGTGAATTTGGGATCTCAATCACTTACTATTCTTTTGGGTAGGCCATGCAATCTGAAGATTTCTTTGAGGAACACTCTAGCCACATCCACTGCAATGTAGGTTTCTTTTACTGGAATCAGATGGGCAATTTTGGTTAGTCTATCAACTACCACGAAGATGGCATTTTAACCTGATTGCACTGAAGGTAATCCAGTAATAAAATCCATACTGATACATTCCCACTTCATCTGGGGGGATATCTAATGATGTAACTTCCTAGGCATTTTTACTCTCTCTTTGACTTTCTAACATGTCAGACATTGACGTACATGATTAAGTACATCCTTTATTAGACCAGGCCAAAAAAAGCTTTTCTTTACAGACATGTAGGTCTTGATGAAACTTGGATGTCCTGCAATAAGGCTATCATGGGCTTCATTCAGAATTTGACCCTTAGTTCCCTCATCATTTGGGAACGCATAGCCTACGTTTATAATACATAATTCCATCATCCAAGCTATACCCTTGAACTCTCTTGCTTCAATAATCCAAGGATTTGACACTACAGTAATTGCAGAGGCTTTTCTGTTGAGGGCATTTTCTACCACATTTTCTTTGCCTGGGCGGTAGTTAATTTCAAAATCAAATTCCTGCAGGGTCTGCATCCACCTTCTTTGGCGTATGTTGAGATCCTTTTGAGTGAAGATCCACTTTAAGCATTGATGATCTGTCATCAAAGTGAATCGTTGACCCAGTAGGTAATGTCTCCACAAATTCAGGGCATAGACTACTGAAAATAGTTCCAGGTAATGGACATCATAATTCTTCTCATGCGTTCTGAGTTTTCAGGATTTGTAGACCACTGCATGACCTTCCTGCAGCATGAGTACACCTCCCAGGGCAAAACCCCAGTGGCATCAGTTACTACCTCAAAGGGTAGAGAGAAATCTGGCAACTTCACAATGGGATTGGTTACCAAGGCAGTTTTGAGCTTTTCAAAAGCACTCTGGCACACCTGGCAGACCATTGAAATGGGGTATTCTTCTTGAGAAGATTAGTCAGGGGGAAGCTATGAGAGCATACTTTGGTATAAAAATTCTATACCAACCAGTCAATCCCAAGAATCCTCGGACTTCTTTCACTATCTTTGGTTCAGGCCAATCTATGAACTGCTTGGACTTTTACAGAATCTGGAGAAATTCCATCTTTGGATACTAGAAAGCCCAAGTATTCAACATGGTCAATAGAGAAATTACATTTGCTCTTTTTTGCAAAGAGTTGGTGTTTCCTTAGAATCTCAAGAACTTTTCGGACGACATGAGCTTCATGGATAGAGAAATTGCATTTGCTCTTTTTTGCAAAGAGTTGGTGTTTCCTTAGAATCTCAAGAACTTTTCGGACGACATGAAATTCCATCTTTGGATACTAGAAAGCCCAAGTATTCAACATGGTCGATAGAGAAATTGCATTTGCTCTTTTTTGCAAAGAGTTGGTGTTTCCTTAGAATCTCAAGAACTTTTTGGACGACATGAAATTCCATCTTTGGATACTAGAAAGCCCAAGTATTCAACATGGTCGATAGAGAAATTGCATTTGCTCTTTTTTGCAAAGAGTTGGTGTTTCCTTAGAATCTCAAGAACTTTTCGGACGACATGAGCTTCATGGTCAGCTACTGCATTCTTTGAGTAAATCTGAATATCATCAAAGAAAACAAGAAAAAATCATCCAAGTATTCTCTGAGAATGTCTTGCATTAGGCGATTGAACGTAGCTGGGGCATTTGTCAATCCAAACGGCATGACAGTGAATTCATAATGCCCATGATGGCTGTCTTTGGGATATATTGATCATTAACTATCAGCTGGTTGAGACCTCTGTAATTCATACGGAGTCTTAACGTTCCATCCTTCTTTTTCTGAAAGAGAACTGGAGCTCCCCAAGGTGAAACACTGGGTCTTACAAACCCTTGTTCTAACAACTGTCTAAGTTGTTCCTTGAGTTTGATGGCTTCAAGAGCTGGCATTTTGTACATGCGTTGGGCTACTGGTTGAGCTTCGGGGATCAATTCTATCACATGATCTACTTCCTGAATCGGAGGCATCTCGTTTAACTCTGCTAGGAATAAATCATCATAATCACATTACCATTCAGGTTCTTTAGCTTTTAACTTTGTGTCTATTGGTTTCATTTTGACAATGTAAATGAGCTGCTTCTTTCTAAGTGCTTTTAGTAACTTAGAAGCTTTTACTAATTGCAGACTTGGGGATCCTGAAATTCCGGTTCCTTGAACTTTCTTTCCGTGAAGGTCACGAAAGGAAATGGTTCCATTATGATAGTGAATGTCAGCTTGATTTTTGTGGAGCCAATCCATTCCAAGGAATCCCGTCGAAAACTTCCAAAGGTAGGACTATGAACTAATAGTCAGTTACATTACCATCTAGATTGAACTGAATACGATCTGTCTCAAGGTGAGTGAAAAGAATCTTCCCATTGGACAATTCAACTTGCATAGGTTTCCCTAATTTCTGATCTAAGACTAGCTTACGCAAGCATCCTGGGGAAATAAATGAATGAGTACTGCCTGAATCAATCAAAAGCTTAAAAGGCTTACCCTGATACTCAGCTGGAGTATGAATGATGGAGAATTGAGGATTTGGTCCTTGGTTTTCAATCGCTGCATAAATCTATCCTCTTTCCTCTTCCACTACTTCTGCTATTATGACTGCTCTCGTTGCTGCAGATTGGGATGGAACTCTTTCTCTTTGGTTACCCCAGTTTTGGGAAGGAGTTCTAAGATTACTATGTATAGAGGCAGATGGCTGAGCTAGACTCCTCTTGGGATTGCCCTGATTTTGGCGAGACGGGGACCTTGATTTGACTGATACGAAGGGGTTGGTCTCTGCACTCTCGGTCCTTGACTTCCCTCTCCCCTTGACATGGCAAGAGTCGGGCAGTCTTTCAGCTGGTGACCAAAATCCTAACATCCAAAACACCGGTTCTCACTTCTGAGCTCATCCCTCTAAATCCTTGAAAGAGGTGGGGCTCCTGAGAAAGTGTTCTGTGGGAAGGGTCTTCCTTCACTTCTGAATCTCCCAGTATCCTGATTCTGATTTGGGCCTTGCTGCCTCTTTGAGGGTAGAAAGTTTGAAGTACTTCCCAGGGTTTGGAATCTTTTAAAATTAGAGGGTGTAGGCTTCAGCGAAATCTTAACAATAAAGGCTTTGACAAAGTCCTTTGCCATTCTCACTATTATGAAAATAATTTGGATTTTTTTTGCAAAACATTGTTTATTGTCAAAAGTTTAAGATATATACATAGAGCATCACGGCTCCAAAGCCACTGCCTCAATCGCGTACGCATAAAGAAGCAAAATTGCAAAGGAGACATGCCATGATAAACATGATTCATCATCTGAATGAGGTGCTGTAATTCTACTTCTAGGGATAAAGCGACTAAGAAGCCTAAAAACTTGGCAAGAAACTCTAAAATTCCTGGGTGAATGATTAAAGAGTTGTACATAATGAGCAACACCTAGCCTTATTAAGATCATGGCTAAGGAAATATTTTGCCTGAGTCTCTGATGATGATTGGTATTCATATTAATACATCTTCCTCCAGAGAACCACATATACCGATGTCGCTCTATAGGATAAGGGAAGTATAGATCCTCAAAGTAACGGGCAAGCCTCACTCTGCTTACACAGGTTGTAGCGGAGTTGACGAGATGTTCGAAGGCAAAGGCGATCATATCCTGACTCTAGAAAAGTCTAGGAATGCTAGATAGATGTGGGGTATCCATCTAAAAATCCAATTCAATTTATGAGTTTACAATTTATGAACTCATTTCAAACATAATCTTAGCAAGTGAAAACATTTTTTTGCAGATTTACTTTAGAATTTTGGGCAATTTTTGCTGCTATTTCATAAGTTTACAAGAGCGCTCTAATACCAATTGTGAGCCCCTCCGTGATTGTTGGCAGCGGAAGCAGCTCCCTCTTGCGTGGGGCAGGGTTTCCCACTTAGGGCCTCGCCCTCGAATGTCCGGGCACGAGACTAAGCTGGTGGTCATTCTAAAAACCAAAACCGGGAAAATTTCCCATGCCCGAAATACGGTGACAATTCCACCATTTTTATTTTCTTAACAAATTTTTCTAACGAGGTCAAGATACTGAACTAACCATCTGATTAACCCAGATAGAAGGGAAACTATTACAGACTTAACTTGAAGGAATCAATGCTTTTTTCCTAATTGAATCAGGCACAGCCGTTGATCTATTCATTAGAGAAGTCTTCAGGCTTTAACTACTCAAGTTCTAAGCGTATTCCTATTAATCAATTTTATTATTAAAACTCTATTGATTCCAGCCTAACCCCATCCGGCCCATGGGCTAGCCACCGCCCAACCACTGGAATTAGTAGAACCGGCACCCACCCATAATTGAATATCTTTCTTAACTTTTGCTTCAGAATACAGATACGTACACACTCCTCTTTAAACTTTAACTTATAAAATAATCCATTGACAAACAATTATTTGTTACAGATATCATAGCTCAAAATTTCCATCCAATCCTTGTTTCTCACAAAAGACAATATCACTCTGGACTCTCCATTGAGACCAGCTGGTCAGCAAACAACGAGATCTAGTAATAGATTACAATAAACATTGGTACATCATACAATATCTTCCACAACATACACATGGGTGTCCTAAGTACCGCGAGCTCATGCATCGCCTGGTCAGAACCCTCCAGGATCCTCCTTAGGTGTCCTGGCACTTCACTAAGGGACCGCTTCGTCGGCCCTTGCCCATCATACCGGAAGGTCACCATTTTTCACCATACCAAGGCTTGTCAAGACCTGGGCAGGTTTTTGCCGTGTGTGCCTTCCTTTGAACACTCCCTGCCTAGGTGTTACAACCGAACTTCTCTTAGAAAAACACATATACCAAATGCTCCCTCCAGTATTCTGACGTAAGACAGTCCTTTAAGAAAACAGGGTTTCTATGCAAGTTTTCGGTTTTGATTTTCTTTTGAATACAATGAGTATATCCTAAATCTGTATCCAAGACTTCTAGATCACAGGTTTGAATTCCAACCAGAATTCCTCCAATTCTGTAACCTTGATCCTCAGATCAAAATCAAAGAGTCTCAACTTAGTTTCAGATTCAGTGGGTGATTTGAGTGTATTCTCCTCAACTGGTCACATCGTCTTTCCTTGAAACTGATGAAGAGGTTGGTCTTGGTCAAGTCTGATTTTGGATTTGAGTCTGGTAAGGTTCTTCCTGAACTACCTTTCTCGAAAGGGGTGATATTTCAATTACTAATTTTTTTGAATTTCATTCATTAAATATTCCTTTAATTGACTTCTAAACTAATCACGAATTCCTATGAGGAATAAAATAATCATTTATCTGAATTTCTGTCTTCGATAGATTTTTTAAATTTTCTCATTACCATCCGAGTGAATATGAAACGACAAAATTTTCTCTCACAGAGTAATTACTTATTCATTTATCAATTATTCATGGAAATTAAACATAGAATTAAAGAGAACTCTAATTTTGATATAAAAATCATTTATGTATCAATTTATGCATAAAAATTAATTTTGATGAAAGTAACATTTTTATAATAATAAAAATTCTTTTATGCATCATTTTAAGCATAAAAATCAATTTTCATGAAAGTAACACTTTTATAATTAAAAAAACTCTTTTATGCATCAATTTATGCATAAAAATAAATTTTGATGAAAGTAACACTTTTATAATAAAAAAGTTCTTTTATGCATCATTTTAAGCATAAAAATCAATTTTGATGAAAGTAACACTTTTATAATTAAAAATTTTCTTTTATGCATAAAAATTAATATTGATGAAAGTAACACTTTTATAATTAAAAAAATCTTTTATGCATAAAAATCAATTTTGATGAAAGTAACACTTTTATAAAAAAAATCTTTTATGCATCACTTTATGCAGAAAAATCAATATTGGTGAAAGTAACACTTTTATAATTAAAAAAATTCTTTTATGCATCGCTTTATGCATAAAAATTAATATTGGTGAAAGTAACACTTTTATGATAAAAAAAATATTTCCAATATGCATCTTTCTATGCATAGAAATTAAGTCTAATTAAAATAATGCTTTTATAATGAAAATATTTCCAATATGCATCTTTCTATGCATTTGTATATATATATATATATAGATAGATAGATAGATAGATAGATGTACATATATCTGTACATATATATTTATGCATACGTACATACATATATGTGTATAGATATGTATATTTGTATATATGTATGCATGTATATATTATCTATGTATACATATATATTTATGCATACGTACATACATATATGTGTATAGATATGTATATTTGTATATATGTATGCATGTATATATTATCTATGTATACATATAATGTGTGCGTGTGTGTGTGTGTGTATGTATGTATGTATGTATATGTATGTATGTATGTAAGTATGTATGTATGTATGTATGTATATATATATGTATATATACATACATACATACATATACATATGTATATGTATGTATGCATATACAACCACAAGAAGCCGCTTGAAAGAGACTATGGAATCTAGTGAGCACACGACGATGGCTAACCAACCAAGCCACAACAACAAAAGTCGATGACCACCATGGTATAAAAGCCACACCCCAAAAGCATGCCGTAGTGTGGATCGAGCTTAAGAGGAGACACACACAAGATTGCTAAAGCTCTTCCTCTAGCCAAGACACCATTCCATGCACACCGCATGCAAACCACGTGCTAGAGAAGGTGGTCACAAGTCTTATATCGCATCCTCTCCCTAGTTGTTCGTTCGTTGCTCCCGCCTGTGTTGACAATAGTGTGACAACTATGGTGGTGTTGATGATGGTGATGGTAGACTGAAACTCTCTCTCTCATGCATACACATGCACCCTTTTGAAGAAAGAACCAAACATTTTCCAAGCTTGTGGGAAAAAAACAAAAGGTTTTCCAAGCCCTTCTATGCTTCCTTTCAATACACCGATTCCTTCTTTACAAATATAAACCTCAGAACTTAAATAGCACATATATATATACATATATCTATATATATGTGTGTGTATGTGTGTGTGTATGTATGTATGTATGTATATATGTGCGTATGTGTGTGTGTGTCTGTATATATACACACACTCTCACACTCACACTCACACACACACACATGTATACATGTGTGTGTGTGTGTATACATACATATATATATATGTGTGTGTGTGTGTGTGTGTATGTATGTATGTATGCATGCATGCATGTATGTATATATACACATATGTGTGCGTGTGTGTGTATATATATATATGTATGTATACAAACACACACACACATGTAAGTATATATACACACACGCACGCACACACACGTATATATACAAACACACACACACACACACACATATATATATATGTACACACACATGTAATTATATATACACACACGCATGCATATATATATATGTATACAGTTCAAGTCGACGTATAGACAGGTGATTGAAGATGGGCTTTGTCACAAACACTCTCCCCCATCAAGATCGAAAGAGCTTCTTCAGAGTATGGTAGGCCTTGTGTCCCATTGACGGCCTATAGGCCTTGTGTCCCATCGACGGCCTATAGGTTTGGCCTGATATTAGCCGTGCACATCAAGATCAAAAGAACTTTCTGTTCACTATATCAAATTTGGTGTTGAACTTGTTCTCGCAGAACAAAGCTACTTTGTTTAGCTCGGGCATTTTTCAAACACTACACCCTATGTTTAAAAAGGCCTTGCTCAGTATCTTTTGTTTGTTATCCTTCTTCGAAGAATGGGGGCTACTTTTACAAGATGCTAGCTAAAGAGATTGCCCTTAGAATATGATAACTTCTAATCTTGATGCTTATTATATCTCCTTTTTGTAACATGTTTCTCGGAGAATCGATCCAAACTTGACAACATTCTTTGTAATATTCCAATTTTCTTTCTTTTGAGAGAGAGAGAGAGAGAGAAGAAGAAAAAGAAGAAGAAGAAGAAGAAGAAGAAGAAGAAGATTTAAACATGACACAACTCTCCATGAAGGACCGTGACAAGGCAAGATATGGGAATTGAAATCAAGATCCTATAGAAAAAGTGATTTGATAATAACCACTAGGCTAAAGGGATGGACATTGTAAAGAGAGTGAAAGAGAGACTGGCATAGTATGTGAGCAATCTCATTTGGCTTCTTCAAGTGCCAAACAAGAAGGGTGCCCTCTATCCTCTCATTGACCTTTCAATGCTTATTAAGAGTATAATTATCTCCATAGGGTTTTACTATGATAAAAGAAATAGTTGGACCATTGCAAAGCATGATCCTAGGATGGAGCATCTAAGGTGTTGAGATTCAAGCTCGATGTCAGCTTGTGCTAGCTGTGCTATGTGCTGGCATGTTAGGTAGCAGCATGTGTGAGACATAAATGACCGCGCCTAGCTAGTCATAGTGTGTGGACATTAGCTAGGGTTAGTTGTGTGTGGACATAACACATAGTGTGTCTTGTGTATTATGGATTATGGCTTTATGCATTGTGTGAGATGGGAGATGGCTTCCCTCTATGGTTAGGGTTTGCAATATACATTTGTGTTTGCTCCTGTGTGTGTGTCTCCTCTCCCTCTACCTGTTTTTCATCATGGTATCAGAGCCTGGTGCTCTCTATTAGGGTTTATGTGAGTGAGTGAGAGAAGACAGAGAAGAAGCTGTGAAGCTTACCATTGATGCTATGAAGCTTGGAGCACACCGATTTCTATCAGATCTGAGAGCTTGGCCTACCAGGTAAGGACTACTAAACACCCTTGAGCGGATTGTAGGTGATTCAAGCACAAACAAGGCAAATTACATTAGGGGAATTTTGAGGTCATTTTTCTGCCCTGTAAGGAAGTTTGACCAGAATATTCTCGTAAAAATTGGGCACACAGTAAAATTTTTACAAATGATCTCAAAATTTGTCGGACCTTGCATTTTTAGAACCTACTCATCAAGAGCTTTCCGATGATATATGGCATGCTTGGGTATCGAGATTGGACAGGCTAAGATTCCCACAAGATGCTTTTATGCTTGGGTATCGAGATTGGACGGGCTAAGATTCCGTAACGCATAAAAGCATCTTGTGGGAATCTTAGCCCGTCCAATCTCGATACCCAAGCATGCCATATATCATTGAAAAGCTCTTGATGAGTAGGTTCTAAAAATGCAAGGTCCGACAAATTTTGAGATGTATGCCCAATTTTTGCGAGAATATTCTGGTCAAACTTCCTTACAGGGCAGAAAAATGACCTCAAAATTCCCCTAATGGGGTTGCCCAATGCAAAAGAAAATTCTGGTTTTTGTAAGCTTTCCATTGGAGCTTGGAAGCGATGATGTATTGTGGAAATAGATGTAATCTGGCAAAGAAACATGTATCTGGCAAATGGGAATGTATTGGAAACTCGTGTGCAAGCCCTACAATGAATTTAGAGCAAGTATAATGCATTTGAGTGATTAAAAAATTACTATTTTTGAAGCTCTCACAAAACAGAGAAAAAGAGTCACTTGGTGGAGGAGATTAGAGCAAGTTTTTGGCAAAATTCAGACAATTGATGGGTCACACATATGCCTTGGAGTGTTAGGCATCTACATATGCTTTCAATTACTACTACAAAGCTCTCAAATCCCCTCTACACAGCAGGCGACGTAGCTCATACAGAGAAAACAGAGTAGTTTTTCACATATTGTGGAATCAAGGTTAGTGTTTGATAAATTCCAAAATTGGCTTAGCAATTGTGTGTTATAGACATTGAGAAGGAAGCTACATGATTGGTTGGAGCAATTATGCCTTATGGAGCTAGAAATGAGCTGAAACAGGCTGTCTACTGTGTTTAGTGAAACAGAGTGTGATTAATCGACTAATTACTCTCTCATCTTAAACAATTGGTCTAATTCCTTTTACATAGAGTTAGTGGACATCATTAATAAGCTAATGAATGCCTGGTCTCTTAATTTGGACAAGAATTGAAGAAATTAGAGCAATTCTACTACTAGTTTTATTGGTTTTTTTGGTTTTTCTCAAAACAGAGAAGGGGGTTTGACAAAATTGGTATGTACACACCTTGGTTGGTGTTGATATACAACATTGAGCTTGTTTAGGTGTCAATTCAAGTTATCCACACTTGATTGAACCACTACATTGCAATTTGAAACCTTGTAAAGCATGCCAAAACAGGGTACCTTGGACTGCGTATGCCAGTAAGTCAATATTAGATAAAGTGGGAAAAATCCCATTCCCATGAAAAAAGTGGGGGTATGGTAAACCCATCCCTCAAAACATATTCATGTGACATATCATTAGAAAGAGCTTGAAAAGTAGAATCTATATCCACTTTGTCCGAAAAAATTGGAGTTTGAATGTTCAAGTTATGGCGAAAACAAAATTTTTAAATACATTCCCATTTTGAGAGATTTTTCCCATTTTATCTAATATTGACTTCAATTCATTTTAGATGCAATCAGTTTGATTTTCTACATCAAAAGTGAAGTTTATTGACTACTTTGGAGTATCTGGAACACTTATTAGAGTGTGGTTGAGCTCAGGAAGGCTCGTTTACAGATTTGGACGTGTGCAGAAGGTGCATTTGCATTGAGCAAATATGTCAGATAATCCAGTACAAATTGTGGGTGAAAAATTAGATAGGAAGAACTTCCAGGCATGGAAGTACAGGATCAAAAGTTTTCTGAAGGGAAAAGGTTTTTGGAACCTTATTACAGGTGCGGAGCTAGAGCCAGAACTACCTTGACAACCTACACAGCAAAACAGGTTATAGCTCATAAAGCAATGGTTAGAAAGAGCATACAAAGTTTTGCATTATCCATCTATATGTATCTCGGATGCTATACTCATACATATGCATGATGCTGAGAATCCTAAGGATGCATGGAATACATTGGTAAAGCTGTTTGATACAGACACTAGTGCTCGCAAGTCTCAGTTGCGACAACAGATTCATAATGTAAAACGAAAAGGAAGGAGCATCCATGATTATGTACAAGAGATAAAGAAGTATGGAGATGCATTGGCAACAACCAATGCCCCCATGCCTGACGATGATTTGGTAGACACTACCTTGCGTGGTCTTGGCAAGGAGTATAAGTCTTTTGATACAGCCATCTCGGTTCGGAGTACAGGTTTACTAGATTTTGATGAGTTGGTTTCACTCTTGCTTGTTGAGGAAATCAAACTCAGTGATTCTTTTCATGATGCATCTACTAGCCATGATGATAATGGCAGAAATCGGGCTTTCTATTCATAAAGGGGATCTAGAGGCAGGGGGAGATTTGCATCACGTGGCCATGGTAATGGTCATGGATGGCAGAACGACAGGTCACCCACAATAGAATTTTCAGCCTACATATGGTGCTAGATGTGGTCGTGGATATACACCTCAGAGAAGCAGAGGTAATCCTCGTGGTAGAGGACGTTGGCAAGGCCAACAAACATTTATGCAAAATGTGGAATGCCATTACTATGGGAAATTTGGTCATATGGCACGTGATTATTTCCACAAACAAAATGATTTGAGAAAGGGTAGAGCACAACATGGTGGACATTATGTGCACAACATGGTGGAAATTATGCATCAAGTAGTAGTGATGGCAGCACAAATCATTTGCTTGCCATGAAACATGTTGTGGGATCTATGATGACAAATACTGAAAGTGATGACGCTTCGTATATGGACTCTGGAGCATCAAACCATATGATTTGTCATGGTGAATCGTTTGAACATATGAAGCCTATGGATGTGAAAGGCTATGTGGAGACAGGAGATGATACCCAACATGCCATTACATATGTTGGAAATGTACCATTGGTTATGCACAATGGTGAAACAAAATCTATGGGGACAGATGTCTTGTATGTGCCTTCTATTACAAAAAGTTTGGCCTTAGTTGGTCAAATGGTGGAACATGGATTACAGGTCCGTTTCAACGAGCATGGTTGCTTCGTTGAGGATTTCAAAAATGGATGTAGAGTCATTGCCAAAGGCAAGAAAAAAGGTAGGTTATTTAAGTTGGATGCTGGGATTCCTGAGTTGAAATCAGCCATGTTCTCTAAAAGTCAAAATGTGTTATATGACATTGACATGTGGCATAAAAGGATTGGGCATGTGAATATACAAAGGTTAAAGAACATGAGGGCAAGAGGCATTGTTAGTGGGCTGCCTAGATTCAAGTATGATGGGAATATGCATGTTTCTGATGCCTGTTAATTTGGAAAGCAGGCGAGGTTGCCATTTCCTAGAGAAGGCAACATTGAGATAGTTCATAACGATGTATGGGGTCTTGCATAAAACCCATCCATTAAAGGCAGCTTATATTATGTGACATTCATTGATGATTTTAGCAGAATGACTTGGATTTATTTTCTCAGAGAGAAAAGTGAAGTGCTGGGAAAGTTTATGGATTTCAAAGCTTTTGCAGAGAAGCAATATGGCTCTTGGATGAAATGTTTGAGGACAGATGGAGGTGGTGAATACACCTCACATGCTTTTGAGCATTTCTTGAGAAAGCATGGCATAAGAAGGCTGTTAACTTGCAGGTATACACCTCAGCAAAATGGTGTTGCTAAGAGAAAGAATAGAGTCATTTGTGAAGTGGCCAGGGCAATGCTTCAATGAAAAGAGAATGCCAAACTATTATTGGGCAGAAGCATGTGCCACTGCAGTGTATATACTTAATAAGACACCCACAGTAGCCATACATGGAAGTACACCAGAGATGCAGCTTATAGGTTTTAGGAGGCCAGACATTGGACACCTCAAAGTGTTTGGTTGCATAGCTTATGTACATGTGCCACGAGAGAAGGAGAAAGTTGGATCCTAAGGCAGACAAGTGCGTGTTTGTTGGATATGCATAGGATCGCAAGGCATATAAAAGTTACAATCCACAAACTAGGCAATTGGTTATCTCACGAGATGTGGTGTTTGATGAACTTGCTAGTTGGTACAAAGCAAAGGATGAGGGTGTCATGATTCACTTGATGCTGATGTGCATGTGAACTTGCCACAAGCAAGTTGTGTTTCTATGTCTGGACCAGCAAAGTCTGAGAGTAGCACTATACATCCATGGTCAGGATGCTTGAGACATGAGAGTGTGAGCACTAGGAGTAGTGCTGTGGATAAAGGGAAAAAGAAAGTTGAAGGAATTGGAATTACAGGTTATGAGTCGTCAAGTTCACAGAGTTTGGATGAGGAACTTGGAATACTAGTTTTATGCACACCTAGTGCAAGAAGGCAGGATAGATATGTGCCTCCACATGCTAGAGTGACAGGTGTTGGATGATCCATCTATGTATAGAAAGATGGTTGGTAGTCTTATTTACATGACTATCACACGCCCGAATCTCAGTTATGCTGTGGGACCAGTAAGCCAATTTATGCAGAGCCCCAGAAAACCTCATTTGGATGCAGTGATGCATTATGCGATATGTAAAGACCACTGCACATTATGGTCTTCTTTATGAGTATGGTAAAGGTTTGGATATACATGGCTACACAGATGCAGATTGGGCAGGTCGCTCATATGATAGGAGGTCTACTAGTGGTTATGCCTTTACACTTGGAAGTGTTGTGGTGAGTTGGAGTAGCAAGAAGCAACCTACTATTGCATTATCTAGTATAGAGGCTGAATACAAGGGTGCAGCCATTGCTACATGTGAAGGAATATGGTTAAAGAATCTCTTGGCTGATTTGGGTGAGCCTATTGATGGCAAGGTTGTCATTCATTGTGACAACATGAGCAGTATACAGTTGGCCAAGAATCTAGTTTTTCATGCGTGGACCAAACACATAGAGGTCCACTATCACTTTATCAGAGAGAAAGTGTTGGATGGTACAATGGCAGTATGTGAAGACTATGGCCGACATCTTTACAAAGCCACTTAGCAGGGAGAAGTTTGAGTACTTCCGTACTATGTTGGGAGTACGTGGGATGAGCTTGAGGGGGAGTGTTGAGAGCTTTGATAGCCTAAGCTCATCTACATCTTCATCTATGGTAGTACATCATGAGCTTGAGAGGGGCTATTGAGATTCAAGCTTGATGTCAGCTTGTGCCAATTGTGCTATGTGCTGGCATGTTAGGTAGCAGCATGTGTGAGACATAAATGAACGCGTCCAGCTAGTCATAGTGTGTGGACATTAGCTAGGGTTAGCTATGTGTGGACACAACACATAGTGTGTCTTGTGTATTATGGATTATGGCTTTATGCATTGTGTGAGATGGGAGATGGCTTCCCTCTATGGTTAGGGTTTGCAATATACATTTGGGTTTGCTCCTGTGTGTGTGTCTCCTCTCCCTCTACCTATTTTTCATCACATAAGGTGCAAGACATATAGCACCCTTGCACATTCTCCCATACATCTCTCGTTATAGGGTTTTAATATGATAGAAGAAATAGTTGGACATTGCAAAAGATGATCCTAAGATGAAGCATCTTACGAGCAAGGCATATGGCACCCTAGCACTTGCTCCCATGTGTCCAACCCCATTTGATTTCACGAGTTTGGTTAGCAAAAAACATGTTTCATAACTTAGAGTACATGTACAAAGCTTTGAAACATTTCAAATGGTATTTTTCAAGCTTCTCTTAGCACTTTTTTTGAAGTTCCTTGGAGTTTTCTTCGACATGTTTTCTTTAAGTTTGGCTACTTTGAGAGAAAAATCAGAATATGAGTCATAGTTCATGAATTTAAATTCTATCATGCCTTCGACAGTTGCCAAGGGTTGCACTCAACTAGCATCTCTCAAACATGGTTATGTTTGCATGTTTAAAAGGCTAAAGATATGCTTGTATATGTTTACACATTTTATAGGCTACTAAAGTATATAAAGGCCAAATCTAGCAAAGTTTTTTACCTATGCACCCCTCCCACCTGCCCTTCCCCCCTTTGTATGCTTGTTGTGTATGTTTACACATTTTACAAGCTATGCCAAAAGCCAAATCTACCTTGTTTTAAAAAACCTATATGCCCCCCTCCCCCCACTTATATGAAATGTTTATGTGACTTCCCAGCTTTATGTGTGAACAATTTTGAAAATGTTTTTGAAACACATTTTTTTGAAACGCTTGGCAAGTATGCTCTCCAAAACATTGATACATCGTTAGCTCCAGCATGCACACCGTTCTACAAACAAGCATTACTAGGATCATCAAAAAAGGTGAATGTTCAACGATGGACTTATTTTGTTCCAAAACATCATTATTGATTACCTCCTTGTCTGTTCTCTTTCTTTTATGAGATGCCAAATAGAGGGTTGTGTGCGTGGGGGGGGGGGGGGGGGGGCTTTATAGAGGGGTGTGTGTGTGGGGGGGTAGGGGGGCTTTACAAGATTCTCTATAAAGTGTTTATCCTTACAATAAATGCCTTTGATGGGGGCATTTCTATGTCTCCTTTGTAATATGCTTCCCCAAGAATCAATCCATAATAGTATAATAATCTGTGTGACGTTCTGCCACTTTGCTTTCTTTTATATGTAAGACAGAGACAAAGAGAGAAGAAGAAGAAGAAGAAGAAGAAGAAGAAGAAGAAGGAGAACCAACAACTTTTAACATGATGAAAATAACCATGAACAAGTATAAAATGGAGAGATAAAAGAATTGAACTCAAGACCTTGTAGAAGAAGCCATTCATCTAGAGAGAGAGAGAGAGAGAGAGAGAGAGAGAGAGAGAGAGAGAGAGAGAAAGAGAGAGAGAGGTTTTCATCATATATGTAGTTCAAGCACATGAGCAATCTCATTTAAACTCTTCTAGTGCCATTGTATATATATATGTTCTCATAGTATTATATATGAGTCAAGTACATGAGCAACCTCATTTGTATTCTTTTATTGCCATATATTAAAGACGCCCCCTATCCTTCCACTAACCTACCCATCCTAAAGTCAAGCATGATAATCTTAATATAGGATTTTTCTATGATAAAATAAATAGTTAAATCATGCTCTTGAGAGGATGCAGGCAAAAAAGAGAGGCCTCCCAGAGCAAACAAGGGCCCTACAAGCATAACTCACATCATTTAGGATTTCCCTAACAAACCTTCCCTAAGAAGTCATCAGGGACCCACCACCCAATTGAACATGTTGACTACCTTGAGGGGAAAAAGCTATTTAGTGTGATCCCCTAGGAAGTGATTATAGGAAGTGATTAGGGACCCACCACCCAATTTTGAAAATGTTGACTACTTTCACAGAAAAAAGCTATTTTGTGTGATTGTTGATACATTGGTCCACCACACAAGCCCAAACCGGACAAAGAGAGAATAGGACACTAAGGACAAAGGAGGCAACAAGGTTTCACACATCTTCAAAAAGATCCAAGGCCTAGAAAAAGAGGAAAAGGAGGTAGCATAAATAGATCAAATTTGTCAACAAGACAGACAATCGGAGTGAAGAGCGAGGGTAGTGTAATCATAGAGAGTGATGATGGGAAACTGAGTTGTAAACTTCAGTTGTGCTGAGACAGCACCTACAGATGAAGTTTTGGACATGGCTCAAAAATTCATATAGCTAGAAGAACTTCGTGGTATGGACTCCTAGACCTTCTAAAGAAAGTGACACAATATCCCACCCCATTGAAGAAAATACTAGGTTCATAGTAGAGTGAAGAAGGAGGGGAGTGTAATCATAGAGTGTGATGATGGGGATATTGGGTCATCTACTTCAATTGAGGTAACACTTAAAGATGAAATTGTTGACAACGCTTAGAGACCTCAGTGGAATAAAGTCTAGGACCTTTGGAATGCAAAGAATCTGACATAATATCCCAACCCCATTGAGGAAAATACTAGGTTCATGACTATATAGGACTTGGTACCAATTAGAAGGACTCGACCCTATAGTTAAAGGATCCATGGAAGGGAGTATGTAGTCTCCTCCAAAGATTCTCTTTAAAAAAGAAGAATTTTTTACAAAGCCTAATAATGTAGGAATCTATTCAAATTTTAGAATTGAGACAACAAAGGAAGAATCTAATGGAGGGAAGATCAAGGACCCACAAACTCAAACAAGTATCGTTTGAATGACTACCTCAAAGAGCAAGGAAAAAATTGTAATGCTTCACCATCCACGTGGTTGAGTGAGTCCTGAACAAACTCCTTAAAGCGTCTCCCCTCTTATTTAGGCTCCAAAGGAGCAACATTAGGGAAAATGTGGACTCATTTTTGGGCCCTCTAAGAAATGCCAAGTCATCATTCTATTACGAAAAGGGGGTTCATGGATAACCCTATCCATAGTATCTCAAAACTATATCATGTAACATATCATTGGAAAGATCTTGATAAGAGGATTCTAACGCACCAACCTCCGACAAATTTTGAGTTTTTATGCTCAAGTTATGACCTCCCCACCACCAAAAAGTAACCTCAAAAGCTCCGTAATGAAAGCCTCACCCTCATTGGTCCTTATGGAATATTCCCTCGAATCTCAAAGAGCTTAAAAGGCCCAAAAGTGAGTCCAAATCTTCTCTAATGTAACTTCAATGACAGCTCCTGTCTTTTGCTAGGCAAGCACAAAAAAAGAAAAGATAGGAATGAGCGTGGTAATGTCTACTCCAACCACACTCACATTGAGTGATATCCTATCAAGAGACGTGGGCCTTTCCCAAGATATAAGAGAGTGGATGGATGAAAAAATTTGACCAAAACCCTATAGACATGTCACACACAGAGTCTGAAAAGTGTAATGATGATCCCACAACTTTTAAAGACATGCCTTTCAACAAGTTTGGCAAGTACTTTGAAGGTGAGAAGCTTAATGCCATCTTGCCATTGAAATGGAAAGGAGAAACATCCACAGTAATCATAGATGGGGGCGCTGGAGTTAGCATAGCCACAAAAAAAACAATGAAAGAAATGTGGGTCTCCAAATGTCTTCCACTATCCTAAAGATTAGTCTTGCTAATGGAAATCTTACCATACCCACGGATATGGTTAGGATGAACAAGTTGAGCTCATATGGACTTACTTTTGATCACATCTTTTTTATCATGGACTTACCTTTGATCACATCTTTTCTATCATGGACTTTAAAAACCTATGATGTATGATGTGATATTGGGAAAGCCATTATGAGATAGCTTAGAATGGTCCATGAGTGGGGAAGTGGCCACTTATATATGTGCAAAAAAGGGGATCATTATGAAGGTTAACCTCAAACATTAGAGTCACCACCCTATGAAAAAAGATTCTATTGAGGATGCATACTCTCTCACTAGAAAAAGAACCATCAAGGATGGAGCTGCGAGTGTTTACGGTTTCGAAAAACTCCAAATAGATGATCTACAATGTATTGAACTAAAATTCATTGTAGCTAGATTCTCCAAACCTGAAGAAGATGAGAATTGGATGCTGTTAATCCCATTTTGGATTAACAAACATGATCCTCAATTGAGGACATTAATAAGTGTCATGAAACGACACTATACTAAAAGTTGTACATTATGAGATATTGGCCACCCAAGGCCTTGTAAGCATTAGGGAAAATTTAGAGTCACTTTTGGGCCTTGTAAGATCTTTGAGATTCTAGGGAATATTCCATAAGGACCAATGAAGGTGAGGCTTCCCTTACGGAACTTTTGAGGTTACCTTTTGGTAGGGAGGCCATAACTTGAGCATAAAAACTCAAAATTCTTCGGAGGTTGGTGCGTTAGAATCCTCTCATCAAGATCTTTCCAGAATGATGACTTGGCATTTCTTAGAGGGCCCAAAAATGAGTCCACATTTTCCCTAATGTAAGTTTTGGGCGTCCAAGTGTGAATAAGGGCCAATTGTATATAAGGCATTTTCTCATAATAATGAAGAGACACAATACCCTTTTTGCTCTATTGAGAGTTCTCCCTTTGTGTCTTGAGAGAGATTGAAGGAATGAGAGCGTTCTAGCATTGTGCCTCTCTTATGCTTGTATGATTCATTCTTGTCTGAGAGAGTGAGACAGAGAGTGATTGTCCCATGCAACGGTGTGAGCGAATCCATGGTGATAACGTGGAGGTGGAGCTTGTAGTTTAGAGCTTAACAAAGAGATCTTGGAGGCCTCGAGGGACTCAAGATCAAAGCATTGGTAAGTACTGTACGACGGTTGTGATCTATTACTCACTCATTAGGTGAATGTGAAGAGTCCTCTCTTGAAGGTGTGGTAGTCCTCTCTTGAAGGTGTGGTAGTCCATAACATTTTTGTCAAGAGTCCTCTCTTGAAGGTGTGGTAGTCCATAACATTTTTGGCACCGTTTTTGCTGGGGAAACACCTTTGTTTCTTCCAACCTCTTAGAGTTTCAGCTCCCATTGCATAGGATTCATTATTTCCCTTGCATTCTAGTAGTGCATTGTGTGGAAAATGAATGGATAAGATGTGTGGAAAATGAATGGATAAGATGTGTGCAGTAGAAAACAAATTGTAAGAAATTGGTGGTGATGTTGTGTGTGTCTCTAGTGGAGTGTTTCTAAGATAAGGCTTCATTGTTTGTTCTTGTTAATTTTTATATTTGCATCTTTCAAACCACAAGCGTGAATGAGCAGGTTGGTGTGTGTTGTTTTCTTTATGTTTCAAAAAATTCATAAAAATCAAAAACATAAGGCACCATTGAAGGTGCCAAGAACTTGCATTTCATTCTTTATGAGTGGCCCCGTCGATTTGCTATCAATTGGATAAGTATTACACACCCAAAGTCACCAAATTTGACACGGGAAGTTTCACGTGAAAGTTCAAGAAAGTTGTTCACACCATGAAATGGTTTCTTCCAGTTTCACACTGCTAATCGCTCACAAAATCAATGACATAATTAATGCCAAAAATCACAGGATTCCCCTACCAAAAATAGAAAACCTTATCTTGACACCTTGCAATCTGCCAAACTTTTTGGGTACATGAAAGTTGAAGAAGGTGTTCACGATGTGAAATGATCTAAAACTTTCACAGCATGATACCGTTACTGTTTCATGACGTGAAACAATCCGAGACTGTTCACGACGTGAAACCTTTACTGTTCACTACGTGAAACGATTTTTCTGTTGATTCACGGGTAGGCCAAAACCAATGATTGGATAGACTGAGGCCATAAGGGTTAGTTAAGGAAGGCGTATTACACCAAAAAGAGGGAATCCAACCTTAAGGGTACAGAAATTTTTGAGCACGTGAAAGTGCAAGAGAACGTTCACGACGTGAACCAGTTCTGGTTGTTTCATGGCATCTGAAACAAAGTGATAAAATCAAAAGTAAAATCGAATTGGGTTGACAAATAGCTTATCAAATCGTCCATACATGCACTTAAGATCTGAAAAACTCATCAAAGACGATCTTATGTCTTGAAAATAGTGCATCGAATCATCTAGGATCTTCCTACCAAAGAAGTGTGGGATCAAGACATTCCGCAAGCCAATACCTGAGTGTCTTAAGAAACCTCGCCACTGCTGAGAATAGTAGTGAAGAGTCCATGGAAGAAGGACTGAGATATGTTGGGTTTGGGGAAGAGGAGAAACGACCCCCCCCAACCAGGTTCAGTGGTATCATTGATATCGCCTGAGAATTTTTTGGTCTCCAAAATAGCCATGAGAAAGAAGCACAATCTGCGGGCATGGGTGCGTCAACTAGTGCCAGACTCGGTCCACAACAAGAAGTGCCATTCCAATTGTCAAATTCTAGACTGTTGAATATCGGCACCCCTTGAATAGAACAAGATATGGAAAGTGTGGCTAGGACGGGTCAAATATTCTTCCCCACTACCGAGGAAGTAGAGTTAGACCTCAAACGGAGTGACATGGAACAACAAATATGAGAGTTGAGCTTGAGGAAACAAGAGCTAGACACTCGTAGGACAAGAGCCGAGAAGAAGGAAACAAGAAGTCTTAACCCACTTTAGTGCAGGAAGGAACCAGAAATAGCTATGGGTAGAAGTGAGGGAGATTCCAAACTTGGAACCCATAAACAAGGAATCAAGAATGGAGGAAGGTTTTATAACCATAGAAGAAGAGGGTAACCTGGCGGGTAGGGTAGTTGAAGTAGAGGACCGACTCTACACCAAAAAGGATATTAAACAAATGATCAATAATCCTACGTTCCTACAAGACATTGAACTCTTGATTCTACAAAGACGTATGGAGGCGACGAATGGGGGGTCATTCCAAGATACCACAGGCTGGACCATCCCATGGACCCAAATACCTAGAAGGGTCAAATACAAGTAGGGGACATGGCCTAGGAAGGGGGGAGCAATTCCCCAAGGACCTAGGATAGATCCAAACATGGACCTTAATGTAGCCACGACACGAGTGCGGATCTACTGAATATGGCAGCAAAGATGAGTCGGGGGATGGTCAGAGAACTAGGTACTACTCTTGAATCCTAACCTTCCCAAATGAAACCACATATCATTTCAAAACTTGTCCAAAAGTTCTTTGGGAACAGGGATCCTATCCAACATGTAGAGATTATTGAATCCACATGTGAAACCTATGGGCCGGTTAGTGATGTGACCATGATATATGCCTTCTCATTGACCTTGGAAGGAAAAGCTCATCAATAGTTCTAAACTCTTAAGCCTAAGGATAAAGTTAACTTCACAAGGCTAAAGAATGTTTTTGTGCCTAGTTTTGCTCGTAGTGGGGATAGGTGGAGCCCTGTGGCACAATTACATAATATTTAACAAAAGGAAGAAGAGTTAATGAGAAACTATGTTTCTCGTATATCTAAAGCACTTAAATTCGAGATGAAAACTTCAGGAAAGGTTAACTGAGTTGTTGCCTATTTTCCATAGGGGGGTTAGAGACCTTAAAATGCAAGATTACCTGGTATTAGTCCAACCTGCTACTCTTGATGCATGATACAAATCGGCAATCGAATATGAATACAATATGTTAGAATTGCCACAACCAGAAGATGTTAAAACGTCTTCAGCAACTACGACTTTGCATTGCTTGATCCACGAAGAAATCGAAACGCGAAGCAAGCAAGTCAAAAACATGACGGTGGATGAGATCAATAATGCCATACTAGAAAAATTAAAATTCAAGGAGGGAAGAGAAATATCTAGGCATGGGCATAATCACCTTTACCCCGGCAGGGAATGGGTGTGGTACTCTATGTGTAGATTAAATCACACCACCACACTAAGTGTCCAAAGTTAAGAGAGCGAGGCCATTACTCTGTTGTGCTCACTGTGTAAAATTAGGAAATCATGACACTTCAATGTGTAGATATCCAAAGTTTTAAAATGTTACACAGCTACCAGCACTCAAATCCCCATTGGCTTTACTGGCACTACCTATACAGATCACCACTATACGGCAGGACAACCCAACTCTTCTTACTTGCCTAGGGAGCCAAACCGGGATAGGGTATTGGATGTGCCAACCCCAATTCTAAAAGGAACAAAAGAGGAGTCCCAAGCAGACACAATGTCCAGAATGTTTGAAGAAAATGGGTTAGGGGAGTCCATCCATTCCTTCCCTATGGTAGAATATGAGACATCTACATGGGAAGAGCCCTCTATACCTAGAGATATAGGGAGTCTCGTGGTTGTGCTATCCACGCCTGTCCAAATGACATTGGGGCAATTGTTACGTAATTCACCAATCTTATGGTGGACAGAAGTAAAAGAATGGGTCGAGGGCAGTCTAAGGCCATCTAATACTATAGATGAGACTCTACCATCTCTAGCAGAAAGAACCTTGAAACATACAAGGGAAACCCGAGTCGTCAAGATACCAGCAGTTAACCAATTGGGACGCTAATATAAAAGCTTCGACACAAATGTTACCATCTCGATTCATCATAATGGATATCAGGAATTGGCTATCCTGGATGGTGGGGAGGGGGTTAGCATCATTACTAAATGTTGTTGGGAAAACCAGGGGAAACCTGATCTAAAAAGAGCAAATTTAATCATTAAAATGGTTGCATTTTGTTATCATCATACATTTTTGGTCATGGACTTCCTACAACCGGATACATATGACATAATATTGGGGAGACATTTCATGGGGGAATCTAAATTGGTGCATGATTGGGCCTTGGATCATGTATATGTATGTAGGGATTCGCAAATCTTGAATATTGATTTGAGAGCATGGAAAGCACACCCCATGGAAGAGAACTTGTTTGGTAATGATTCCATCACAACAACGGAACGAACTACGTCCATACAGATATGCCAACCTGGAGAGGGGGAATCCAAGGATGAGGAGGAAATGAGAATGTATGCATCACTAACTCCTCCGAACTTCAATAAAAATTGGATGCATGTGTTGGCTCTACCATTGATGTAATACAGCCCAGGGGAACCCAGTATTTGGAATTTGGAATCGTCCCTATATGACCTGTATCTGCATGGTTAATTAGTAGACCATGGATGAGGAATGAGGAGGGGAAACATCAAGTACAAAAGGTACTGTGGCACAAAGCCGTTGCCAGTGCTCAATGCCTCAGATGATGGCGAAGACAGAAATGATATATAACCCGATGAGATGCCCTACTACGAAGCAGACCTATAGATGCCTAGTGGGCTGAGATACCTTGAGGCTACTAAGGTAAATGATGAATTCTCAAAGGATTGGGGCGATTGGTGGAGTAAGATATCATTGGAGGGGAGGCATAAAGAGAAAGTGGTCCTTCAAGTGCCAGACACACCCAAGCTTACAAAAGCAAGATGCCGAAAATGCAATAAAGCCCTAGCAAAGGTAGAATGTGAAGCAAAAAAGATCATGGCTAAAGCCAAAAGTGACAGTGAGGACAAGCCAGACTTACTTTTGGTGCCCGACCAATTCAAGAAATACACTGTTGAGACGAATGTAGGGTGGTCCGACTGACAGCTACAAGGGTGAAAAAGGATGGGCTATCTGCATCATACGATGTCCCGATAGAAGTCAAGAAAGTGGATATTGCGAGACCAAGGGAAGGAGCTCGATCCGTATACATTGCTAAGGATTTGACTTCGATAGAGGACGAAGAGCTCATTGCTCTCCTTAAGGAATTTAAAGATTGTTTTGCTTGGAATTACAATGAGATGAAGGGGGTACCGCCTGAGGTGGCACATCATATGATTTAAATCATGGAAGGTCCAAGACCAATTAGGTAGAAACCACACCAGATGAATCCTAAATATGCCGCAATTGTAAAGGAGGAACTTGATAATCTCATTGCTACAGATTTCATCTATAAAATCAAACATACGGATTGGTTGTCACCAATCATGATAGTGCCTAAAAAGAATAGAAAACTTTGGGTATGCGTTGATCTTAAAAAGGTTAATGCAACCACTAGGAAGGATCATTACCCATTACCTTATACAGAACACGTTTTGGAAAGAGTGGCGGGAGAGAAGCATATAGCTTCTTGGATCATTTCTCTTGCACAATCAGGTGTCCATAGCACTAGAGGATCAACACAAGACAGCTTTCAACACAGTAAGGGGGACATATGCATATAATATTATGCCGTTCGAGCTCATAAATGTCCCAACAACCTTTCAATGGTTGATGTGCACAACTTTCAAGGACTACTTACAAAAGTGGTCGGAAGTATTCATTGACAATCTATGTGCACACTCCCAATGGGTAGACCATCTGACTTGTAAAGCAAAGTGTTCGAGCGATGTTTATTGTATTGTATTTCACTAAACCCCTTGAAGTGTCAGTTTTGGGTCAAGCATGGTGTGAATTTGGAACACATTATCTCAAAGAATGGCATATCCACACTGACGATAGTAAGGTCCAACTAATATTGGAGCTACCACCACCTACCAATTACAAAGGAGTGCAAAGGTTTATGGGTCATGTGGGGTATTATCTACGCTTCATAAATTTTTATGCTCAAATAGCAAGACCTTTATACAAGCTTCTCATTGTCTTTGAGTGGACTCAAGACTGTCAGGAAGCTTATGATCATCTAAAACAAGCATTGACTAGTGCACCAATTTTATAACCCCCCAATTGGGATCTTGTATTTCACGTGCATATTGATGCATCAAATTTTGCAATTGGTTGCGTATTATCCCAGCCTGGTGAGTTCAAATTGGACTATCCAGTTTGCTTCACTAGTCATCAGTTGAACGATGCAGAAGTGAATTACACCACCACAGAGAGAGAAGGATTAGCCATGGTTCATGCGGTTAAGAAATATTGACATTACCTCTTGGCCAACAAATTTATATTTTTCGTGGACCATCAAGCCTTACTATACCTAGTAAATAAACCTTACACCACAGGGAGAATCACACGATGGTTGCTATTGTTATTGGAATTCGACTTTACAATCATGGGGTGAGAAAGGGAACATAGCATGTGTTAGCCGATCACATGTCAAGAATTCCAAATGGGGAGCTAGCAACAAGTAGTGTAGATGATGATCTTCCTGATGCCTATTTATTTAAGTTAGACATGGTACCCGAATGGAGTGAAGAAATCTCAAAGTATCTAGGTTATGGATTTTCGCAAGAAATACCTTTGAATAAAGACCTTTAGAGAGGATAAGTTCGTCACCATATTGGAAGAAGCTCATTCAAGGATAGCTAGTGGCGGGCATTTTGCTGGAGAAATTACAGCTTGAAAAGTTCTTCAAGCAGGACTATGGTGGCCTACGTTATTCGAAGACCATAGAATTTGTCAAAAGTGCAAAGAATGTCAACGTTTTTCTATCCCACAACAAAGGGACAAGATACCGCTAACTCCCATCATTATAAGACAACCATGTGAGAAATCGGGGGGATAGATTTTGTGGGACCTATTAGTCCAGCGGCACATCCCGATATGTAATTGTAGCATTGACTATTTCACAAAGTGGGCAGAAGCCAGAGCCTCAAAGAGAGCTGATGCATGAACAACATCAATATTTATATATGAGCAAATCATCTCAAGGTTCAGATGTCCATTGGAATTAGTCAGTGATCGTGGCTCACACTTTATCAATGAGGTGATTGATCATTTACTTGTAGGCTTCTTAGTAATCCATCAAAAATCATCACCATATTATCCACAGGCCAATGGTCAAGCAGAAAGTACAAACAAGATTTTATGTACTATCTTGACAAAGACATTAGAAGCAAATCAAGCAGATTGAGAACATAAACTAACAGCAGCCCTCTAGGCCTATCACACATCATATAAGATAGTGACAGGATATACTCCCTTTCGTTAAGCTTATGGGGTTGAAGCAATTATACCCATGGAATACCTAGTCCCAAGCTTAAGAATTGATGTACAAGAGTGTCTAACGGAGAATGCTTTAGCCAAAAGACTAATTGACTTGGAAAAGCTAGATGAGACTAGGTTGATGGCATCGCATGGTATCATGGTTGAAAAACAATGTAGGAAACGTTGGCTGGACAAAAACCTAAAGCAAAAAGATTTAGAAACGGTGGATCTTGTCCTCATGTATGGTGTCGGTAGCACTAGGAAAAAGAAACTTAAATACCGAGATTTGGGACCGTTCTGTGTGTCGAAAATCACACCTGAAGGATCTGTCAAATTGAAACAATTGACGGCATCCAAATGGGGGTTATGTTAATGGAAGTAAACTAAAAAAATATTTTGGACCACTGACCCAAGAGATGTTTCTGCAAGAACATCTCTTAAAATAATAGAAATAGCTTGCAAAAGAAAAAATCTAGGAAGCAAGAGAAGAGGCTAAGGCTTGGGAGGCCAAGGCTAAACAATTAATGCACAAAAGCCTGATACATGTCAACATGGAATTTGCGACCCTTTTGGACAAAGGGGAACTGAATATTGAACCAGCACGGCTCAAGGTGGGATTGAGTGTAGCTAGGAGCCATGCAATAATCGATACAGGGTCAAGTCATAATTTGATCACCTATGAGACTTGGGTAGCATTAGATAAACCAAATCTTAAACCCACTGATGCACAAGTTCGTAGTGTTCATTATTTGACCCACAAAAGTCAAAGGGTATATTAATGTTAATATTTACATCAAAAATAATTCCTTGATCGGAAAGGCGTTTGTCATGCCTGCAGGTTCCATGGAAGAAGAGATGATTCTAGGACGATCCTCGATCTATGCCATTAAATGAAATATCCAATGGGAAGAGAGAACAGCATTGCTAAGCACAGGCAAGAAGGTCATGTCCATACCCTAGTATATGGAACTCGACAAACAAAGGGAAGCACATTATATATGATAAAAGAACAACAAGTATAGAGGCAACACATTAGGAAAATAGCACTAGCACCCGTTTCCAAGAATCTCATATCCACACACCCAACATCTAAGGGTATGCAGAAGTGGGTGCCTAAGAACCTACTTAAGGGTCAGCGAGTCAAGGACACCATAAATAGTATAAAAACCCAAGGAGGAACCTGCACACAGTTCAAAAGTCTGACCTTGCCAACACAAACCAAGTGAAAGGACTCAAAGAAAACCCAATGATTTCGTATAAGCAATGGGTCCGAAAAGACTTATTGCAAGCACAAGGCTACTATCGAGGCAATGCAGCATTATGGATACCTAAACCAAATCGAGTGGTCAATATAGTAAACAATTTGAATCAACAAGAGGGTGGTAAGTGTGTGCAACACCAACTCCCACCCCAAGCTACCACCATGCCACCTCTTGTGTGGAGGAAAAAGAGAATCAACCAATTGGGATGTGGAGGAACACCGTGGAGGAACAAGGCTACAGAAGTACCCACCCTAGCTACAGAGCCGAACAAGGAATTCAAAGATAAAGGCAAGGATGTTCAGTAGGGAGATGCAGATAGGAGCCCAAAAGTTCAGTAGGGAGATGCAGACAAAAGCCCTTCACAACCAAAAACAGAGACAACATTGTTCAGTTGGGTGGAAGAAACAATAAAAAACTCCCACATGGCACTAAAAAGACTGCATCAATGAATGCCCAAGAGAGCCCACGTGAACCCTTGGTTCTAATGGCAATAAAGAAACAAGTATCCAATTTTTGCACAAATGCGAAAAAATGAGAAAAATTTGATCTTATGCACTCCTACATGAAACTGCAAAAAATGGTTTCACGTTGTCGTGAAAAGATCCGACTTAAACCTACAAAAAATGGTTTCACGCTGTGAAAAGGTCCGGCGTGAAACTGCAAAAAATGGCTTCATGTCGTAAAAAGGTCTTACCTGAAACTACAAAAAATGGTTTCACGCTATAAAAAAGTCCAAAAGAATTCACGTCGTGAAAAGGTAATTTTCACACTCAGCCACTCACATAACGCCACGTGGATTCCTTTATTAAGGTAGCCACCGCCCTATCAGACAGCTGCATTATAAAATCAAATTCTCTTTCTTCTTTCATTATTTCATCATCGATTATCGGTCTTTGCATTCAATTGTGTGTGCATCTCCAAGCTCCCATCTTCCTTACGATCTCCGACCTTTAAGAAGGTGGGAGCTTAACTCTTATTTTCTTTTCTTTTCTTTTCTTTTCTTTTCTTTTTGTTATTGTTTTTTATCAATGGCTTCTATTATATTTCGAAAATCGTCATCATTTCTCATTTCATTCGAACGCATCACATATGCATAAGAAAAATCAAACAAGTATAAAGATTCTATTAAAATATTCACAAACATCGAGTCTTTGTTACACGATAGTGATGACACCTTTTCATGGTGGACACCCATTTCATGGCCAACCATTTCACGGCCCACCATTTCACGGCCCACCATTTCATGGGTCTGCATTTTAACAAACAGTCATTTCACGGCCTACCATTTCATGGCCTACCATTTCACGAGGCTGCAATTTCACGGCCTACCATTTCACGGGGCTGCAATTTCACGACGAACAACCATTTCACGGCCAACCATTTCACGGGTCTGCATTTTCATGAATAGCCATTTCATGGTGGCCAAACATTTTAGGTCCACCATCTCAAGGATCTACACTTTCATGGACAACCATTTCACAACCCACCATTTCACCGCTCTGCATTTTCACGAACAGACATTTCATGGCCCACCATTTCATGGGTTTGCACTTTCGCGAACAACCATTTCATAGCCCACCATTTCACGGGTTTGCACTTTCACACGGACAACCATTTCACGGGTTTTCACTTTCACGGTCGGGTCTACACTTTCATCACAGGTCAACCCTCTTCACTCCCTGCTGCTTCATGCCATATGCTTACTACTAACATAAAGCTTATTCTACACTAACGAACTCTCTAACCTATGATGTGGAACAATGTGGAAAGACGAGAGTTCGTTATAAAAACTGTATTTATGACCTATTTTTAAATGGCTATTTTATGTCAAGAATGCTAGGGAAGCATTTTGACCATCTTGTGGTGAGTGAGGTTGTGGAGACCTAGTCTGATAAAGTTGCAACAACTGACGGAGAGTCAATGGAGGATGTCTTGCATCGCAAGGTCGGCCAAGGACTTGACCACCAGCCTCGGTTCAATTAAAATGGTGAGCTTTTCCGATATGGTGGATGAGGGACAAAGGAAACGGCCTATGAGTGAAGCTCTAGGTCACCTATGAGGGATCCTAGAGGGTGCTGACCATACAGTGCTCGGGCTCTAGGTCGCCGAGACGATACCCACACGTGCATCGAGGAAGATATTGGAACAAGGAGTAAGAGTTGTTTTCTGAATTCGGGCATGGATCTAGTTGATTGACCTTGCTGGTCATCAACGGATGAGTCCATGGCTCTTTTATATGGATCCATTGGTTGACCTTGTTGATCTTCAATGGAGATTCCATTTTGATATGTGAATATATTGCCGGTTATTATGAGCTAGGAACTATCGAAAAGGCCCCCTGAGTGGACGTGGTGAGCGTTCTGGTTGCCAATGATGCCATAGGTACACCGATGAAGGAATGATTGGAATTAAGGATTAAATCGGAGATTTTGAGGATTATGATCAGTGACTCTATGATTTCATTAAATGATTGTTTAAAGACAGCTGATTCTGTGAGAAAGGCAATTTCATGTCTCACTTCTCCCCTCGGCCTTCTTCACCGCTCAAAAAAAAAACCTCTAGGAATATTTTCCCTTCTTCTTTTACAAGAGATGTCCTTAAATAATAATAATAAATAAATAAATAAATAAATATCTCTCACCCAACCTCCTCACCATCTCCCCCACCTCACACTGACCATCCCTCAACCCACTGACACTCCCTCAACCCACAGACCATCCCCCTCCCTCGGTCTCTCCCTCTCGCTCACCCCACCAACACTCCCTCAACCCACCGACCAACCTCATCTCCCTCTCCCTTTGCACACCATCGACCACCATCCCTCTCCCCTCCCCCTTCCCTCTGGCGACCCCACCACCCTCTCTTACTCATCACCATCCCTCTCCTCTCCCCCTTCCCTCTGGCGACCCCACCACCCTCTCTTACTCATCACCATCACGTGACCGACCAACCTCATCTCCCTCTCCCTTCACTCCCACCACCGACACTCCCTCAACCCACCCACCATCCCCCTCCTTCGGTCTCTCCCTCTCGCTCACCCCATCGACACTCCCTCAACCCACCGACCAACCTCATCTCCCTCTCCCTTCACTCCCCACCGACACTCCCTCAACCCACCGACCATCCCCCTCCTTCGATCTCTCCCTCTCGCACACCCCACCGACACTCCCTCAACCCACCGACCATCCCCCTCCTTCGGTCTCTCCCTCTCGCACACCCCACCGACACTCCCTCAACCCACGGACCATCCCCCTCCCTCGGTCTCTCCCTTGCTCACCCCACCGACCAACCTCATCTCCCTCTCCCTTCGCACCCCACCGACCACCATCCCTCTCCTCTCCCCCTTCCCTCTGGCAACCCCACCACCCTCTCTTACTCACCGTCACGTGATCGACCAACCTCATCTCCCTCTCCCTTCACACCCCACCGCCCACCATCCCTCTCCCCTCCCCCTTCCTTATGGCGACCCCACCACCCTTTCTTACCATCACGGGACTAACCAACCTCATCTCCCTCTCCCTTTGCACCCCACCAACCACCATCCCTCTCCCCTCCCCCTTCCCTCTCAGCAACCCCACCACCCTCTCTTACTCACTGTCACATGACTGACCAACCTCATCTCCCTCTCCCTTCACTCCCCACAGACAACCCATCGCCCATCCCCCTCCCTCGGTCTCTCCCTCTCACTCACCCAACCGACACTCCCTCAACCCAATGACCAACTTCATCTCCCTCTTCCTTCGCCCCCCACCGACCACCATCCCTCTCCCCTCCCCCTTCCCTCTGGTGACCCCACCACCCTCTCTTACTCACCGTCACGCGACTGACCAACCTCATCTCCCTCTCCCTTCACTCCCCACCGACACTCCCTCAACCCACCAACCATCCCCCTCCCTCGGTGTCTCCCTCTCGCTCACCCCACTGACACTCCCTCTCCCTTCGCACCCCACCAACCACCATCCCTCTCCTCTCCCCCTTCCCTCTAGCAACCCCACCACCCTCTCTTACGCACTGCCGTCACGCGACCGACCAACCTCATCTCCCTCTCCCTTGGGAACCCACTGACAACCATCCCTCCCCCCTCCCCCTTCCCTCTAGCTACCCACCACCCTCTGTTACTCACCGTCATGCGATCGACCAACTTGATCTCCCTCTCCCTTCACTCCCCCATGGACATTCCCTCAACCCACCAACCATCGCACCCCCTCGGTCTCTCCCTCTGGCTCACTCCACCGACACTCAACCTGCTGACCAACACCCCCCCTTCACTCGCTCTAGTGCTCACCAACCCAATCCCCCTCACCGACCCCCTCATCACTCTCTTGTGCCATGCAGCAACACTTCCAGCCCCCCCTTTGCTCGTTCACGTGCCCCCTCTCTCTTACTCACACACCTGACCGACTGCAGCTTCTTGACGTTGGGCACCTACTACCATGCAACTTTTTTGTCACAAAGCGTCACAGTGTCTAGCATTTTGACCTTCTAACCCTGCAGGCTTGGCCAACTTCGCCTTGGTGGGTGAGTTTCATTAGCCTAGAGACCATCCTCATCAATGACATCAAAATTCATGATCACTTGCTTGGGGCCCCGTGTGTACAAAGAGTTCCCCCCACCATCCCTCTCCTCTCCCCCTTCCCTTTAGCAACCCCACCACCTTCTCTTTCTCACCCCCGTCACCCCACCTGCCCCGTACAAAGAGTTTCCCCTACCATCCCTCTCCTCCTCTCCCCCTTCTCTCTAGTGGTGGCGACCCCACCACCTTCTCTTCCTCACCGTCACCCCACCTTCCTCACCGCTCCCCAACTTGTGCGCAACAGCCCGGTAACCCGTCACCCCGCCTTCCTCGCTGCCCCCCAACTTGTGCGCAACAATCACCCGCCACTCCACCCCACTTCCTTCACCAACACCCCCCCTTCCTCACACGGACCCCTCTCTTACCTCACCACCAGCCCCCTCACTTGCCCATTGTGCGCCTAGGCCTTCCCCTTCTTTTACCTTACCTCACCGCCAGCCCCCCGTCGGGTATGCTTGTGCACCCCTCTTTGACCTCACCACTAGCCCCCTCGTTTGCCCATCGTGTGCCTAGGCCTTCCCTTTCTGTCACCTCACAACCGCCAGCTCCCCTAGCCTTCTCTTGTGCGCACCCTTCACCCACATTCAATAGCAACACAGACAGCTTAGCTCCCAGCTCTCACGCATAGACCACACCTGACCTAGAGTTCCTTTCCCACTGTTCATCATCATTTATTTCCACCTGCCCATTTCTGAAGGCCAAATAGGCAAGGGGCACCTAAACTTCAACCAGTCTGTCTATCGAGCCAAGCTGTACCCCTCCCCTTCTTTTTAGCGTTTATCCCAACCTAAAAAACAAATCCCCCAAAAAAAAATCGCCTTCCAAACTCTTTTCTCTCTCGCCAGCTCCCCTAGCCTTCTCTTGCGTGCACCCTTCACCCACATTCAATAGCAACACAAACAGCTTAGCTCCCAGCTCTTACGCATAGACCAAACCTGGCCTAGAGTTCCTTTCTCACTGTTCATCATCATTTCTTTCCACCTGCCAATTTCTCTAGACCACACCTGACCTAGAGTTCCTTTTCCACTGTTCATCATCATTTCTTTCCACCTGCCAATTTCTCAAGGCCAAAAAGGCAAGGGGCATCTAGTCTGTCTATCGAGCCAAGTTGTACCCCTCCCCTTCTTCTTAGCATTTATCCCAACCTAAAAAACAAACCCCCCCAAAAAAACCGCCTTCCAAACTCTTTTCTCTCTCACCCTCTTGGTTATTTTTCATTTTTCTCTTATTTTATTCTTATTATTAATTATTTTTCTATCATATTCATCGACCCTCTCTCTTCTTTTTCTATCACCAAGCAACAACCACTCTCTCTCTCTCTTTCCTAGCCCACTCTTCTCCCGTGCTCTCATTTGCCTCTCGCACTTCACCCTTGCGGGCAGAGTCAGTGTCTCCGCCCTAGCCTTCGTCATGGAGGAGCACCCAGCGAGCTCTATAGGGCCTGCACCCGGGGTTTTACTTCATCCTCGGGAGTGTCTCTCTTCTCCGGCCCGCCACCATTGCTCTTCTTTGGCCCACCTCTAACAGTCTCTTCTTCTCGGATCCCCCTCGTGCCCACCTTTCTCGTGGCCTCCATTGACATCACCAGCATATTTATGCATAAAAGAATATTTTTTATTATTATGAAAGTGTTACTTCATCAAAAATAGATTTTTATGCATAAAAGAATAATTTTTTTAATTATGAAAGTGTTACTTTCATCAAAAATGGATTTTTATGCATAAAAGAATATTTTTTTTAATTATAAAAGTGTTACTTTCATCAAAATGGATTTTATGTATAAAAGAATATTTTGTTATTATGAAAGTGTTACTTTCATCAAAATGGATTTCCAAGTGTTGGGACAAGATAAATCCAAAGAATAAAAGAAAATACCCAAAAAAGAGTAAATGCCCACATAAGATGAAGAGTTGACTAAGTACTAGGTTTATTAGTTAAAAATTATGAAGTATTAAAAAATGAGATATTTTGGAGTAATCATTCATTTTTGACACATGGATAAGGAAAAGGGGGCCCTTCAAGGAGGCGTCTATTTCACATGTGTGGATGAGTTTTAAACTCAAAAATAATAGGATTTTTTTTATCTCTCCTCTCTCTTGGATCAAACCAAATCAAAAAGAGAGCCAAACTAGTCCAAATCTTGTCCAAATTCAGCCAAACTGAAGCTAGAAAATTCTAGAACTTGGTTGGACTCAGTTAGTGGCCTCCCTTACCTATAAATAAACCCTCGTTTCTTTGTATTCTCATCTGTGAACTAAACTATACCGATATTACTCTAAGTTAAGCTTATTTTCTATTATCCTCTAGAAACTCTCTACAAATTGAAGAGATTGGAGCTTCTCTCTCTCTTAAATCTTCCTTGGAGACTCCAACAACATACCAAACCAGTTGATTGGTTGGGGGCCTCTACTGTGATCAAAGAATTAAGTAATTTAGGAGGTACTGTGTGGATTATTGTCTTCTTCTTTTTAAATCTCCAAATGTTTCTCTTCTCAACCCCTTCTCAAGCTTGAGAAGCATTAATTTGAATGGGTTTTGAACACTATTGAAGTTCTTTAATGTATTGTAATGAAGAAACACATAAATTTTCATTTATGCTTAATTTATGAGGTGCGCCCATTCTCTTTCAAACGAAGAAAGATGGAACGTTAAGACTCTATATTGACTACAGAGGATTGAATCAATTAACATTAAGAATAGTATCCTATTCCTAGGATTGATGAAATTTTGGAGATCGATTAAGTGGGACCCAAATGTTCACAAAGATAGATCTCAAATTGGGTTACTACCAGATCAGAATCAAGGAGCAAGACATTCCAAAGTGAAGTTCTTTAATGTATTGTAATGAAGAAACACATAAATTTCCATTTGTGCTTAATTTATGAGGTGCGCCCATTCTCTTTCAAACGAAGAAAGATGGAACGTTAAGACTCTGTATTGACTACAGAGGATTGAATCAATTAACATTAAGAATAGTATCCTATTCCTAGGATTGATGAACTTTTGGAGATCGATTAAGTGGGACCCAAATGTTCACAAAGATAGATCTCAAATTGGGTTACTACCAGATCAGAATCAAGGAGCAAGACATTCTAAAGACAACATTCAATACTCGCTATGGGCATTATGAGTTCACAGTTATGCCGTTTGGATTGACTAATGCCCCAGTGACATTCAATCGTCTTATATAGGAGGATATTCTCAGAGAATACTTGGATGATTTTATTCTTGTCTTCTTTGATGATATCTTAGTATACTCAAAGAATGCTGCAGACCATGAAGATCATGTGCGAAAAGTCATGGAAATCCTAAGGAAACACAAACTCTTTGCAAAGAAGAGCAAGTGTTCCTTCTCTGTTGACCAGGTTAAATACTTGGGATTCATAGTGTCAAAGGATGGGATTTCTCCTGACCCCACAAAGATCTAAAAAAACAAACACATAAATCATTTTCATTTATATTATGAAAAGAGGACTTCCTACTATATTCTAGGATTAATCATCCTAGATTAATTGAATGATTCTCATTATAATCATGAAAAATTAATTTTTATGTTTATGCATAAATAGCTAATTCGAAAAAAGAGAAATTTCTAGTAATCCATTTTTATGTTAAAAGAGTAATCCCCACCATGACAATGGAAATCCATGTATTTTAATGAAGTAAGAGAAAAATTGTGATGCTAAAATAATGCATATTTTATTTAAAAATTAAAGAAGGATTTTAGTTAAAGTTATCTTTTTGCATAGATAAATTTAAATGATGAAAGAGAAATTCCCACCATATTGGAATTCAAATATTTAAATGAGGAAAGTGTAATTCCTAGTGTAAAGGAGTTAATGGAGATTTTTATTTAAATTTTAAGAGAAAATTTAGTTAAATTTATCTTTTGGTATAGATAAGTTTAAATGATGAAAGAGAAATTCCCACCACATTGGAATTCAAATATTTAAATGAGGAAAGTGTAATTCCTAGTGTAAAGGAAATAATGGAGATTTTTATTTAAATTTTTAGAGAAAATTTAGTTAAAGTTCTTTTTTCATAGATAAGCTAAAATGATGAAAGAGGAATTCCCACCATATTGGAATTCAAATGTTTAAATGAGAAAAGTGGAATTTTTAGCTTAATGGAATTAATGGATATTTTTATGTAATTTTTAAGAAGAATTTTAAGTAGATTTACTTTATGGTAAAAGAGGAACTCCCATGATAATTGGATTGCACTCATTGAAATGAGAAAAAAAAGGATTTCAAGTTTATTAAAAAAAAAGGTATTGATATTTTAGTTAAAAGAAGAATTTTTATGATATTTAAGAAAAGATGGATTTGAATTAAATTTTAATATCAAAAGATAAATTTCCACCATAATTCTACCTAATGAATTAAGGTTGAGAAATTATGTGATAGAAGGAATATCTTTGGATATTTTAATTGGTAAAATCACTAAATTAATATTTACCTAAAACTAGATGTTTATCTGAAGGGAATCCTTGTAGAACTAAACCAAATGAATTTGGTTAGACTACGAGAGGGACGGACAGTAAACCTACTTGTCCATCTATTGATCTGAACTAAGTAAAAACTTCGTGGTGACCAATTCCAGTTTCTAACCACAAAGAATAGACTATCGGAACTAATCTAGTTTTTTTCTTGACCAAACTTACCAAGAATCTAGTTGGACAAATGGACAAAATGATGGGTAGATTACCCTCATCATGAGAGATCAAGGATCCTCATGAAACTCAAAATTATGGAAAAAGGGTTTTCGGAACCAATCTCAAACTAGAATTTTACTTGCATTGGAATCTCTGTTTTTTCATTCAAAGGACTGTTTTATGCTAGAATGCTAGAGGAAGCATTTGGCTTATGTTTTTATAAGAGGAGGTTTGTTTAGAACAGCTGGCGGGGGAGTCGTCAAAGGACGTTGCTCACGGCAAAGCCTGCCGAGGTCTTGACCAGCCTCGGTACGGTTAAAATGGTGCGCTTCCGATACAATGGGCGAGGACTAACGAAGCGATCCTTGATTGAAGTGCTAGGACACCTAAGGAGGATCCTAGAGGGTTCTGACCAGGCGATGCACGGGCTCGCAGTTGCTAGGACACCCATGCGTATGTCGAGGAAGATTTCAGGTGGACAAAAAAAAAAAGATTTTTGGGAACCAAATTTTGATACTGGATCTCGTTGGTTGGCCAGCTGGTCTTCAATGGAGAGTTCAGAGGATACATTTTTGTAATACAATGGACTCAAAATTTTTGAAAATCATGATAAAAAATATTATGATTTCTATTGAAGGATTGTTTTTAAAGCTAGTCGAATTCGTTATAAATGGCAAGTTTATATTAGTGTGGCTAGTGGGAAGATTCTTTTCACTCACCTTGAGAGACTGACCTTATTCAGTTTAGCCTAGATGGGAACGTAACAAAGTGCCAATTCAGAGTCCTACCCCTGGGGGAATATATGATGGAATCCTTGGAATATATTGGCTCCAAAATAATCAAGCTGACGTTCATTTGTCACAAAGGAACCATCTCTTTCCTTGACCTTTACGAGAATAAAGTTCAAGGAATTGGATTTTCGGATCCCCAGTGCTGCAATTAGTGAAGGCTTCCAAATTATTAAAAGGGCTTAGAAAGAGGCAAGCTGTGTATGTCGTTAAAATGAATCTGGTAGACATAAAGTGCAAGGCTAAAGAAGCAGAGTGGTTAAGTGAGTATGCATATGTATTTCCTGAAGAGCTGACTGAGATGCCTCCGTCTCGTGAAGTACATCATGAGATCGAATTAACCCCCAGAGCTCAGCCAATAGCCCAGCGTGCATAATGCCAGTCCCTGAAGCCATAAAACTTAAGGAACAATTAAGACAACTATTAGAGCAAGGATTCGTCACACCTAGTGTCTCACCTTGGGGTGTGCCCATTCTCTTTCAAAAGAAGAAAGATGGAACATTAAGACTTTGTATTGACTACAGAGGATTGAATCAATTTAACATTAAGAATAGTATCCTATTCCTAGGATTGATGAACTTTTGGAGATCGATTAAGTGGGACCCAAATGTTGACAAAGATAGATCTCAAATAAGGTTACTACCAGATCAGAATCAAGGAGCAAGACATTCTAAAGACAACATTCAATACTCGCTATGGGCATTATGAGTTCACAGTTATGCCGTTTGGATTGACTAATGCCCCGGCAACATTCAATCGTCTTATATAGGAGGATATTCTCAGAGTACTTGGATGATTTTGTTCTTGTCTTCTTTGATGATATCTTAGTATACTCAAAGAATGTTGCAGACCATGAAGATCATGTGCGCAAAGTTCTGGAAATCCTAAGGAAACACAAACTCTTTGCAAAAGAAGAGCAAGTGTTCCTTCTTTGTTGACCAGGTTGAATACGTGGGATTCATAGTGTCAAAGGATGGGATTTCTCTTAACCCCGCAAAGATCCAAGCAGTAGTTAAATGGCCAGAACCCAAGTCAGTAAAGGAAGTCAGAGGATTCCTAGGGTTAATCAGATGGTATCGGATCTTTATACCTAGGTATGCTCAGATAGGGTCCCCTTTCACTAACCTTCTCAAGAAAAGTACACTTTTTCACTGGACTGCAATGTGGTGTCAGAGTGCCTTTGATAAACTAAAGACAGCCTTAGTAACCAACCCTGTTCTTAAATTGCTAGATTTTACCAAACCCTTTGAGGTAGTTAATATTGATGCCAGTGGACTTGCCTTAGGCATTGCCTTAGGCCGTGCTCAAATGCAGGAAGGTCATGCAGTGGCCTATGAATCTAGAAAAATCAGAACACATAAGAGGAACTATGCGGTCCACCATGACTTGGAGTTATTCTTAGTAGTGTATGCTCTGAAGTTGTGGAGACTATCTTTTCAGACAAAGGTTCACCTTGATGAAAAATCATCAAAGTCTGAAGTGGATCTTCACCCAAAGGGATCTCAACATACGTCAAAGGAGATGGATGCAGACCTTGCAAGAATTTGATTTTGAAATAAAGTATCGGTCGGGGAAAGAAAATGTGGTTGCAGATGCGCTCAGCAGAAAAGCCTCCTTGCTTGCAATAACAGTGGTGTCAAATCCATTGATCAATGAAGCAAAGGAGAAAATCATGCAAGAAAAATTCCTTGCCCCTATTGCTACTCTTCTGATGCAGGAAAGCAAGACTCCTCAGGAAATGAGTCAAGTTCTTGGATACAAACTGGATGAACGATGCATGTATTATAATAATTGGCTATGTATCTCCAATGATGAGGGAACAAAGGGAAGAATTCTGAGAGAAACCCATGATAGCCTGATAGCTGGACATCTAGGGTTTATAAAAACCTATATGTCTGTGAAGAAAAGATTCTTCTGGCCAGGACCCAAAAAGGATGGACTTGATCATGTGTGAAAATGCTTGATGTGCCAAAGAGTCAAGGCAGAGAGAGTCAAGATGCCAGGGAAACTGCAGCCTCTAGACATTCCATAGATGAAGTGGGAATACATCGGTATGGACTTTGTCACTGGATTACCTTCAGTGCAATCAAGTTTAGTGCAATCAAGTTACAACTCCATTTTTGTGGTAGTTGACAGGCTGAACAAAGTTGCCATTCTAATTCCAATGAAAGAAACATACTCTGCAGTGGATGTTTCCAGAGTTTTCCTTAAGGAGATCTTTAGATTGCATGGCTTACCTAGGAGGATAGTAAGTGACCGAGATCCCAAATTCACATCGAAATTCTGGACTACGTTTTTTGAAGCAGTAGGAACTTTCTTGGATCTCAGCACAGCCTATCACCCCTAAACAAATGGCTAGACGGGAAGGGTGAATCAAGTAATTGAAGATATCCTTCGGTCATGCTACAACACAAGGAACCCAAGAAGTGGTTAAGTCATCTACATTTGGTCTAATTTGCTTACAATGCTTCTTATCATCAGAGCATTGGGATCCAAAGCTTTGTATGGACAAGATTGCCTTACACCATTGACTTGGTCTGATCCATTGATTAGAGTCGAAATGTCCAGATAAATGCTTGACGACATGGACCAGCAGATGCAATCAATCCGTAAAGATATAAAGGCAGCCCGACAGGCAAAAGCAGTATGGAGATAAAAAGAGATCTGAGAGAGAGTTCGAAGAATCTGATATGGTCTTCATTCGAGCATGACCAAAAAGAAGTTCCTTATCCTTAGGGAAGTACAAGAAGCTCTCTCCCAGATACTGTGGGCCGTATGCTATCATAAAGAAAGTAGGCGATCTAGCCTACAAACTTCTTCTGCCTCCCCATGTCAAGGTACATGATGTATTCCATGTCAGCTTGCTTAAGAAATATGTATCTAGCCCGAGTCACATGCTTGATGAACAATTGATTTCTCCGATGACTCAAGGCCAGATGGTACTCCAACCTGAGGAAATCCTTGACATTCGGGAGAAGATTCCCAAGAGCAGAGTTCTCAGAGAAGTCTTAGTAAAGTCGAAGTTCTTCCCTCTAGAAGACGTCACCTGGGAGAAAGAAGAAGAGTTGGCAAAGGATTATCCCCACTTTGCGAGATGAGGACATCTCGCATTTTTCAAGTGGGAGAGGATGTAAGATTACTCCTCGGGCTGAATATTGATTAAGCCTCTACTTCAATCCCTTGTAATCATTCTATGTTTCTGAATACAAGAAAATATTATTTTTTCTTGTTTTCACTAGTAGTGAGAAAAAATTCTAGAGAGTGGCAAATCAATATTCGGATATTTTTGGATAAAATAAATTCTACAAATATCAAAAAAATGTTTCCTTGAAACAGAAAATAAAAATACATTTTCCAAGGTACATTTTCTGTTTCCTTGAAACAGAAAATAAAAATACATTTTACAAGGTGCAATTGGAATTAATAAAAATTTATTTAGAAGACCTTAGCCTAAGGGTCAAGATTTTTGATTTTTTTAAATTATGGTCCAATTAAGGTTACTATGGACCAAAAAGATTAATCCAAGTCTTGGGACAAGATAAATCCAAAGAATAAATGAAAATACCAAAAATGAGTAAATGCCCACATAAGATGAAGAGTTGACTAAGTACTAGGTTTATTAGTTAAAAATTATGAAGTATTAAAAAATGAGATATTTTGGAGTAATCATTCATTTTTGACACATGGGTAAGGAAAAGGGGGCCCTTCAAGGAGGCGCCTATTTCACATGTGTGGATGAGTTTTAAACTAAAAAATAATAGGATATTTTTATCTCTCCTCTCTCCTGGATCAAACCAAATAAAAAAGGGAGCCAAACTGGTCCAAATCTTGTCCAAATTCAGCCAAACTGAAGCTCAAAAATTCTAGAACTCAGTTTTACTTAGTTAGTGGCCTCCCTCACCTATAAATAAACCCTCATTCTCTTGTATGCTCATCTATGAACTAAACTATGCCGGTATTACTCTAAGTTAAGCTTATTTTCTATTATCCTCTAAAAACCCTCTACAAATTGAAGAGATTGGAGCTTCTCTCACTCTTCAATCTTCCTTGGAGACTCCAACAATATACCAAACCAACTGATTGGTTGGGGGCCTCTACTGTGATCAAAGAATCAAGTAATTTAGGAGGTAAAGTGTGGATTATTCTCTTCTTTTTCTTAAATCTCCAAATGTTTCTCTTCTCAACCCCTCTCAAGCTTAAGAAGAATTAACTTGAATGGATTTTGAATACTATTGAAGTTCTTTAATGTATTGTGAAGAAACACATAAATTTCCATTTATACTTAATTTATAATGGTTTTTAAGCATTTCTCTCTCTCCCCCACAGAATGGTCATTCCTATGACCTATTCTCAATTTGAATGAAGCTTCTCATGAAGCATTTCTCTAATCTAAAAGTAATTTCTATGCTTGTCTAATTGGAGGCCAAAATAATAGCTTTTTAATACTTTTATGCTATTTAATTTATGGTAAAATTAAGAATCAATCCATAATTGGATAACGATCCATATAGTGGTTATTCTAATCACAAGAATAATAATAAACTTTATTCTTTCAAATTTATTGAGAATTATCAGTAATAGTAGCGGAGCTATGGCAAAATTTCTGAAAAACAAACACATAAATCATTTTTATTTATATTATGAAAAGACGACTTCCTACTATATTCTAAGATTAATCATCCTAGATTAATTGAATGATTCTCATTATAATCATGGAAAATTGATTTTTATGTTTATGCATAAATAGTTAATTAAAAAAAAGAGAAATTTTTAGTAATCCATTTTTATGTTAAAAGAGTAATCCCCACCATGACAATGGAAATCCATGTATTTGAATGAAGTAAGAGAAAAATTGTGATGATAAAATAATGCATATTTTATTTAAAAATTAAAGAAGAATTTTAGTTAAATTTTTCTTTTTGCATGGATAAATTTAAATGATGAAAGAGGAATTCCCACCATATTGGAATTCAAATATTTAAATGCGGAAAGTGTAATTCCTAGTGTAAAGGAGTTAATGGAGATTTTTATTTAAATTTTAAGAAAAAATTTAGTTAAATTTATCTTTTTGTATAGATATGTTTAAATGATGAAAGAGGAATTCCCACCACATTGGAATTCAAATATTTAAATGAGGAAAGTGTAATTCCTAGTGTAAAGAAATTAATGGAGATTTTTATTTAAATTTTAAGAGAAAATTTAGTTAAAGTTATCTTTCTACATAGATAAGCTAAAATGATGAAAGAGGAACTCCCACCATATTGGAATTCAAATGTTTAAATGAGAAAAGTGGAATTTTTAGCTTAATGGAGCTAATGGATATTTTTATGTAATTTTTAAGAAGAATTTTAAATAGATTTAATTTATGATAAAAGAGGAATTCCCATGATAATTGGATTGCACTCATTGAAATGAGAAAAAGAAGGATTTTAAGTTTATTAAAAAAAGGTATTGATATTTTAGTTAAAAGAAGAATGGATAAAAAGGAAAGATTTTTGGGAATCAAATTTTGATACTGGATCTCGTTGGTTGGCCAGTTGGTCTTCAACAGAGAGTTCAGAGGATACATTTGTGTAATACAATGGACTCGGAATTTTGGAAAATGATGATCAGAAATATTATGATTTCTATTGAAGGATTATTTTTAAAGCCAATCCAATCTGTTATAAATGGCAAGTTCATATTGGGTGTGTACGTGGTATGCCTACCTTGATTTTTTGCATGAATCACCGGCTAGGGAGCCTGGGAACTCTTTTCCTACCCGGGCAACAACCCAACCAAATCTTTATAAAGGAATCCCACCAATTCAGTGGTTGGCCTAACCCATGGGCCTCGGATGGGGTTAGGCTGGATCGGAGGACTCGTGAAAAACAACTAGATACGATTAGTTACGTTATTTAGTTTTATATCCTGAGAAGACCTTGTTCTGTGGGAGGGGATCATCCGCTGTGCCTCGTAAATGAGAAAAAAAGCGGTGATTCCATGGACCAAGTGTAAGTCTCTTATTGATCTGATCATGTGACTTTAGGTTTGGTGAAATCAGTTTATCTAGTTAAGACTTGACTCGTTAGAGTAATTTCTTGGTTAGAAGATTTTTTCCAATTGGCGGAATTGCCCGTGCCTTTCGGGCGAGGGGTCTTCTGAGCCTGGGGGGCTGCTCGGGCTAGCCTCTCGTCTCGGACATCCGCGAGCCAGGCCCTGAGTGTGTGGCCGACCGGGAGGCCAACGCGGCAGAAGCCCCAAAGCGGGCAGGGGACCTCACATGGATCATCGCCAAATGGAAGGTGTTGCTCATTGATGTGCTCTCCACTCTCTCTTTCTCTCATGAGCTACCCTTTTCCTCTCCTCCTCTTAAACTTGGTGGATGGGGAGAAGTCTAGTTCTATCACGTTTTTGACTCCTACAACTTTCAGAACCCATTCTCAAGGAAGCTAAGAGACTAAAATCTTTGAAGGCTCAATGATGGGATAGTACTAGAGATAAGTGTGGGATAGTACTAGAGATGTGTGATTATATAGGAAAAATAGATTATCTACTTTAAATCTCATTCGATTTCCTATCTAATATTATATCAACATTAGGAAAGTCCCCAAAAAGGGCTAGCCTTAGGCAAGTCCAATAGGGGTTATGTGTAGTGAGAGATTGGATAATTAAGATAAACATAAAGATAATTAAAGATAAACTATTATCCACTTAAAAATCAATATTATTAATAATATTTAATAACAAGTCTAAATATGTATCATTACTAGATATATAAATATATCTTTTATTTTATAATTATGTAACTATATTTTATTTATTTTGTAATTATGTAACTACATTTTCTTTTATAATGTATTTTTTTTAAATTTTATTGAAAGGTTTATCCTACACAAAATATTTTCAAGAAATATTAAATTTAAAATTTTATTTTTTTAAAGTTGACTAACATGAACTTTAAAAATAATATTATTGATCGAATTCCAAAATATTATCCTTTAAAATTAGTGATTTTAAATTCTTTTATATAAATAAGGTATATATATTTTATTATTTATTTCTCTAAATTACTAAATTAACTTTTTCAAAAATATGTTTTTGAAAAATAATGGGGAGGTGGGAAGGAGGTGCCACGTGTCACATGCATGCATGACACGTGGCATGTGGCACTATTATGGATAATGTGGCAATTCCATGATGTGGCATGCCATGTCACCAAGTGTGAGGTGGCATGTAAAGGTGGCAAGAACATGTGGCATTAATGATGATGAGGTGGGGAGTCAACTAGGTTTGTGAGATCCCACTACCCCCTCTGCGCACCCCCCTCTGCGCATCAGACTCCCAGATGATAGTAGCAGCGGAAGTAACTTCCTCTTGTGCGGGGCACGGTTTCTCACTGGGCAGCACGAGACTAAGCTGGTGGTCATTCCAAAAACTAAAACCGAGAAAATTTTTCACACTCGAAAAACGGGGACGATTCCACCATTTATATTTTCTTAACGAATTTTTCTAATGAGGTCAAGATACTGAAGTAACCTTCATCTGAATAAACCAGATAGAAGGGAAACTATTACAGACTTAACTTGAAGGGATCAACACTTTTGTCCTAATTGAATCAGGCACAACCGTTGATCTATTTAGCTGAGAAGTCTTCAGGCTTTAAATTAACTACTCGAGTTCTAAGCGTAATCCTATTAATCAATTTTATTATTAAAACTCTACTGATTCCAGCCTAGCCCCATCTGGCCCATGGGTTAGCCACCACCCAACCATTGGAATAGTAGAACCAGACAAGTAATCACCCACCCATAATTGAAAGCTTTTCTTAACTTTTGCTTTAGAATACAAATACTCACACACTCCTCTTTAAACTTTAATTTATAAAACAATCCATTGACAAACAATTACTCGGTACACATGTCACAACTCAAAATTTCCATTCAATCCTTGTTTCTCACAAAATAGTATCACTCTGGACTCTCCGTTGAGACCAGCAGGTCAACAACGAGATCCAGTAAACTGATTACAATAATTTTCTTGTCATCATATACATATATATATCTTCCACAACATACATAGTATCACTCTGGACTCTCTGTTGTTGTTGAGACTAGCAGATTAACAACGAGATCCAGTAATTAACAGATTACAATAATTTTCTCATCATCATACACATATATATATCTTCCACGACATAAGCACCGCGAGCCCGTGCATCACCTCGTTAGAACCCTCCAGGATCCTCCTTAGGTGTCCTGGCACTTCACTTAGGGACCGCTGCGTCGGCCCTCACCCATCGTACCGGAAGCACACCATTTTACATACCCAGGCTGGTCAAAGGTTTTTACCGCATGAGCCGTCCTTTGAACACTCCCCATCACCAGTTGTTGCAACCGAACTTCCCTTAGAAAAAACACATATATCAAATGCTCCCTCCAGCATTCTGGCGCGTAAGACAGACCTTTAAGAAAACAGGGTTTCTATGCAAGTTTTCAGTTTTGATTTTCTTTTGAATACAATGGACATATCTTAATTCCGTATCCCAAGACTTCTAGATCACAGGTCTAGATTCTCAAGCAAAATTTCTCAAATTCTGTAATCTTGATCCTCAGATCAAAATCAAAGGTCTTAACTTAGTTTCAGATTCGGTGGGTGTAAGAAAGCATTATGGGCCCAAGGCCATGGACAACTAGTAAGTAGGTGTGAACTCTTGGGTGGAGTATAAATACCAATGTAAATGGGATTATGGCTCATTCATGATAATGTTATCTATTCCAAGAATCAATGGTGAGCTTCTCCCGTGAGATGCTAAGTGGTGACTCCTTCATGAGCCACTCCCTTGGTGAGGGACTAACCCACCCCAGTTACTTTCTTTCATTGGTATCAGAGCATGGCTTTTGATCCATGATTAGTAATTTTTCTTTTCTTCTTCTCATTTCATGAAATTTCTGCTTCATTTGATTCATGGGGGAAGGGGATATGGCTAAGGTAGAGTTTGTGGTTCAAATCTGAGCACATGGACCTATTTTTTTTGAATGAGTGGACCAAATTGGGAAAAATTTCTATTCTTGATTAGCAGTTGTTAATCAAAAACGTTTTTTTTGTTTGGGAGCTTTCTTGCAAACCCTAGCCATGGAATCTCAACATGAGCAAAGGGCATTGAGTCTCTCATGTATCTAGCAATGTTTTATGAAGTATTTCACCTATTTTCCATGAGCAATGGGACTCCCAATGTGGCTGAAAATCACTACCAAAGCTGCCCACGTTTTTCACCAAAGTGACCCTAATCTTCATCTCCTTCAACAAATTCAAGCATTAAGGCTTCCCGGGTGACATTGGTGAGTTGTTCCATCACTTCCTTACAATTTTGAAGCATTCTTTCAAGCTATGGAGTGAATTAGGGTTTTATTACACATAAAACCCTAATTTTAAAAAATTGGACTTTAATCATGGCCATTCATGCTGCTCTTTATGCATTATGAATGCTTGAATGCTACACATAGCCATTCAATGCTATGCCTTGCATATTGGCATAAGTGAGTATAGCTTTTGGCACATTTGGGGGATTGAATAAAATGTTTTGGGTTGGAAGCCCACTTTTTGGTGACACCGTTTTCCATTGCCGATTGCACGTTTTTGGTCATAACTCTCTCATACAAACTCCGTTTTTGGAGTTCTAGTACTCTTTCACTTTTGTACTGGATTTTCTAGTCCCGAGCAGGAACTTGCGCCCAGAACACGACCCGAGATCACCGCTCCGTGACACTTGGATGTTGTTGATGTATGTGGAAATGTATTGACATTGCCATGAGTGGATGTGATGAAGGAAGCACTATGAACCATGTATTATGATATGAATGAGCATGAGTCATGCTATAAATCAATTGTAAGTCAACTCTACTCATTCATTTGAGCTTGTAACTCACGATTTTATTCCTAGAATCTAGAATGAAGTAAGGGTACCTTGGCATTTGGAGGAGAGGCCAAGGGGAGAATGTCTTGAATCTTCCTTGCCGTTAGTGCCGGGTAACGCGGTAAGGAAGAGGATTAGGTACTTGGTGGTAAAGAAATGGCCTCAACCTTCACCTTGGATGTAAACTTGGTGAAGGGGTGAGAAGTGCTTGGCCGGGAGATCGGCAAGCATCGACGCGCTTCATCGACCACTTCATTCGACTTGAGCAAACAAGCAAATCCTCTACATCGACTTCTTATGCAAAAGGACAAAATTGATGCCATAAGGTCACATGCTCAGATGGAAAAATGATTGAGGATTGAATTGCTTACAGTGGTCAAATGCATAAGGATTTTAATACTTGATTGAGATGCTTTGATTTGATTGAGATTTGGTGCAAAAAGAGGAGAGACCATGGCAAAATTTTTGTAAAATTTGCCTACTTGCAGCCAGGACAAATCCTTGAATTTCTAGGGTTTTTCAAAAGATTTTCAAATCTGTCCTGAAAGCTCTTCAATCTACCCGAAAACCTCTTTCAAACAAGCTAAAGATCACTCAAATCGGAGTAGTATTGAGCGGTCAAAGTTAAGAGTTGACTTTCAGCTAGAACAGTTGACTGGTCAAAGGCTGTTGACTTTTTCAAATCTATTTTTGGGGATCCTTACTTGTCTCGTCAAGAGCTTCTCATTGATATAAAGATCACCCAAATCGGATAAGAATTGAGCGGTTAACATCAAGAGTTGACTTTCAGTCGGTATAGTTGACTGGTCAAAGGTTGTTGATTTTTTCATATCTGTTTTTGGGGATTCTTATTCGTCTCGTCAAGAGCTTCGCATCGATATAAAGATCACCCAAATCGGATACCGTTTGAATAGAGAAAAAAAAATCAAGTAAGTGGTCTTGCAAGGAGGGATCAATTACGCGCATGGAAATGACTAGAGGAGGTCAAAACAAGGGAGCCCGGAATGAAAATGATCAAAGACAACCGGAAGCAATGATGGCAACGAGTTCATCAACGAGGAATGAAGAAAGTTCAACCATAAAAGCACCATCTCCAGATGAATCTCAGCCAGTGGAAATGCCTCAATCTTTGGGAACTACTCCGCTAACAGTGGACATGATGTTAATGGCTATGGAGAGTATGTTTCAAAGGATTGAAAATAACCAAACAAATCGGCAACAACAATTTGGTGAACACCTCATGGAACGGTTCGACAAGCGACACCACTACCTGGATGACGTGATGCAAAGAGGGTTAAAAGACTTGGAGAAAGCCATTAGTGCATTGGCTCCTCTCAAGCTCAACCAAGAAGCCGATATGAATGCAATGGATGGTGTACATTATAATGCCAAACATGATGGAAAGCCTTCTATGCCAGAAGAGAACGAAGTAAGACAAATGATGCCACATTCTTCTTACATGGACAACGGCAAGAGACCTATGGGTGATGCTTCTTATGAGAGATCCAATGCCAGTATTCCAAGAACTTCATCCTTTATGCAAGATGCAAGAAGAGGGTATGAACAGAAGGGATTTAAAGATGCAGGTGATTGGCAATTGGAAGATGAGCAAATGCATAGACACTTGGGTGAAGGAAGAGGATTTGATGATCCAAGAGCACAGCAGAGGGGTTCAAGAATGCATGGTGATTTTGACAATGCTGTGAAGGACAAAATCATATTTAATAAGTTCAAAGGAGAATCAAATTCTATCGAAGACTTTGAAGAGTGGGCAAACAAGATGGATCTCTACTTCGAAATCAGCCCAAGGAGCGAGATTGCCAAAGTCTACTTCGCCTCACTTCATCTTGAAGGTTTTGCTCACACTTGGTGGAGGAGGAAGCAATCTCATGGTTATGTCATCACTACTTGGGAAGAATTCAAGAATGACATGGCAGAAGAGTTTACTTCTCGCATGCAAAGGGACAATCACATTGTGGAATGGGACAAGCTAGAGCAAATCACTATCGTGAAGGAATATTCTCATAAGTTTCTAAAGCTTCTATTATACTTGGACGACTTTGATGAGCATTATCTTGTTGTCAAGTATATAAGGGGCTTGAAAGCTCCTATTGGTGGTGATGTCAAGTCTCATGAACCTGCCACTTTGAAGAAGGCAATGATTCTTGCAGAAATTCATGAAGAGAAGTATTTGACAAAGTGGGCTAGCAAAGGGAATATCAAAGGGGAAGTGATCACAAGGACTGACATGGGTTCTCATGCAAACACAAGACCTAATCTTCCAAGATGTCCTACCGTGTATGGTAGAGGGTCTAATAGACTTCCATTTAAACCACCATTTATGTCCAACAAAGCTACATACAATGAGTCCAAGCCAGCAAATGGGGGTTCAAAAAGCAAGGTTATCAAGGAGGACCGTTTGCATGAAATGAGGCTCAAAGGTCTATGTTTCAAATGTGGAGAAAAATGGAACAAGGATCACTTCAAAGTATGCAAATCCAAGGATATTTCCATAAGCTACATTATCACCGAGGACAATGCTAATCATGAGGAGGAGGAATTCCTTGAATGCAATGATGCCTTAGGATGGGGAGATCCTCATGAGGGTGGAGGTTCTCATGATGATGGTTTTGATGAAGAAAATCTCGAGTTTCCTTTTGATCCGGGTGGGAAACTAAAGTTTGCTCATGACAAAATGGATGATGGGATGCCTCTATGCATGTGGAATGAAAACAATAGTGCACATACTACCTTGTGTACAATCTCTCATGATGCTTATGTGGGAAGTAAGGGTGCCAACACATGGAGATTGAAGATCAAGGTGAATGGGAGAACAGCATATGCACTCATTGATACTGGAAGCACGCATAGTTTTGTCAATAAAAGGTCTTTGAACACTCTCAAAATGCAACCAACTTCTTTACCAAACAAGCACATGGTGCAAGTGGCCAATGGTGATTCAATGGGTTGCAATATGAAGTGTCAAAGTATAGAATTGGAGTTGTCCAAGAGCTACTCTTGCAAAGTTGATCTTTTGGTGATTGAGTTGGGACCAATTGACATAGTACTTGGATGTGATTGGCTGTCCACTTTGAACTCTTTTACCATGAACTTACAGAAAAGTTTCATGAGTTTTGTGCATCATGGAGGGGTTATTACATTGAATGGAATGCAAGGGTCCAAGCTCTTCATGATCAATGCTACTCAAATGAAGAAAGAGTTCAAGAAAGAGGGCTATGTTTATGTACTACAGCTTTGCAAAGAGGAAGATAATAGCAAAAAGGATTGCATCGAAAATGTGGACATGGTTAAGCTACTCAAGGATTATGAAGATGTGTTTACCATGCCAAAATCAATGCCGCCAAAGAGGAGTGTTGATCACGCTATTGATTTGGAACCAAATGCCAAACCAATCAACAAGCCTCCCTATCGTTTGTCAAAGGTTGAAAAGGAAGAGGTGGCAAAGCAAGTCAAAGAACTCATTGACATGGGATGGGTTGAACCAAGTCAATCTCCTTTTGCTTCTCCGGTGCTACTTGTGAAGAAAAAGGATGGTACTTTCCGCATGTGCATTGATTACCGTGATTTGAATAAGATCACCATCAAAAATCGTTTTCCAATACCAAGGGTGGATGATCTTTTGGATGAGTTGAAGGGTGCCACATGCTTTTCAAAGATTGATTTGCGTTCCGGATACCATCAAATAAGGATGAAAAGTGGTGATGAGTTCAAAACAGCATTTCGTACAGAAAGGGGTCTTTACCAATTCATGGTTATGCCGTTTGGATTATGCAATGCACCGGCAACTTTTCAAGCATTGATGAACAAAGTGCTTCAACCTTTCCTCTACAAGTTTGTATTGGTCTTTTTCGACGACATACTTATCTATAGCAAACATGAGGAAGTGCATTTGAAGCACGTGAAAGAGGTTTTGGAGGTCTTGAGGCAAAACAAGTTGTATGTTAAGGAGACAAAATGTACCTTCATGGCACATGAGGTGGAATATTTGGGTCACATTGTGAGCAAGGATGGCATTTGTGTGGATCCAAAGAAAGTGGAATGTATTAGGAATTGGCTGGTTCCTTCAAACACTACTCAATTGAGGGGATTTTTGGGGTTATCTTCATTCTATAGGTGCTTTATTGCCCACTATGCAGAAATTGCAGCCCCAATGACGGACAAATTGAAGAAGGAAACCTTCTTTTGGGATGCCATTGCCAACAAAAGCTTTGAAGATATGAAGAAGATGCTCACATCAGCACCTATTTTGGTATGTCCAGACTTCACCAAACCTTTCACAATAAGGGCGGATCCAAGTGGAAGAGGGATTGGTGCGGTACTTTACCAAGACCATGGAGTCATTGCTTATGAAAGTAGAAAGCTGAATGACAAAGAAAGAGAACTCCATGTGTATGAGCAAGAGATGATTGCTATACTCCATGCTATCAAGAAATGGCACCATTACTTATATGGGAGTCATTTTTATGTGAGAAGTGATCATAGGGTGCTGAAGTATTTCCTCACACAACCCAATTTGTCTCCTAAGCAAAGAATGTGGGTAGCAACACTACAAAACTATGATTTTGAAATCACATACACAAAGGGCAAAGAAAATGTGGTTGCCGATTCCTTGTCTCGTATGTGGGCCTGCTCATTGTATGCTATTTGTGAGGTGCATAAAGATTGGATCATGGAGATACAAGAAGAGTACTTGTTTGATGAAGAAACCTCACAAATAGTGCAGAAATTACAGCAAGGTGTATGTGAAGAGTTACCCCATTATGAGCTGAAAAATGGTCTCCTCGACTACAAAGGAAAAGTCTACTTGGTTCCTACTTCATCATTTATCAAGAAGACCATGGAAGAGATGCATTGTACTCCTATGGTGGCTGGTCATTTGGGTGTCTACAAAACCTTTGATGCAATAAGGAAAAGTTTCTTTTGGAAGGGGATGTGGAAGAGCATTCATGCTTATGTAAGTGGGTGCCGGTCATGTCAATTGAACAAGGATCCTACACATAAACCGGGAGGTTTGCTTCAGCCATTGCCCATTCCCGAAGGCAAATGGAGTCATATATCAATGGATTTCATTACTAACCTTCCGCGCACAAAGAAAGGGTGGGACAGCTTGTATGTTGTGGTGGATAGATTGACCAAAGTGGCCCATTTCATTCCTTCCAAGGTCACATATTCAGCCCAAAATGTTGCCAAGCAATTTGTTGATGGGGTTTTCAAGTTGCATGGTATGCCGTCACAAATTGTGAGTGATCGTGATGTCAAATTCATGAGCACTTTTTGGAGAACATTGTTTGAATATATGGGAACCAAGCTTACTCCAAGCACCGCCTATCATCCCGAAACCGATGGTCAAACAGAAAGAGTAAACAAATGGGTGGAAACATATCTACGCTACTATTGTCATGATACTCAAAGTACATGGGATGATTGGTTACCTTTGGCTGAGTTTGCTTACAACTCAACATATCATGTGAGCATTGGCATGTCACCCTTTGAGGCTTTATATGGTTACAAGGTCAATTTGCCTATGTTGGTGGGTACATATGAGACTTCTAACCATAATGCCAAGGAGGAAGCTGAAAGGATGCAAGCGTTGTTGTAACAATGCAAAAGTAATTTGAAGGTTGCACAAGAGAAAATGAGACAATATGCAATGTTCATCGAAGACCATTGGAATTCAAAGTGGGAGATTGGGTTCTTTTGAGAATACCAAAGTCAAGATATGCGTCTTTGAAGGGAAGCACCAACACCAAACTAGCTCATCACTATTATGGTCCTTATCAAGTGATACGAAGAGTTGGGGAGGTTGCATATCAACTCTTACTTCCATCTACAACAAAGATTCATGATGTGTTTCATGTCTCTCACTTGAAAGGATATGTGGGTATGATCGATCAAATGGTTGATGAGTTACCTCCAATGAATGAAGAGGGAATGATTGAATACATTCCAGAAGCTATCTTGGGTACAAGGAAAAAGGTACTTCGCACTCGTACCTTGGTGGAGTATCTTGTTCAATGGAAAGGTTTACCTAAGGAAGAAGCTTCATGGCAACCTATTTCAGCATTGGAGGGATATGAAGCATTGATAGAGCAATATGGGTTGGTGTAAATTCAGCCACATGGAACATTCTTCTCCGAATTTGGGGTATTCATTTGAGGTTTCGAGGACGAAACCATTGGGGAAGGGATGGTTTGTAAGAAAGCATTATGGGCCCAAGGCCATGGACAACTAGTAAGTAGGTGTGAACTCTTGGGTGGAGTATAAATACCAATGTAAATGGGATTATGGCTCATTCATGATAATGTTATCTATTCCAAGAATCAATGGTGAGCTTCTCCTGTGAGATGCTAAGTGGTGACTCCTTCATGAGCCACTCCCTTGGTGAGGGACTAACCCACCCCAGTTACGTTCTTTCAGTGGGTGATTTGAGTGTAGATTACTGAACTAATCACATCGTCTATTCTTGAAACTGATGAAGGAATTATGTCTTGGTCATAGTCTGATTCAGGTTTTTAGACTGGAAAGGTTCTCTCTGAACTCTCTTTATTGAAGGGTAATATTTCAATTACTACTTTACTGAATTTCTTTCATTGAGTATTTGCTTAACTAAATTCAAAACTAATCACGAATTCCTATGAGGGATAAATTAATCATTTAACTAAAATTCTGACTTCGATAGATTTTTTGAATTTTCTCATTATCATCCTAGAGAATATGAAACGGTAAAATTTTCTTTCACAGAGTATTTACTTAATTCATTTACCCATATTCATGGGATTCAAACAAGGATTAAAGAGAACTCTTATTTTGATATAAAAATTCTCTATACATATATTTATGCATAAAATCCAACTTCTATGGGAATAACACTTTTATATAAAAGAAAATCCTTTTATGCATCTATTTATGCAAGAAAATCAATATTAGTGAAAGTAACACTTTTACAGTAAAAAAAACATTTTATGCACCATTTTATGCATAAAAATCTATTTTGATGAAAGTAACGCTTTTATATATATAGTAAAAAAATATTATTTTATGCATCTATTTATGCATAAAAATCCATTTTGATGAAAGTAACACTTTTATAATAAAAAATATTCTTTTATGCATCTATTTATGCATAAAAATCCATTTTTATGAAAGTAACACTTTTATAATAAAAAATATTCTTTTATGCATCTATTTATGCATAAAAATCCATTTTGATGAAAGTAACACTTTTATATAATGAAAAAAAATATTCCTTTATGCATCTATTTATGCATAAAATCCATTTTGATGAAAGTAACACTTTTGTAATAAAAAATCAACCAATATGCATCTTTCTATGCATAGAACTTAAATCTAATGATAATCACTCTTTTATATAAAAAAAATAACCAATATGCATCTTCCTATGCATAGAACTTATATCTAATGAAAATCACTCTTTTATAATAAAAAAAATACCTAATATGCATCTTTCTATGCATAGAATTTATATCTAATGAAAATCACTCTTTTATAATAATAAAAAATATCCAATATGCATCTTTCTATGCATAGTGTTTATATCTAATGAAAATCACTCTTTTATAATTAAAAAAATAACCAATATGCATCTTTCTATGCATAGAATTTATATCTAATGAAAATTACTCTTTTATAATAATAAAAATAGCCAATATGCATCTTTCTATGCATAGAATTTATATCTAATAAAAATCACTCTTTTATAATAATAAAAATAATCAATATGCATCTTTCTATGCATAGAATTTAAATCTAATAGAAATAACAGTTTTAGAATAAATATATTTCTACTATGCATTTTTCTATGCATAGAATGAAAATGACACTTTTAGAATACACAAATGATAGGGATTATTCTTTTAGAATAATAAAAGATAAAACTTATTTCACAAAATTTTAGAAAATTTTGCCATAACCTCCTTTGTATGGCTGACCATTTTTTAATTTTTCCTACTTTAATTTACTTTAAAATTAATCCAAATTGGTTTAAATCATTCTAGACTAACCAAATTTCACTTTTAAAAGAGAACAATATGAAAAGTTTAATTCCAACAATTAGATTACTTAACTAGGATAGAGAAGGGCTGATTTTAAGAATGAGAGAAGGGGAAAGCCTTTCCAACAAGGCATAGCATCCATTTTTCATTTCAAACAAAACAAAAATTAGAAAAACATTAAAAGAATAAAGAAAAATATAAGATTCCTAACTTACATGAATTATGGGAGCTTTCCTTTGGCTTGATGGTTTGAGGGATCTACTCTTGTTTGCAACAAGAGTGGCCACCAAATCTTTAGAAGAGGGAATATTCAAAAACTAGTGAATTATTAAGAAATTCATAGTTCTTGGCTCTTGGGAGGAGTAGAGTAACATTGTATAAAACACTATTAAGCTTCAACAAAGGGGGAGGCTTCTATTTATAGGAAAAAGTGAGCTCCTAACCAAGCAAACTGATTCTAGAATTTTCGAGATCAGTTTGGTCAAATTTTGACCATTTTTAGATTAGTTTAGCCTACTTTTTGAAACTAGACTTGAATTAGGAGAGATGAGAGATGAAATATCTCAATTTTTGATAATTTAAAACTCCACTACACATGTGAAATAGGTGCCTCCTTCATGAGGGGGGAATTCCCATTTGTGAGGTGTTAAAAATCCATTTTTTTAGTATTTCCTTTTGTCCTTAGTCCACTCTTCATCTTACATGAGTATTTACTCATTTTTTTGGGGGGGGGATTTTTATTATTTCTTCTATTTATCTTCTCCACACATTTGGATGAATCTGATTGGCCCCTCAAATTAATTTAAAATTTTCAGAAAATCTGGACCCTTAGGATAAGGCCTTCTAAATAGATTATAATTGATTTCTAATGCACCTTCTGAAAATCTTTTTGAACTTTTGTTTTGGGGGAACTTATTTTAATAAGAAGAGATATTTTTCCATCCAAAAATATTCAAAATTTGAATAACCTCTTTCTAGAATATTTTCTCTCTCTAGGCCAAAATAGCTAGAAACAAGATCTTTTATATTTCTGAGAAGAGGGATTTGATTACAGGGGAAGATGCTGGACATCTTGAGAGGCTGGGGAGGAGTCTTACATTCTCTCCCACTTGAAAAACGCGAGATATCCTCATCTCGCAAACTGGGGGTAATCCTGTAACAGTTTGGCTTCTTTCTCCCAGGTGGCATCTTTAAAAGGATAGAACTTCCATTTAACTAATAATTATCTCAGAATTCTGTTCCTAATGAGAACCTTTTCTCAATCATTAAGGATTTCTTCAGGTTGGAGTTCCATCTGCCCTTGGGTTGAAGAAGTGAAGATTTCATCATCAAGCACATGATTCGGGCTTGGTACATGCTTTTTTTGTCTTTGCTCGTATTAACAAGAGCTTTAGAACTTGACATATGAGAATAGAGTCTTCTAATACCTTGTCTTTTGATTGAAATAATCCAATAATCTCCAAGCTTTATCTCCTCTTACTCATATTGTGACTCTTCTCTCTTTCTAAGATCTATGGCAAAATAGTCTTCTCCTACAGATCTACAGCATAGTATTCTTTCTCTAAAAGAAAAGCTATGGAGTTTTGGTCTCTTCCTCCGAAAGACCATAGAAATCTAAGCTTATTTTCTGAGATATTAGATAAGAATGAAGGGATATATGCATCTCAAACTCTAGGATTACCTTGAGGCTACTTACTGCCTTCTCACAGTTTTCTCTGTGTAGAGACCTGACAGAAACAGCAAATTGTTTCGACCATAACTCTTTGATAAAAACTGAGAATATAGTCATAAAACCACTCAAAAGAACGGGAAGGCATCTGGTCTACAAGCCTACGCGAGCAGAATAGGCAAAAACATATGTATAAGCCACAAACGCGCCATCTTTAGAAACTCGTTGTTTTTCCACATTTTTAGTATGCATGGACTCTAAATGTGTAAAAGTACTCTAAATATGATCTCTTATCACCTAAAATCGAAATTCTATTTTTGAGGATACTTATCTCTTAATAGAACTATTCTTATGTTCTTATTTCTTTTAGGATTTTTGGAGCTAATATTTTTATTCTAACACTTTCCTAATGTTTCTAGCCTTGTTATCTCACTCTTCTCTAATTACACTCTCTTTCCTTATTGAAATCTATATTAAAAGAGACACACACATACATGGCTTGGGAGGGACCTTACAATGGAATGGTATGAGATTCATGATAATCCTCCTCCTGTTATAGTAAATTGATTCACTATAACGCGAGGAAGATTGTTTTGCTTTGACTGGCCCTTGGTCTCGCGTTATGGTGAATCAATTCACTATAACGCAAGTTCAAAGGGCAAAGGATTCACGATAATCCACCTCGCATTGGTGTCAATTGATTCACCATAATGCGAGGAGGATTATTGTGCTTTCAGTGGCCCTTCATCTTGCGTTATGGTGAATGGATTCAACATAACGCGAGGAAGTGCAAATTGCTTTCTTAGCCGTGACCCTCTCTCGCGTCATGGTGAATTGTTAATCATGTACTACTGAATAGCTAAGTTTTTTGCACTTGCTTGCGTTTTCAAATGGCTCGTGTAAGGCATACAGCTAGACCCAAGGACAATGCAGGTCCCTCATCTAGTGGGAAGAAGATGGGCACTCTGAATGCCTCAAGATCAAGGAAATCAAGCAATCCTTCCCGATTATCCAAACTGCAGCCTAGACAAAGGTGTTTCGTAGAGCATTCATCACTGCTGCAAGAAATCACACGATTTATGAAGCATCCCACTACTGCTATTCCAAGATTACCTTTCCAGAGGCTTGTCAGGAGAATTTGCGAGCGAAATGGAGTTTTGTTTAGGTGGAAGGAATCGGCCCTATTTTGCTTTGCAGGAGGCCTTAGAGGATTGGATGATTGAATTTTTTTTGGATAGTTACGTCCTTGCGGCCCATGCACACAGGGTCACAGTGATGAACAAAGATTTTTTCAGCCTAGTAGCCCTTCGTTTTAGATATGATAAGCTACTTAGGCCAATTATAATTATTGATGCACGAATGGTGTAAATTTTGGATGTCCGTCTCGTTCAAAAAGTGAGAATTGAAGAGGTGACGGAGGGAGTTCCAGAACATGAACATGAGACTCGGGTAAATTTTCGGACAAGCACTCAAAGGAAACATCATGTGGCAATGCTTGCATTGCAAACAAAAAGAGAAAATGTTCGTACACTCCACGCTATGAATCGGGAGGCGCTTCAATTTTTGTTGCAGGAGTTCTATGTACCCTATCATATTAGAGAGCAAAGATGTTATTTCTCGATTCATGCTGAGGAGATAAACATTTTGTTTGATCCTAGAACTGAAGTCAACGACAAAGTGCTCAGATGTGTTTTAAGGTATACTCTTTTCTTTGTCCTCCCATAATTTTTCATTCTTGGCTCTTAAAAGTTTATGTCTAACTCTTGATATGTTTTCTTGTGAAGTTTTGTTATTTCACAATTGCCCGAGGATATACAGCATCGGGTGTTCTAGATTGATTCGCTAGTGTGTCAACACTTTTGCTAGTAGAGTCAGTTCCCTACCTTGATGTGCTGAACTGGTTTTGGGAGGTCCAGCTGGACGATGCTCGAGTAATTTTTTTGGCATATCATGAAAAGTGAGTTTGTCTCTATATCTCTCTTGCATGATGTTTATATGAATCACCATACATGAGTTATATAGTGCTTCCTTTGGCACGTGCTCTCGCTTCACAGTGAATCGATTCACCACAATGCGAGGAGGCATTTTGTTTTTCATGTGGCTTGAAACTAATAGAAATCTATTTGGATGTGATGCAGTGCCCATTGGAGTCTTGTTCTAGTCGATGTCCAAGACAATGTTATTTACTTTGCAAATTCGGCACCTGGTGTCCATGGTAATGTTTTGCTGTAAGTTAAAATCATTACAATACATATTATTGTTTAAGTTAGAAGTTCGGATTGATCAGGATATTGATTGGTCTTTGTTTGCAGTGGTGTCAAGAAACTAATGGCTGCTTATGAGAGCGTGAGCATGGACATCGACACCCTGGAGCGAGCGACCATTCGAAGGGTTAGTGTGTCCAAACAAGATGATGATTATAGCTATGGGTGGAGGGTTGCTCTCAATTCATTGTTTGTACTACAGAGCATTTTTCAGCTCCCTTTAGAGGATGTATGTAAGATTCCTCCCCAGTCTCTCAAAATGTTCCCCTGTAATCAATTCCCTCTTCAGAAATATAAGAGATCTTGTCTCTACCTGTTTTGACATAGAGAGAGAAAATATTCTAGAGAGAGAATATTCAGATTATGAATATTTTTGGATAGAAAAATAACTTATCTTATTAAAATAAGTTTCCTTGAAAAAGAAATTCAAAAAGAACTTTCCAATGTGCAATTAGAATTAATTGAAAATGGATATGAAGGACCTTAGCCTAAGGGTCTAGATTTTCAGAAATTTTGGATTATGGTTCAATTAAGGTTCCTATGGACCAATAAGATCAATCCATGTGTGGGGAGGAGATAAATCCAATTTTGTAAAAGATGATACCCAAAAATGAGTAAATGCTCACATAAGATGAAGAGTTGACTATGTACAAGGTTTATTAGTAAGAAACTATGAGTAATATCAAAAATATGAGATATTTTGGGTATCCAAAAATGAGTAAATACTCACATAAGATGAAGAGTTGAAAATGTACAAGGTTTATTAGTAAAAAACTATGAGCAATATTAAAAATATGAGATATTTTGGGTATCCAAAAATGAGTAAATGCTCACATAAGATGAAGAGTTGAAAATGTACAAGGTTTATTAGTAAAAAACTATGAGCAATATTAAAAATATGAGATATTTTGGGTATAATGATTCTATTTTGACACATATGTAAGGAAGGGGAGTCCATTAAAGGAGGTGCATATTTCACATGCTTGAATGAGTTTTAAACTCATAAATAATGTGATATTTTATCTCTCCTCTCTCCTAATTCAAGTCTAGTTGCAAAAAGTTAGCTCAACTGACCTAAAAATGGTCAAAAATTGACCAAATTGAGTTGGAAAATTCTAGAATCAGTTTGTTTGGTTAGGATCTCACTTTTTCCTATAAATAAAGGTCTTCCCCTTTGTTGAAACTCAACAATGTCTAATGCATTGTTACTCTACTCCACCCAAGCAAAGAACTATGAATTTGTTAATAATTCATTAGTTTTTGACATTTCCTTCTTCCAAAGATTGGTGGCCACTCTTGTTCAAACAAGAGTTGAACCCTCAAACCATCAAGCCGAAGGAAAGCTATCAAAGTCATTAGTAAGTTGGTGGTTCTTCTTTCTTTCAATTATTTTATGGATTTTTATGGTTTTAAAATGGTTTTTATGCTTTATGCCTTCTCTATAATGTTAGGCCTCATTACAAAAGGCATTCCCCTCTCTTCTCTAACAAAACCAACCATTCTCTATCCTAGGTGAATGGTTAAGTGATTAATGCCAAATTTTTATAATGTTTATCTCAATTAAGTGAAAAAAATATTTACTTTAGGATAATTTTAATATTGGTGTACTTTTAATTAGTTTTAAAGATGTAGAAAATTGAAAAATGGTCAGCCATACAAAGGAGGTTATGGCGAAATGTTTAGAAATTAGTAAAAGAAAATTCATCTTTTTTTTTCGTAAAAGATTAGATGTGAAGGCATATGGGGTTATATGAATGGAATGTGGAAATGGATGTATGTATATGGATATGTGGATGTGGAGATGGGAGTGTGGATGTATGAATGTGAAAATGGATGTATGCATGAAGATGTATATGCATAGATGTGAATGTGGATGTATAGATGTGAATGGGAATGTGGATGTGGATGTATGTGAATGTGGATGTAGATGTGGATGTATAGATGTGAATGTGGAATGTGGATGTGGATGTATGTATGTATGTGGATGTAGATATGGATGTATAGATGTGAATGGGAATGTGGATGTGGATGTATGTGAATGTGGATGTAAATGTAGATGTATAGATATGAATGTGGAATGTAAATGTGGATGTATAGATGTGAATGTGGAATGTGGATGTGGATGTATGTATATATGTGGATGTAGATGTGGATGTATAGATGTGAATGTGAATGTGGATATGGATGTATGTATGTATGTGGATGTGGATGTATGAATGAGGATGTGATAGTGGATGTATGCATGTGGATGTGGATGTATGGATGTGGATATGGATATGGATGTGTATGTATGAATGTGGATATGGGATGTGGATGTATAAATGAGGATGTGAAAATGGAGGTAAGCATGTAGATGTGGATGTATGAATGTGAATGTGGATGTGGATGTGGATGTATGGATGTGGATATGGATGTGTATATGGATGTGGATATGGATGTGTATGTATGAATGTGGATATGGGATGTGGATGTATAAATGAGGATGTAAAAATGGATGTATGCATGTAGATGTGGATGTATGGATGTGAATGTGAATGTTTATGTGAATTAATATGTCGTCGATATGAGGAAATGGATGAGAATGAGTACTCATTGAATGGAATGTGTACTCATTGAATGGAATGTGGAATAAGTAATGTGGACTAAGGAGGGATAATGTGGAAAGACGAGAGTTCGATTTAGAAACTGTATTTTGTGACTGTTTGTAAATGACTGTTTTATGTCAAGAATGGTGGGGAAGCATTTTGACCGTCTTGTGGATTAAGGTCATGAAGACCTAACTGTTAAAGTTGCAACTGCTACCGGAGAATCAATGGAGGACGTCTCGCGTAGCAAGGTCGCGGAGTTCTTGACCAGTCTCGGTTCGATTTAAATGGTGAGCTTCCAGTACAGTGATGAGGGACCAAGGAAGCGGCCTATGAGTGAAGCGCTAGGTCACCTGCGAAGGATCCTAGAGGGTGCTGACCATATGCTGCTCGGGCTCTGGGTTGCCGAAGATACCCACACGTGCATCGTGGAAGATATTGGAATAAAGAATAAGAATTGTTTTATGAAACCGGGCATGGATCTGGTTGATTGACCTTGCTGGTCCTCAACGGATGAGTCCATGGCTCCTTCATATGGATCTGTGGGTTGATCTTGCTGATCTTCCATGGAGATTCCATTCTATTATATGAATATATTGCCGGTTACTATGAGCTAGGAACTATGGAAAAGGCCCCTGAGTGAACAGGTGGTGAGCGTTCTAGTTACCAATGATGCCATAAGTATACCGATGAATGAATGACTAGAAATAAGGATTCAACCAGAGACTTTGAGGATTGTCATCAGTGATATAATGGTTTCATTAAAGGATTATTTTAAAGTTAGTTGATGCTAACAAAAAGGTAATTTCGTATTGGGTGTGTAAGTGGTGTGACTAGTTTTATGTTTGCATGAACTTCTGGCTAGGGGGCCTTGGAACTCTTTTCCTTGGTACCTGGGACAAAACCTAACCAAATTCTTAATTGGATCCCATCACTACAATGGTTGGGCGGTTGGCTAACCCATGGGACTGGATGGGGTTAGGCTGGACTGATGGATCCGTAAATCGAGACTCAATTTTTGTTTACGATAGATAAAGTAAATCCTGGATAGTAATTGTTCTATGGATAGGAATCAACGGCTGTGCCTCTTAATGGGAAAAAAAGCGTTGATCCCAATGATCCAAGTGCAAGTTTCTTCCTTGATCTGACCGAGTATCTTTATAGGTGCAGTCGACGAATCAGCTTGATCAGTAATGGTCTTGACTACGTTAGAGTAAAGAGTTATCCTGGTGGAATCACCCGTGCTTTCCGGCGGGTGAAGGAAGTTTTTCTGGGTTCGGTTTTGGAAAAACCGATGGATTAGTCTCTTGTCCGAATATCCGTGGGCGAGGCTCCGAGTGTGGGACCCCTGTCTCGCACGAGAAGTGCTACTTCCGCTGCTAGTACCCCGAATCCGTTGCTCGGTGGGAACAGGGATCTTACAATGTAAGCATTTTTCAGCTCCCATATGCATGCGTACTCTTGTTTATCTTCTTGTATATTGTCATGTTGATCTTATGCCTTGATGAATTGTGATGGAAGTTTCCATCCATGTCTCGTTACGTGGACCTAGACGTCCAAATGTTTAGGGAGGAAACGACTGAGAAAATGATCGAGGTCGCAGAAGTAATGCTTCCAGATGGCATAGTGGACTTCATCCTGCCCAATCCACGAGGGGGGATAGGCCCCCTTGAGCCTCTTACATGGGCTCCGTACTTGGGAGAAGAGCCATGGCTCCATCTTGAAGCCCACTCCTCTGGGTTCCAGTAATATATAGTTTTTTCCTTATCGATGTGTTGTTGGATTGCTTCTTCCAACAAATGTACTCCACTCTGTAACATGCTATTTGTAAATATGCAACACATGTACATTTATATTTTTTTACACATATTTAGTATTATTGGAGAGAGAACATCAATTGTAAATGCACTTTTAATTTGAAAATCAAAGGATCAAATTTGCTACTGTGTTCCTTCACTTCTTGTTTTCTTACTTTAGGCCGTTTTGTGTACATAAAAATTTAATTAGAGAATTTTTGCTGTTGCGTGACGAGTGGTGATCAAGGCAAGGATGCAACACAAAGATGGAAGCAGGAACACAAGAGACTTAACATTCTTATTTAGGGCTCTTGTAGAGAGTTCCAAGTTGTAGGTGACAAGAGTTCCAAGTTGTAGGTGACAAGAGTTCCAAGTTGTAGGTGAGTGTGGGAGTGGGCTTGAGAATAATCCCACATGGGAAGTTTTGGGAGTTTTAGGAGTTTTAGTATAAATAGTGGCTCATTTGAGAGCTCACAGACACATAGGGCTAAACTCATGCTTGAGCTCTCTTGAGACTAGCTCTCCCTCTTGTTCATAGAGGTGCAAGCTCTTCTCTCTCCCCATCTACACTATTGTATAAGCAATGCTCTTCTAATTCAATGCAATGAGATGATGTTTTTCTCTCTTCTCATCTCTATTCTCTAGTGTGCATGCTTCTTTGTTGATGCTTGTGGATTCTCTATTAGGCTTTGTGTGGTAGTGGATTCAAGCTTAAGCTTCTCCATAGCTTGTAGCTTATCCATGGGCAAGGCATTGCTTGAGTAGTGAATGAGAATGCATGTTTATTTCAAGTTCCATTAAGCTTCAAGGTTTGTGTGCATGCTAGGGAAGTAAGTGCTTGAGAATGAAGTGTGCATGCTAGGGAAGTAAGTGCTTGAGAATGAAGTGTGCTTTGAGCTTGTGTGTGCATTAGCTTAGCCTTCTTCTTGTATTGGATGCATGAATGAGTGGGATGATGAGTGAATGAGCTATAGCAAGATTGAGCTTGTGTGTAAAGTCTATGTCAAGGTAGTGGTGTTCATAGCATTTTCTCCATTTGTGGAGAAGCTTCCGTGCACCGGTACGGGTTGAATCCCTAGCTCCGAAAGGGATGCAAATCCCATTGGATTGAGCTACACGCGGATCATGCTACTCTTGCTACAAGTGTAAAGAGTCTTCCGTCTCTCCATTGGGAATGAAGTGTGCTTTGAGCTTGTGTGTGCATTAGCTTAGCCTTCTTCTTGTATTGGATGCATGAATGAGTGGGATGCTGAGTGAATGAGCTATGGCAAGATTGAGTTGTGCGTAAAGTCTATGTCAAGGTAGTGGTGTTCATAGCATTTTCTCCATTTGTGGATAAGCTTCCGTGCATCGGTACGGGTTGAATCCCTAGCTCCGAAAGGGATGCAAATCCCATTGGATTGAGCTACACGCAGATCATGCTACTCTTGCTACAAGTGTAAAGAGTCTTTCGTCTCTCCATTGTCGGGGAGAAGACTCAAAACCGGTTGAGAAGCTTGCATTACCACCACTAATTCTTTTTGTTTTTAGGTTTAGGGTTAGCACGAGTGTGGAATCTTGGAGCTAGTGATTAGAAGAGAAAAAGTAGATTAGTACTTACTTGTGCGGTTGAGATCTACTCCCGCTAATGTTTTTTATTTATTGCAATGCTTTCATTCATGTTTATGCTTTCCATGGTTGCTTTCATTGTTGTGTTCATGTTTTGTTCATAGATTAGAGTTAGAAAAATTAGTTTTAAAGTGCTTTGTGGCTCATCTTGTGTGCACGGTAGCAAAGAGAGAGGAGGAGAGGCCGGATAAGGCGGCCATCTCTGCCTCACCCACAGCAGAGAGGGCGCCTGGCCGCTGAAGGGCCACGAGGAGGTGAAGAAGAAGATGAAGGAGAGGCCGGTGGCGTAGCTTACTACTCACAGAGAAACAACACCAGCTAGATAAAGGACTTGCCGGGGACGAAGTTGGTGGCGTAGGCCCATGCATTGTTGACGGTGGCATCAGAAGGTGAGGAGGCGAAGGCTGCAAAGAACGTGAGGAGCCGAAGGCGGCGAGGAGGCGAACTCATTGATAGGCCGCAGTGAAGAAGGTGAGGAGGCGAACTCATTGACAGGCCGCAGCGAAGAAGGTGAGGAGGCGAAGGGCCAGGAGCTGCTTCAAGGAGGCATCAGCAGAGAGGAGAAGGCGGCTGTAGCGAAGAAGGTGGGGAGACGAAGGCATCGGAAGCGAAGGAGGCTGCGCAGGAGCAACACGCAAGGTCTTGCCGACGCTGGAAGCGGCAGCAACGACAACGAGGCTGCTGGAAGGTGACTGTAGCGAAGAAGCAAAGGAGGCCAAGGCGGCGAGGAGGCGAAGGAGCTGAAGGCGAAGCAAAGGAGGCGCAGGATTCGGAAGGGATAAGGTGCCAGGCGAAAGGTTAGTATTTTATTTTTTATTTTATTTTTTTGTTAATCTTTAATTTTTCATGTTTTCATGTTTTTTTGCATTTTTTTAAAATAAAAAAAAAATAAAATAAAAAAATTAATTAAAAATAATTATTTTAAAAAAACTATAAATTATGTGTTTTCTTTGGAGTCCACATTTTTTGTATATTTTGCATTTTTTTTAAAATTTTTGTAATTTTTTGCATAATTAGTGTAATCTGCATAATTAGTATTTTTAGCATAATTCGTATTTTTGTGTAATTATTAAAAAAAGAAAATAAAATAAAATATGTATTTACACACATATTCATGTTAGTTGCATTTAGTGGTTAGGTAGGGTTTAAAATATATATATATATATATATATATATATATATATATATATAATCAAAAAACTGGACACTGCAACGTGCTAAAAATAGCCTATGCATCTACGCTCGGGAATAATACTAGGGGGACATAACACTAGTGCACCATCTAGGGTAACTGCTCAAGGGAGCGGCACTGTTGGCAACTTGGAGAGCATTCTCGAGACATCTTCGGAGTCTCAAACAGAGAGCCTCTCAAGAACCGAGAGTGATATTTCAATCGACATAAATGAGTCATTTGGCATGAATAGACCATCCACACCCATTGGTATGGCAGATTCTGCTAATCCATTTGAAATCCGAGATGGGGAGTTGATTGACAACATGAGACTCCATTTCTTGTATACAAACGTGCATGGCGGTGAGATCTACAAAGATCCAATGAGCCGGTTTGTTGTTAAAATTGCAGACATTCATTCTGCATTTGAACCCACGCCATGGGTAAACTACCAAGATGATATGTACATGGGTAGAAATGGAGTACGCTATACGAGGTCACCAAAAATCTTGAACAAGTGGATGCTTTGGGTGTACTTCAACCTAGCACACAAGCAAAGCAGAAAAAGGAGCTTCCATCGGACCCAGATGTGCCAGGAACATCGCGCAGACCTGGTACGCCCATTTCTTTACTTCAAGAATTGTTTTTTGACAGGAATTGGGAGGATAGAGAAAGAATGGGAAAAGAAAAAGAGACCAAGAAAAACCCATGGGACATAGTAAAAAAAATTCCAGTAGTTAAAATCTATCAAGACGACCCAATTAAAGAGGTTTATAGGGATGTGGTAGAAACCTACTATGCAACCACTAAGCACCCGAGCTTAGAGCTTCCACTCATGCATACAATAACTGTAGAGCATCTAGAAGGTTTCACTAAGCGTGTTCATGATAGATGGGGGAACGACTTTAGAACCCTTGAATGGCTAGAGGTTAGGGAAATGACATGGAAAGGAAGGCCCCTTTTCACTGAGGTGTCTACCTTAGACACGGCATGTCCAGATGAATCTACCTTTCAAGGAGAAACACTAGCACCACCATGGGCTAGAACCCCAAGTGTGGCTCGACCAGCACCTTCCATGCGAACAACTGCTAAAGGACCAGTCTTTCCAACTATTGATCCTACGAGGAGACCCGAGGCTATTAGAGAATCTAGGGGAGAAGAAAGACCACGAGCAAGTGGATATGTACCTCCAAGAGAACCCCATAAACCAAGTGAACTGACATTCGAAGAGCCTAGAGTTAGAGGCCGAGACTCATATAAGAGACATGACCATGAATATTCTAGAAAAGTGAGACCATCTGCGCTGCAAAAGCTTGTCAAGAAGTATGACGGATCCGGTGACCCATATGACCATATAGCAGCTTTTAAGCAAGCTATACATGCGGAGCAAGTCACGGATACGCATACACAAATCAACGGATACGCATACACAAATCGACGGATATGCATACGCAAATCGAAGGATTTGGCTTGACGCTAGAGAGTAAGTCTTTATTATCATGGTTTTAGACTTTAGAGCCTGAGGCAGAGCGATCTTTCGATGGGCTGGAAAAGACCTTTCTAGCTGCATTTTCAAAAATGGAAATTAAGCACAATGCGGTAGCTCAAATTTACGCCTTTAAGCAAAACAATCAAGAATCTGTGTGAGATTGCGTAAATACTAGTTCATGACTTTAATGGAGACCCAAGCTCTTTGATGCTTATAGGATCTCAGCCAACCAAGACTCAAGGTTATCCAGGACCATATCCTACAAAGAGACTATACCCCACGCAACAAACAGGACCATGTTATGAATGTGGTGGACCACATTGGGTGAGAGAATGTCCAAACAAGAAACGACTCCTCTTAGCTAACATAGGCACAACATCTACGTTTCCACCTATAGAGAGGTTTTGCCAAGGGTGTAGCATTGACCATCTACCAAAGGATTGCTTGTTGAAGCCTGCGGATCCAGCAGCACAAAAAGCTAAAGTGCCCCTCAACTATGTTGAAGTGATTCCATCACCCACGACATCTGAGGAGGAGAACGAACTAGTGTCGCTAAGGGTAGTGACTAGAGCCCAAGCGCAAAAGAATGTCAAAGAGGTTGTTGAGAAACCCTCTGAGATTAAGGTTCTAACCAAAGATGGAAAAGAGAGAAAGAAATCAACTCGACGTAAACCACGCAGCAAGAGGAGTAAGAAGTTGAAGGAGCAGAAGAGCTCTGATGGAGGAAATTCTATCCCAAAAGAGCTAGAAGGAATGTTGAAAACAAAACAAATAGGAGAGAAAACTCAAATTGAGCAAAAGGGAAAAGCATCTGAGTCTGAGGAAAGCTCAGGAGGATCAATCCTTGTGGACAAGGTGTACGAGCCTTTAGATGCAGCGCTTCAAGCGTATAATAGTAGGATCACAGCTCTGACCGAGCTGTCTAAGAAGCTGCAAGAATATCCCAACCCTCGTGAAGAGACAATCAACTTGGCTATCTATAAGCAGTTGATTAGGGATACTCAGACTCTAATAGACGGCCCACCACCTATGTACACAAGGGGACCTGCTTCTCTGAAGCCTAACTTAGAGACGATACCAGAAGCCACGCCAAGCATGGAAAAGGGAAGAGAAGTTGTATCTCTACATTTCCCAGAAATGCCTGAAGGAGATGATTTACCTCATACCAATGCAGATGAGTCAAAACCATTGACTACCGCGGATTTTGGAGATGAAATTCCTGAAATAGACAAAGCAGTAGCAAGGGAGATGTGGGAAGCGGTGCAAAAACAAGTTGAGGATCTAGCATCTTCTGACAAGTCACCACTATTCTCTATAGTAGAATTCTCGAATCAAAGGGGTCAAGAATTAGATGCTTTATCTCTACCAGATGATGCTCAGACTGTTGTCTCAGCTCGGAGCAACAAGCTCACTTACAAGACACTGTCCTCATATTTAGGACTGTATGAAGCACATAGCCAAATCATGCGAGTACCATCAATGACACGACAACCTCATCAGGAACGAGACATAGGGAGTTTGCAAGCTTTAATGTCGGCACCAGTTACGTGCACTATTCCACTCACAGAGTTCTTAAAGCTTAGGCCAAGATTGTGGGGAGAAGTGGCTACACAATTGACTGAGCAAGGATTGTGGAACCAGAACATCTAGGTTAAGGAGTTGTTGAAGGCAAAGGCTTCTGAGCTAGTGCTTAAGCAAACAATTCCGGTTCCTATGAACAAAGTTGGCAAGCATTGTGAAGACGACGAAGGAAATACTACGCTTCCTGTGGAGATCAACAAGATTGAATCTATAGCTATTCTAGATAGCGGAGCAGGGGTGAGTATAGCAACAAAAACTGTATGGGAAATGTGGGAAAAACCTGTAATTAGAAGTACAAGGATGAGTTTGCAATTGGCAGACGGAAATCTAGAGAGTCCCATAGGATTGCTTGAGAACGTTATAGTCAAGTCATGTGGCATTGATGAGTACAGACATACCTTTGCTATCGTAGACTTTGGCAAGAACACAAATTACGAAGTGATCCTAGGAAGGCCATTCATGCGCCAATTCAAAATGATTCAAGACTGGGGTTACAATTACTTGTACCTCAGACATGAGAATGTAACCACGAGGGTGAATCTGAAAAACCATGCTTATCGAGATGTGACGCACTCTCCTGTGGATGAGTTTGATTTCGCTTCTTTAGAAGCATCGGGAGCAACTATGTCTGAAGGAAGAGCTGATCTATGGATCTGTGGAGCATCTTGTCGAGACTTGCAACCTGGAAATGTTACCATAGACAGAAGTGTGACGGATGAGGCATATATCCCTATACCTTCCTGAGAACTTGATAGATCCCTTAGAATGGAACCATGTTTTAGCTACCATAGACACTTGTGCATTGCCAAGGCAAACACAGTTCTGTGATCCAGATGGGTATGACATTATTCCCATAAGAATGCTAAGACCAATCTATGCAGAGGAACCTCAAGGGTATGAAGCAAACAAATCATTATTGCTAGGAGATATGGTATCTGTAGAGGAAGTATCCCCTCTTGAGTACAGCTCAGCTGACGAAGGAGATGAGGATAGATGCTTAGAATCCTCTGATGGGAAGGATTCTGATGACGATGCCATAGTGCCTGAATCAGAGTTAGAGAAGATAAGATTGTTGTTAAAGGGCAGAGAGGTCTTGCTGAGTATTCCTAGTGACAAACTGAAACGTAAGTTTTGCAAGAGTCACCAAAAGTTTTACAAACAGGAAGTCAAGGAAAAGAGACAACAACAACAAAAAGAAAGAGAAGATGTGGATATTCCACCTCCAACTTTTGTAGGGAAGAACGAGTACTTGTACTTCTTGGGAGCTGATGATTGCATCAAAGACGAGATGAAATGGAGATACGGCTTTCAATTAGTGCAAAAGCTAAACGAGAAGGAGAGTGACAACCCAAAGAAGAAGAGGAAACAGAAACCAAAGCTAAAATCTAAGGCTTCAGTGCATTCAGTCAAGACTGAACAAAGCACCATGACGAGAGTGGAGCATAAACCTCTAGTGCAAGAAAGGAAGAGAATGCTAAAAGCAGCATGGTCTTCCATGAGTGATGACTCAAAGGAAGAAGAGGATACCACAAATATCCCCTCAAACTTCAAGAAATTCACCATACAAGATCGGAAAATAGTCTTGCAACAACCTATTCGACAGAAAACTGAGGAACCAGGAGTTTCCTATGATGGCCCTGAGGACGCCCAGAAAATAGACCTGGCAGAACCAAGCGAAGAGCCACGTAACGTGTGGATTGCCATAGACTTAACCCAAGCGGAGGAAGAATTGCTAATCTCTACTCTGAGAGAGTATCGAGATATATTTGCTTGGAGTTTCAAAGACCTTAAGGGGGTAGATCCAAAGATCTGCCAGCATACAATTCCCATACGAGAGGATGCCAAGCCGTCCAAGCAGCATCCTTACACATATAACGATAATTTTGCCAAAAAAATCAAAGAAGAGATTAACAAGTTGTTAGCGGCTGAATTTATTTATGAGATTGAACATACAGAATGGGTTTCACCGATTGTTGTAGTACCTAAGAACAATGGAAAACTATGAGTATGTGTCAATCTAAAGAAAGTGAATGCTGCTACTGTCTGGGACCACTATCCGCTTCCACTCACTGATCATGTATTGGAGAGGGTAGCTGGTAAGAAGGCATACAGTTTTCTTGATGGATTTTTGGGCTACAACCAGGTATCTATTGATCCCAAAGGATCAACACAAAACTGCATTTGCTACAGAATGGGGAGTGTTTACATATAGAGTCATGCTGGTTTGAGTAATGCTCTAGCCACCTTTCAGAGGTTGATGAGCCATGCGTTCAAAGAATACCTGTGATTATTTCTTGAAATATTCATGGATGACGTGTGTGCATTCCATAAACAGAGAAGAACACATAGAGCATCTCAGAAAAATCTTTGAGAAATGCAGAGTGTATCGCATATGCCTTAACCCTGATAAATGCAAGTTTATAGTTAGGTAAGGGAAGATTCTAGGCCACATTGTGTCTAGGAATGGTATATCCACGGATGCGAAAAAGATAGCTGTTATTGTTGAGCTACCTAGGCCTTACAATGCAAAAGGGGTACAAGTTTTCATGGGTCATTGCGGCTACTATCGTAGATTTATCTACATGTACGCTGAAATAGCACGGCCATTGTACGCACTCCTTGTTGTATTTGAATGGACAGAGGATTGTGAAGAAGCCTTTGAAAAGCTGAAGAAAGCATTAGTGACGGCACCTATTCTTAGGTTGCTGGATTGGGATAATTTATTCCACGTACATATAGATGCTTCGGCTTTTGCAATTGGCTGTATTTTAGCTCAACCAGGCGAGAACAAAATGGACTTTCCAGTCTCAGATGCTAGCCGCCAGTTGAATAGTGCTAAAAAGAATTACACCACCACGGAAAGAGGGCTTAGCTATGATCTATGCTGTGAAGAAGTTTCGGCATTACCTTTTGGCCAACAAATTTACATTCTTCGTAGTTCATCAAGCTTTGGTTTACCTTGTGAACAAGCCATGTGCAACCGGAAGGATTGTACGCTAGTTTGTTATTCTACTTGAATTTGAATTTGAAGTAGCGGGTTAAGAAGGGAAAAATGCATCAGCGGGCTGATCATCTTTCCAGGATAACTTTAGGAGAAGCACCCATTGGTATAGATGATGATATTCCTGACACTACTCTATTCTTGGTTGAGACAGCACCAAGATGGGCAGAACCCATCATTCAAGTTTTAACGACAGGATTTGTTAACTCCATTAGTCCCACCAATGAAAAAATAATGACCTTAGAGCATTGTGCTCCTTATAAGCTTCTTTCTGGATGATTGTATAAATTAGGAAAAGATGGAATACTTCATCTATGCCATGACCCTGATCAATATGATGAGATTATCTCATATGTCCACGTGAGCTTAGGAGGAAGACATGTATCTGGAAAGGATACGGTTAAAAGAGTTTTGTGGGAAGGATATTGGTGGCCAACACTTCATGCTGATACAGAAGAGTACGTACGGAATTGTAAAATTTGTCAACAAAGGAGACCCATTCCTCATGTGACTCTATTTTATATTTCAACAACACCCAATTGGAGTTCGTACATTGTGAAGTTGACGCAGGGTCATACGGACGATAAGATGCCTAGGCATAGAAAGAGAGCCATAGAGGTAGAAGCAGCGAGTTTTCAGATTATTGAAGGCCAGCTGTACAAAAGGGGCAAAGATGGAAACCTACGGACTTGTGTTTGTGAGAGTGACTACCTTAGCGTATTGACTCATGCACATTCAGGAGTTGGGAGTGGACATTTCTGTGGAGAAACAACTGCCAAACTTATACTATGGTTAGGACTATGGTGGCCTACACTTTTTTATGATGCAACAGAGTATGTCAAACCATGTGATCAATGTCAAAGAGCCAAACCTCCTACCAAGTATGAGGACATGCCATTGAGACCAATTATGGGGGTTAGAGCTTTTGCCAAATGGGGAATTGATGTTGTGGGACTGATTAAACCACCAGCACGCCATACACATGCTGAGTATATCATTGTAGCCACAGATTATCTTACGAAGTGGGTAGAAGCAAAAGCCACAGTAAAAAACGATGCTAGGACCACTGTAAAGTTTTTATACGAACATGTGTTTACACGCTACGGTTTACCTATTGAGATTGTGAGTGACCAAGGTGTGCATTTTATCAATGAAGTCATTACCTTTCTTTTGGAAGACTTTATGGTCATCCATAAGAGGTCAGTGCCTTATCACCCGCAAGCAAATGGTCAAGCTGAGAGCACAAACATTTGCACTGTGCTTACAAAGATTGTTGAGGGACATAGAACAGATTGGGAATAGAAACTTCACTCAGTTCTATGGGCTTACCGAATTGCTTACAAAACGTCCATAGGCACGACACCTTTCGATCTAGTTTTTGGATTGGATGCTATCCTTCCGATAGAATTTATTGTACCTACACTTCGAGTTGCAAAACAACTTGAATGGATGGATCATGAATTCTCTACACGGATTGATGAATTGGAGAGGCTAGATGAAGACAGGCTAGTCATTGGCATGTATGTTGATAAACGACACCAAAAGCATTGGCATGATACGCATGTGAAGAAAGGTCGCTTCAGAGAGGTGATCTAGTGTTGCTTTACGCATTGAAGAAACAAAAATGCAAGCTGAAAATGCGAGGACTTGGTCCATTTGTGATCAACAAGCTTAGTGCGAGTGGTGCGGTAAGGTTGGAAACCTTAGACAAAGAGCCAACGACTAAATTCATCAATGGTAGCCGCTTGAAGCGCTATGAAGAACCTCTAACAAATGATATGCTGATACGCATACATGCTAGTCAGACACGTAAAAAAGTTCTAACTTTGTTACAAAGTCAAGCAAAAGAAGAAGCTAAGGCTAGAGTAGCACTAGCACGAGAGCGGCGCAAGGCAGCTATCATGGCCATCCACTTGAATGATGATGATGACTTTGTAGATCCCTTTCATATTGATGTAAGGATCCCTACTCAAAGAGCAATCTTTGCAGCGTCTGCACATATAGATTCGGGAGCCGACTGCAATGTTTTGTCTTTGCAGCGTCTGCACATATAGATTCGGGAGCCGACTGCAATGTTTTGTCTTATGAAGCGTGGACATCATTAGGCCAACCTTTGCTCACCAATGCATCATTGAACTTCCAGAGTTTCTCTGGTGATGAAACCCCAGCCCTAGGCAAGTGTTGTATTAATATGTCCATTCAGGATCAATCTATGCACGTGACTTTTTATGTTGCTAACAAAAGCCAAGCAGTGGTGGATGTTGTTCTAGGCAGATCATGGATTAGAACCAGGTATAGACTGAAACTCACGACAATACACCTTGTTGGTAAATTCTACTCACCTTACAGGATCAAGTGCTTCGGCACTCCCATCTTTTCAAAAGGTGGAAACCATCCCTACTGTGATAAAGACATCCTCAAAAGATCCAATGATTTGGGTGAATAATGACAATGACAATACTCAAGGATGGCATGTGCCAACATCTCTCTTATATGCACAAGGCTACGGAAGGGGGGAAGCACTTAGAATTCAAATCTGGTTACCTAAAGCAGCTCGCAAGCCAAGACCCAATGCTGCCAAGGAACATCCAAGGAATACAAAGCTAAAGAGGAGGTTCACCAAAACCAACAGTTCCACCTCCAACAAGACCACTCAACAACGGTGGATCCCAAAGAAGGTTTTGCAAGCACAAGGCTACTATGAGGGTGCTACTACCTTGTGGCTACCAAAAAAGAATGCAGGGACTACTGCAGGAAAACATAATTATGTTCCTGAATCTACTCAAGAACAAAGGCAGTCAATACCACCTCACTTACAGAAACCAAATCAATACTGGAAACCATGCCTTACCAAGCCTGAAAGAGTCCAGGTGGAAACACAAGCTGACGCGTCAATCGGACATCATCAGAAGGTCTCGAACAAGAAGGGATACTCCAAACTGACATGGGAAGAAAAAGGTAAGTGGGTACCTTTAATCACTTCTATCTCAGAGGCAACACATCAGAAGGAGTATATTGCAACCGAATCAAGTTGAGAGTCTATTCCGCAAAACACAAGCAATGTCAAAGTTTGTCTTACAAAGCCGACAACTTTCAATCAGGCTCCTAAACAAGTAGACTCCCTGACCAAGGAAAGAGTGTTCTTCCTACAACTCCAACTATTTGGAATGTCGTCGATATTCTACTCTTTCCCTAATCAAATTACATTACCAGCCATAAGTTTACAGGCATAGGTGTTAGAGTTGGGCACTCTAAAGCCCCAAGAAAATTTGGAAAGCCCAATGGGATGGCAAGAACACAGCTGCCATATGGTTGCCAAAGCTCAAAAGTGTTCAAACATCTCCATTCACACCTCCTCCTATTTGTCCCAATGCATTTCCTATGCCCATCGCTATAATCTCACCTCCGACTAAACTTCAATCTCTTGCACGTACTCTGAAATGGGTACCAAAAAGAGTCCAACAAAAAGGAACCTATGCCATACGTCAACACCCCAAAAAACAATTTGCATAATGTTACATCCAAAAACAAACTCATTCTTGAAAGAGCTATCATGCTACAAAAGCTACTTTTTGGCAATTCATCTATCGAATCTATTAGCTCTATTTCCATCATGCCTGTACATACTAGCATTCTTCGTTCAACTGGCATTAAATTAAAAAATCTGAACAATCCCTTATGTGTTGTGTAGAATAACCAAATGGAGACTTGGCTGGACACATGCAATCCATCTTTGGACCTAGATAGTACTCACCCTAACCATCAAGGGGGCTACAACATTGCACCTTTTCAGATGCACTCCCATATTTTTATGCCCCAATGGGTGAGGATTGCTGTGGAAGACAATAATTAGGAAGTGAATGGGGTCTTCTTGGGCCCTTTAATTTGCCCAAGCCTAATCAAGGTGATTAAGGAATAGCCAAATGGGGGTTGCCATGTGGACTGAAATGTTGGGTTTTTAAGAGAGGTGTAAGAGTGGTCAAAGGATGCACGTTTTCCCCAAAAAGGGAGGGGGCCAATTTTACAATTTTCGGACCTCCATAACTTCTACATACAAGCTTCGATTTGAGCGGAGATTATAGATCTGTGATCTACGCATCAAGAGCTTTCCATAGATATGTTACATGATATGGTTTTATCCGCTAGATTTTAAATTCCATTTTCCCTCCAAAATTCAAATTCGAATAAAGTAGCGGTTTTGGCAGTTCTAATTAGAAAACGTTTCTTCTTAAGAGAAAAGGTTTGATTCCCTTAAACTGCCAAATAAAAGGGCCCAAGAAGCCTTCCATTGAGGTCCTAATGTTGTGGAGTTATACTACCAGCAACATCATCTGTTTCCACACTGCCGCGACTGTGCTCGTATGGTATTGGGGAATGGTTCCCATATATGTTGGCAGTGTCGCACATACTTCCGTCGCTATGGCACTGGTATGATGCAGCAGATCATAGGGGTCACACCTCAACGACATAATCTCTGGGCAATTATGATGCCGCAACGTGGACCCAACCAAAAAAGACTCCCGGAAGAGGAAAGAGCTCAAACATGGCGCGAAGACACCCTTCATTTGCTAAACCCTCCCATTTTGCAGGTTCTTCTTCCCCATGAATCTACATGTTAGTTTTGGCTCAATGTGAGTGAGTCTTTAGAACGGTTTCAAAACCATAGGTGCCTCTTTAGCCTTCCTACTGTGCCCATACCATATGTTAGTGAGGATGCACTTCTTCCCTTGCCATCTTCTCCATGGGTAGGATTACGTTCTGGGTTATCTTTACATCATGAAGCTATTGATGTCCACCCACCTGAGAATGCAGACATACATCCACCCCCAGTGCAAGACTAGCACTTGTACTCTCTTAATAAGAACTAGAAGCCAGGGCACTTTTTCCCATTGGGTTTTTCCCCTCGGCCAAATCCGGTGTTTAGCACCAATGTTTCTTATTTTTTGTCTTTTTAATTTTCTTTCTCTTTAGTTTGTTTTGTCGGAATAAAATAGATACAAGCACCAAACTACATTTTTCAAATCAGTACCGCACAACTGACAGTCATACAATCAAGTGCAAACAATTCTTCACCAACCAGCGCTTTAACAAAAACAGGTGAACTCATGCCAATCTCTAATGTTTTTTGTATTTTTCTTATTGCTTGATTGTTTATAAATTTCACTTTACTAAGCATGGCAATATGCATCTCCTTTGGTCTAGAGTAGGGATAGCATTTTAGTAGCTTTAGACTTGATAGTGTAAGTTTGACCGTAATTGTTTTTACCCGTTTAGCAATACAAAGTAATTAGTGTTTTGTGCTAAAGGTAGAGTTCCAGACCTAGGACAAAGAGACTAAATTAATTATAGGACCGTCAGTGGATATCTTTCCCTTACTAGGACATTGCTTAGGGACAATCTAATAAACCTTCCATAACAAAAATTGGCATGACAAAAATAAAAGAAAAGTGTATATGTTTGTGGCCTATTGCCTTGTTATTCATGGTAGGCGAGGGAGGCCTATACCTTTCCCAGACCGATGCCTTATATAATAAGGAATAGCCATACAGCGGGTGCGCAAACATACTCTTGAAGAAAGCCCTAAGAAAAAAAGAAAAAAAGAAAAAAAGAAAAAAAAAGACAAAAAGGCACCAAGAGAAATGCTTGTCTAATCCAGGATGGTTGCCGTTGTGCTTAAAATATTAAACCAAACACTAAGTGATATCAAGAGTCTGCCACTACATAATTATGTTAGATTTATTAATGTTGAACCGACATCTTTGACTTAGCATAGGCTCAGTATACTACTTGATACTCCCTCAATTAACTGTTGTCTTTTGCCTTCTAGGAAAAGAACAATACATTTGGCATAAAACATTCTTTACTTTAGTTAGCTACAGGTAGTAATTATTAAGGCTTGAACTAACCTATTCAATCTCTACACTGCTTCAATGTTTCCTTCCTCTAGCTAATTGGACGTTTATTGCCATGTCTTATTCAGTAAAATTGCTTGTTTTGTTATTGTCTGTCAGTACTTTTGCTTTCAAAAAACAAAAGAACACACAAACCACCTATCATTTTGCTTGCAGGTACAAAGTGGAGATTCTACTCTTCCTTGGCATCTACGCGCTCGAGGACGTGCGCAAAATAGGAAGGGGGGAATGTTGCGTGACGAGTGGTGATCAAGGCAAGGATGCAACACAAAGATGGAAGCAGGAAAACAAGATACTTGACATTCTTATTTAGGGCTCTTGTAGAGAGTTCCAAGTTGTATGTGACAAGAGTTCCAAAGTGTAGGTGAGTGTGGGAGTGGGCTTGAGAATAATCTCACATGGGAAGTTTTGGGAGTTTTAGTATAAATAGTGGCTCATTTGAGAGCTCACAGACACATTGGGTTAAACTCATGCTTGAGCTCTCTTGAGACTAGCTCTCCCTCTTGTTCATAGAGGTGCAAGCTCTTCTCTCTCCCCATCTACACTATTGTATGAGCAATGCTCTTCTAATTCAATGCAATGAGATGATGTTTTTCTCTCTTCTCATCTCTATTCTCTAGTGTGCATGCTTCTTTGTTGATGCTTGTGGATTCTCTATTAGGCTTTGTGTGGTAGTGGATTCAAGCTTAAGCTTCTCCATAGCTTGTAGCTTATCCATGGGTAAGGCATTGCTTGAGTAGTGAATGAGAATGCATGTTTATTTCAAGTTCCATTAAGCTTCAAGGTTTGTGTGCATGCTAGGGAAGTAAGTGCTTGAGAATGAAGTGTGCTTTGAGCTTGTGTGTGCATTAGCTTAGCCTTCTTCTTGTATTGGATGCATGAATGAGTGGGATGATGAGCGAATGAGCTATGGCAAGATTGAGCTTGTGTGTAAAGTCTATGTCAAGGTAGTGGTGTTCATAGCATTTTCTCCATTTGTGGATAAGCTTCTGTTCACCGGTACGGGTTGAATCCCTAGCTCCCAGGGATTTCACTCAGGTAAACGAGAACATGTGAACATGTTAATAACACAAAAAATCTTGTGATCACATGTTATATTCACAAAGCTTTCACAAGGGCCTCAAAAAATTATCTTTGTCGGGCATAAAAAATCTTCTTAGGTGGCCACTGACCTACTATTATGTGAAGATGGTAACATGAGAACATGTGAATAGCTTATTCCCATGTGTAGCCAAGCTTTTAAGGGGTTCCCAAATGGCAAGTGACCTGTTTTTTGTGAACGATAACATGAGAACATGTGAATAACTTGTTTACATGTGTTATTATCACAAAAAATCTTGTGATCATGTGAATATTAAATCCCTGCTAGCTCCGAAAGGGATGCAAATCCCATTGGATTGAGCTACACGACGCGGATCATGCTACTCTTTCTCTACAAGTTTAAAGAGTCTTCCGTCTCTCCAGTAAGTGCTTGAGAAAGAATGAAGTGTGCTTTGAGCTTATGTGTGCATTAGCTTAGCCTTCTTCTTATATTGGATGCATGAATGAGTGGGATGATGAGTGAATGAGCTATGGCAAGATTGAGCTTGTGTGTAAAGTCTATGTCAAGGTAGTGGTGTTCATTGCATTTTTTCCATTTGTGGATAAGCTTCCATGCACCGGTACGGGTTGAATCCTAGCTCCGAAAGGGATGCAAATCCCATTGGATTGAGCTACACACGGATCATGCTACTCTTGCTACAAGTGTAAAGAGTCTTCCATCTCTCCATTTGCCTTCAATACATTGTTTTTAACAATAAAGCATTACAAAAGTAATGTTTCCAAATCTTGTCAAATTCAGCCAAATTGAACCTCAAAAATTCTAGAAACTAGTTGGACTTGGCTAGAGGCCTCCCTCACCTATAAATAGATCCCTAGCCCTTTGTAAAAAAATATGAGAACTATACCATGCCAATATTATACTAAAATAATGATATTTTCTATTATCCTCTACAAATCCTCTACAAATTGAAGAGATTGGAGCTTCTCTCTCTCTCTTCAACCTTCCGTGGAGTCTTCATCAACATACCAAACTAATTGATTGGTTGGGGACCTGTCCATTGACTAAAGGAATAAAGCAAATTAAGAGGTAAAGTGTGGTTCATGGTCTTTTTTCTTAAATCTCAAAATGTTTCTCACTTCTCAACCCCTCTCAAGCCTAAGAAGCATTCAATTGAATGGCTCTTTAATGCAATTGGAACTCTCTAACGAATTCTAGTGATAAATCTTATAAATTTTATATTTATGCTTAAACTAGAATGTTTTTTAAGCATATCTCTCTCCCCCTAAAGAATGGTCATTCCTATGACCTATTCTATATTCAAATGATGCTTCTCATGAAGCAATTCTCAAATCTAAAAGTGATTTTTATACTTCTCAAATTTGAGGGCCAAAGAAGTGGCTTTTTAATACTTTTATGTTATTTAATTTATGAAAAACTTAGGAATCAAGTCCATAATTGGATATTGATCCTAATGATAGTCATTCTATCATATGTTACTAAACTTTATGCTTTCAAAATTATTAAAAATTATCAGTAATAGCAGCAGAGCTATGGTAAAATTTCTAAAAAATTAACACATAAATCATTTTCATTCATAATATGAAAAGAGGACTTCCTACCATATTCTAGGATTAATCATTCTAGGCTAATTGAAAAACTCTCATCATAACCATGCAAAATTTGATTTTAATGTTTATGCATAAATAGTTAATTAGAAAAAAGAGAAATTTCTAGTGTTTTATTTTTATGAAAGAGAAATTCCTCTAACATTTGGAATTCCATCACTTAGATAGTAAAAGAGAAATTCCTAGCATATTGGAATTATTGGATATTTTATTTAAATTCAAAGAAAAATTCTAAATAAATTTTTTTATCTATTAGAAATAATTAAATGGTAAAAGAGGAATTCCTATGACATTTGGAATTTTATCATTTAGATGGGAAAAGAGAAATTCCTAGCATATTGAAATTATTGGATATTTTATTTAAATTCAAAGATGAATTTTAGATAAATTTATTTTATCTATGAGAAATATTAAAATGGTAAAAGAGGAATGCCTATGAAAATTGTAATTCCATCATTTAGATGGGAAAAGAGAAATTCCTATCATATTGAATTAATGGGTATTTTAGTTTAGATGAAATTATTTTATGAGAAATATTTGATGATAAAAGAGGATTTCCCATGACATTGGAATTCAAATAATAAAATTCAAAAAGAGAAATTCCCATGGTATTTGAGATCCAAGAAGTTAAATGGAAAGAAGAGAATTTTTAGTATAATTCAATTTATGATTATTTATCAAAAGTGAAAATATGGGTAGAATTGATTTCTGTAAATCCCATGAATTCTTTTATTCAAAAGAGGAATATTGAATATAATTCAATTGAGGAATTGAGAAGGAATATGAAAATAGTCATCAAAAAAAGAATCTTTATCTAAGCCAAGCAATTGGAAGAAATTTAGAAAAAGTCCCATTCTCGGTATCAAAGTAGAAAAAGCTACTAAATGGGAATAGGATGTGGATATGTATGTGAAGATATGGAATATGTATGAAAGAATGGATGTGGATGTATGTGAAAGAATGGATGTGGATGTGTATGTGAGAATGTGATTTGATGTAAAGAGATGTGATGTGACATGAATATATGTGTATGTGAAGTGATAAATATGAATGTATGGATAGATGTGGGTAGTCGTATATGTGAACGATTGGATGGATGTGGATGAATGAGATGAGATGTGTATGAATGAGACATGATGTGGATGTGATGTAATGTGGATAGAATTTATGTGATGGGATGGTGATGAGAATGAAAGTGATGTGATGGATGTGAATGAATGAGATGTGATGTGAAATGGATGTGATGTAAATTTAGATAGATGTGAATGGATTATATGTGATGTGAATGAGATGTGATGTAAAATGGGATAGATGTGAATAAATGAGATGTGATGTGAATGGATGAGATGTGATGGGATATGAATTGGGATAGATGTGAATGAATGTGATAGATATGAATGAATGTGATGTGATGGATGTGAATGGATGATATGTGATGTGATGTGATATGAAATGGGATAGATGTGAATGAATGAGATGTGATGTGAATGAATGAGATGTGATGGGATGTGAATCGGGATAGATGTAAATGAATGAGATGTGATGTGAAATGGATGTGTCGTGATGTGATGTGGATCGGGGTAGATATGAATGGATGAGATGTGAATGAATGTGTGGTGATGAGATGTGGATATGGGTAGATGCGAGTGGATGAGATCTGATGTGGATATGGGTAGATGCGAGTGGATGAGATCTGATGAGGATAAATGAGGAAAGATGTGATGAGATGGAAAATGATGTGATTGGATGAGAATGGGAATACATATGAAATGGATGTGGATTAGATAATGTGTATTGATGTGGAAAGACGAGAGTTCATTATAGAAATTATATTTATAACCTATTTTTAAATGAATGTAGGTATAGTTTTTTGACAGAAGATTTAAGAAATTGGTTGTTTTTATGGCTACAGAATGAAGATAGGCAAGAGTATACATGGGATAATGCCTTTGAAGAAAAACCTAACCAATTCTCAAATGATGTGATGAAGAAATGGCTTGAAGAAGAAAAATTGAAAGTAGAGAATAGGAAAAAGGCAGAGGTGTGGAAGCGACAGCAGGAGGCAGATGCTGAGGCACAGAGGCAGGAACAACTTGAAATTCAAAGAAAGCAACGAGAGGAGGCTGAAGCTGAGGCAGAGAGGCAAGCAGAGAGTGAAAATCAAGCAAAGCAACAAGAGGAGGCATCATGAAAGTAATACACCACCATGAAGCTCATTTTGTTTGTCCCTATTATAATCAAATGTAGAGGGTGCAAGTATTTTGGTCTTTTTTTAATGTAATAAAAGTCCATATATTGAAATATGATATTGTAATCACGCCTCTTATGGAGCATATTGTTCAAATGTTTGCCTTTGCAAAGCATTGAACAAATTCTAGCACAAGCAATAAATTCATGTTCATTTACAATGTCTTATTATATTTGAGTCATAAATGGAGTGCATCCTACTCTAAGGGGACTCCTTTTATCCTTTTATCTTTTGGTCAAACTTTGCAAATTATTATTTTTTAATAGAGTAGGTGAAGACTTTTAACTGTCATTTTGACAAAGGGCATCCTATTGCAAGGAGACTCTTTCTATCTTTAATAATGTTAATTTGTAGTAGTTGTGTATATAAGGATACTTTCACCATGTTAAATTATAAATTCTTGTTTATTTAGTCTTTGTTCATTACAATGCAGTCTTAAAATTGGAGAGTGCATCCTACTCTAAGGGGACTCTCAATATACAATCTCTTGTATCAATGTTTTTACTTGGGGGTCTAGATTGAACAAATGGTAGATCTTGGTTCTTTCAATGCGTTCTTGCTCCACGTGGTAGAGCTAGCTCATAATTCTAGCTCTACCATGTGGTAGAGCTAGAATCCCTTAAAATCAAGCTCCACCATATGGGATGGTAGAGCTAGAATTCTATGTCTAGATCTACCATGTGGTGGAGCTACCATCCATTGAAGTCTAGCTGTAAAATTTCATGGAGCTAGCTAGCTCCACCATGTGGTATCTTATTGAGCTCTAGCTCCACCATGGTCTCTTCATGGAATTTTGGCCTTACCACATGGTGGAGCTAGTCTCCCATGTGTGGTAGACCTAAACCTATGGAATTCATACAATACGACTAGAATTTGAGTCTAGATCTACCGTTTGGTGGAGCTTGCATCCATTGAAGTCTAGCTCTATAATGTCCAAGTGGTGGAACTGGATCTAGAATGGATAAGTCATGGATCAAGAAATCCTTTTCATCTCTATAATGGACAAGTGCTAGATCTAAAGTGAAGAGAGAAAGTGATTGACGTTGGACTGCTAGCCATGCTAGACACCTCAATATGAGCAAAAAGGCAAATATCTCACTACATTGTCCATTTCAGATAATTTTCTTCAAAAAAGTTTATTTCTTTTGGGGTCTCCATGTTTTGTACAACAACAAGAATACATTGATACTCGATGATAGCTGCTACAATGTGTTCAACAATCAAGATGATAATCAAGATAATAATTGAGAGAATAATCTAAGTGTGTGATCTTTTGAGTACACAAAATGAACATGCTTAAAAAGAAGCTCAATACCTCATGCAACCAATACACCCCCATGACACTAGCACACTTTGTTACTCCCTTTTGTAATTGAATGTAAATGGTCTTTGTAAATGGTCTCTGTTATAATAAAATATAAAGGGTCTTTGTAATCTGGCCATCTTCGAGAGCGTGTTGTTCAATTGTGTGCCTTTTGCAAGGCATTGAACATATTTTAACACAAAAAAATAAATTCATTTTCATTTACAATGTTTTATTATAATGGAGTCGTAGATGGAGTAATGTAATTAAACTTGATAAATTGAAACAATTGCCTATAACTAGCCATTTAAATATCGTATCCCTTTCTCAACTCCTTTCTATTTCTAAGATCAAGCTAGGTCCAATCTAGCATCACTTGATAAAGCAAACCATTTTTAAATTTTTTATAGGTTGAAAAAGGTAGATTCTAGATTAAATGCATTAAATTTTTCAATGTGGGAATGGGTTTTTTCCCACTTTCCCTAATACAGTCTTGAATGCATAAAAGATTAACTTTGTGTATGTAAAAAGGTTTGATGGAGCCACCATACCTATGTCTGTGTAAACTGCGAGACGAAGCTTGCTGCCCATATCGTTCATTTATAATGGACAGCAAATTGGCCACATCGGGATCTTCTGACGGGTTGATTGACATTGCTGCTACTACATTCTAACCCAAGACATACTTAAATCTTAGACAAAGAATACAACATGTCATATTAGAACCATGTTGAGACCTCCTACAATATTGCTTAGGTTGGACAATGCCCCTTTCGGATGATAGCTTCTGAGGACTTTCCACACACTCCCCATTATTAAAAGGCAGCTCCTCTTTTACAAGAGAAGGATAGTGAGAAGATCGAGGGCTCCCCCTCCACTATAACCACCTACTCGTGGATAACCACTCTAACTTGACATAAGCAGCATTCTAGATCGCATGTAACAATGCCCCATATCCCTATGCATAAGTCCATTTCCTAAACCTGGCACCCAAGGGTGCAATAAACATGAGGTTGAATGAATAAGGCGCTTACCTTGGCAATGTCAAGCCAATCAAGAGAAAACAACAACACAAGCTTAGATAAAAAATACAACTTGTGATATTAGGACATTGTTACCACCTCCTACAATACTACTTAGACAAGTAGTATTGTTACCACCTCCTACAATACTACTTAGACAAGCAGGGTGGACAATGCCCTTTTAGATGATAGCTACTGCTGCTGCTGATGAGAACTTTCCACACGCTTCCCACTATTAAAGCCAAAGGTACCTCCTCTTTTACAAGAGAATTATACTGAGAAGATTGAGGGCTCCCCCTCCACTATAACCACCTACTCGTGGATAACCACCTACTCGTGGTAACCACTCCTAACCTAACATAAGCAGCATTCTAGATGGCATATAACAATGCCTCATATCTCCATGCATAAACCATAGCATGTGCATAGTCTAAACCATATGCCATGCATAGCCTATGCATAGCGTATGCATACCCTATGCATAGCATATGCATACCCTGTGCATAGCATATACATACCCTATGTATAAGGCCATATGCATAGGCCGTAGGCCGTATGCATAGGGTATGCATACCCTATGCATAGCATATACATACCCTGTGCATAGCATATACATACCCTAGGTATAAGGCCAGATGCATAGGCTGTAGGCCGGATGCATAGGGTACACATATGCTATGTGTAGGCTATGCATATGCTATGCATAGGGTAATGCCAGCTTGATTTTTATGGAGCCAATCCATTCCAAGGATATTCCCCTGTAATCAATCCCCTTTTCAGAATAATAAAAGATCTTGTTTTTACCTGTTTTGGCCTAGAGAGAGAAAATATTCTAGAGAGAGAAAATGTTCTAGAGAGAGGTAATTTAGTTTTTAGATATCATTGGTGTTTAAGGCTGAAAATTAGATGCTACTTTTGTCTACTTTTTTGTCTTTCAATTTGTCATAATTGGATGTAGTGTGAAGTGTCTTTTGAAATCTGGATGGAAGTTAGAAATGTCATGCGAAGTAGTAGTGGTTATCCGCAATAGAAGAAGAAGGATTTTTCATTCGCCGGCAGATATGGAGATTTATGTAATCAGATAGTTGACAGTTATTTTGACAATGAAGATGCAGTGTGTTTTGTCAATCTGGTTGTCACTGTGGCATTGTCATTCTGTACTTTATTTTGAAGACTAATGTGATGAAGATGTTTTGGAAGTATTCTGTGTAATGCAGTTTTGTGTTATGGATTAGTTTGCTGTGTGTTTGGGAAGTGATACATATTTAAACAGTTTGTCAGATTGTTTGTCAGCAGAAAGTCTGAATTTCCTGTGAAGTTTGTGAAAGATGTGATAAGCAGTAAACACTGGCGATTCACGGTGGTTTCAACCACAATGGTTGATTAGGATGGAGCCTACAATAGGAGCTTAGGAGGAAAAATCTGATTCAGACATAATCAGGCTGTGCAGAAGATTGAAGAAGAATCACAATGGTTGATTAGGATGGAGCCTACAATAGGAGCTTAGGAGGCAAAATCTGATTCATACATAATCAGGCTGTGCAGAAGATTGAAGAAGAATCAATTTATCTATTTTTAAGAAAGGGTGTAATTCGAATGACGGTGCTTATGAAGGGTGTTCAAGGTTGAGTATGCTTTCTTCTATAAGGGGGATGAGTGCCAAGAAGATGCCGAGCAGCAATTATGGTAGTGGTTACAATGGCAGTTATGGTTCTTGGAAGTCAGATGCTGAATGGTAATACATTCTGGAGAATTCACAATAGCCTTCATATTCTTATTTTGTAAGATCAGTATAGTAAGGCGGCAAGGTTCATAGCAAGGAGGATCATGGCGGATTTTGGCAGTATGGCAGATTTTGACAGTGCAGTTTGACAATGCAGTTGACAGTTTGACAACATAGTTTGACACTTTTTCTAATTTGCAAACTGAATCTGCTTTGCAGCCAGAAGGTAACTTTTTATGGCAAATTTTTCAAGGAGAAATCATAATATTATCAATTTAAAATATTTCAATCAATTTTAAGCAATCAATTAAATGAACTTTGCGAATCTCGGTATAGCATCCGTGGCTCTTCGTTTAGCAAATTTAATGGGTCTTAGATTGGTGTGGTGCATCTTTCTTGAGGGCTGAATATGATTGTTGTATTTTAATGATGTGATCATAATGGGAGGTAAAAAGAAGAAGAAGAAGAAGAACTGCAAGATTTGCATGAGTAGGAAGCATGAGGTGGATGATTGTCCATGTGCAATTGATGAGTGCTCAAATAAAGATGCATGTAGGAAATGGTGTATGGTTGACCTATGCACAAAGTTTCATAAAATCATCCATAAAGTGCATAAAGCATCATCTTGGGAGGAAATGGAGACTGCATGTGAAAGGTTGTTGGATTTTGAGGATGACTTAGAGAATGCATATGAATGTAGCTGATCACAAAGGAGACAGGCGAAGGTCATATTCTAGTAGGAAAAGCATTGGGAAGTTAGAAGTTGAGAGATGCATATGCGGATGAGTTTGAAGGGAAGTCAAGTGATGATGATGACATTTGGGTTGGCATGGAGATTGAAATCCATCAAGTGGGGATACCAAAGATGGAGGAGAAGGAGGTGCAAAAGGAGGTTGGCCAAGAGAGCCTAGAACAGCCCCTAGATACCCCTAACCTACCACTAGAGTATGCTCATGGAGTGGAAGAGGAAGATTCATTGCTTAACCTTAGGTTACATATGTCACTTGCATCTAATGAATGTTGTGAGGAGAAGCAGATCATACATAGCAATGATGTTGTTCATGTCATTCAAAGCGCAATGAAGAGGCGGATACCAAGATGAATGAAGAGGAGGATGTGATTCAGCTGTTTTTAGGTTCCATGGATGATGTGTGTAGAATTACAGATAAAGAATCAACTCAGGAGGAATTCCCAAAAATCAGATTTGCTGAAGAGGAATTTTTGGCAAATATGTGAGTTCAAGAAGAATTTCCACCAGAAAGATCCACACAGGAGGATTTGCAGCCAAAAGATATTGCAGGATTGATATTTGAACCCTATAAACAGATTTTGCAATCAAAAAACCAGTGGGAGGAATTTCCAGCAAGCAAGTGTATTTCAGAGGAATATGGTGGAACAAGAGCAAAATCCGTTCTTGTACATCAAAGCATGGTTGTTGCAGATAATTGTTATGGTCATATTTCAGGTGCTCCAGGAATACCAGAGGAGTTTCCAGATGCTAATTTTGATAGTTGGCGGATTCAAGCATATTTTTCGACTAATATAAGTGATGTTGCCGATGATCAGGGAAATCAGAATTTTGACTCTGAATGTTTTGAAGGACATATTTTGATGTCACAGGTTGATATTCAGCAAGGAGATGTTTCAATTGCAAAGAATTTGAACAAGTGGATTGATTTTTGGTCTGAATCAAATTCAAGTCTTATGGATCAAATTGAGCAGGAGGATTGTCAAGAGCACGTTGTTAAAGAGTACAAAGCAGGTTTGACACATTTGGGGGATCAGCATATGATGCCTAAAATGCGGGCTGATGAAATTTTAAGCTTAAGTTTGATGGATGTGCATTCTAAAATGGATGTGGAAAAAGTTGTTGTCAATTCAAATATATTTTTGTTGAATGATGTGTGCTTTCAAGTTGATGACAGAATGGAGGTGAATTTGTGCAAAATGGGTTGTCAGATGTGGATGACAAATTCTAAAATATAGATGATGGCAGATTGTCAAAATTCAGATATTCATGTGTTTCAGATTTCGGAGTTGCTGATTGGGCAACGAAGAATGCATTATAGGATGCATAGTGATCAGTTTTTATGGTTTGTGGATCAGATCACATCTAAACAAGTTCAAAGGATTCCAGAGGATTATATGCAGATTATTTGCTTGACTTTTATGGAATTTTTAGATTTCAGAGCAAACTTGGTTTGTATACATCTCAGTAGGTTTCTTGCATATTGGTGTCATATTTTCATAGCAGATGGCCAAATAAACCTACACAAGTTGATTGAGACTGATTTTGATGGTTGGAGGATTCAAACGGAATGTTAAACTCTTATCAGGGAAGTTGCAAAAGTTGTCAAGGGTCAGAGTTGTGGTTTTGAAGTATCTGAATCTCTGATATTAATGAGAAATGTTCAGTCTAACTTTCAAAATGTTTTCATTGTGAAGAAAGTTGGTGATCAATTTGACAATTTGATAGATTTGGGTTCAGATTTATTTGACAAAGGTAGTTTTGATAGCATTCAACTTGGAGGATGTCAAGTGCAGATATTTGACGAATGTGAAGCAGGTTTTACAAATCTGATTATGTCAAAATAGGTGTGGAGGATTAGATCAGATTCAAGGCAAAATTATGATGCAAAATTTTTAAGTGTTCTGGAAGTGTTATCTGATTTGACAATAAGGTTTCTTTCATTATGTTTGACAAGGGAGTATGGTTCAATTTTCAAAATGTGGAGGAAGCATGTTTTCAACGTCAAGGCAGGAAGTCAGATGTGCAGCAAATTAGTCAAAAATCAGTAGTGGAGGATTATGTTGCAAATGGAAAGTCAGCAGGTATGCAAAATTTCAAAGAGGAGGATGTTCTGAAGACATTTATGCTGATTTTGTTTTATCTTTGCAAAATTTTTTACCTATTTAGTTTATGGATCAAGGGATTGTGGGTCCGAAGTCAGTCTATGGCTCAAGCCACCGCCGAGCTGTGCCAAGTGTTTAAGGCTAAAAATTAGATGCTACTTTTGTCTACTTTTTTGTCTTTCAATTTGTCATAATCGGATGTAGTGTGAAGTGTCTTTTGAAATATGGATGGAAATTAGAAATGTCATGCGAAGTAGTAGTGGTTATCCGCAATAGAAGAAGAAGGATTTTTCATTCGTAGATATGGAGATTTATGTAATCAGATAGTTAACAGTTATTTTGACAATGAAGATGCAGTGTGTTTTGTCAATCTGGTTGTCACTGTGGCGTTGTCATTCTGTAGTTTATTTTGAAGACTGATGTGATGAAGATGTTTTGGAAGTATTTTGTGTAATGCAGTTCTGTGTTATGGATTAGTTTGCTGTGTGTTTGGGAAGTGATACATAGTTAAACAGTTTATTAGTTTGTTTGTCAAAAAGTCTTTTCCTATGAAGTTTTGTGAAAGATGTGATAAGCAGTAAACATTGGTCAATTTTTGACCATTTTTGGGTCAATTCAGCTTACTTTTTGGATCTAGTTTTGAAACAGGAGAGAGGAGAGATGCAAATATCTCATTTTATTGATTAAAAATTGGAGGTAATGATGAGAAAAAGGCAGCCTACTTCATGAGGGGAGATCCCCACTCTGAGAGGTGTCAAATTCAATTTTTTAATTCTTTTTTTTGGTCCTTAGTCCACTCTTCATCTTATGTGAGCATTTACTTATTTTTGGGGGGTTTTTCTTTTCTTCTTCAATTTATCTCCTCCCTACATTTGGATTAATCGATTCGACCATAATCCAAAATTTTTAGAAAATCTTAACCCTTAGGCTAAGGTCTTTTGTGCACATTATAATTTATTTCTAATGCACCATTTGGAATGCATAACCTACAATTATAATACATAATTCCATCATGCAAGCTGTACCCTTGAACTCGGTTCAACTCGTGTGGAGTTTTGCTTTCCTGCATAAGTAGGGTAGAAGTAGGGCCAAAGAATCTATCCTGCATGATCTTATCACTTGCTTCATTAATCAAAGAATTTGACACTATAGTAAGCAAGCAAGGAGGCTTTTCTGCTGAGGGCATCTGCTACCACATTTTCTTTACCTATTCAGAAGTGAAGGAAGACGCTTCCCACAGAACACTTTCTCAGGAGCCCCACCTCTTTCAAGGATTCAGAGGGATGAGCTCAGAAGTGAGAACTGGTGTTTTGGTTGTCAGGTTTGATCAACCAACTGAAAGACTGGGTAATCCCGTAACAGTTCAGCTTCTTTCTCCTCGGTGGCATCTTCAAAAGGATAGAACTTCCATTTGACCAATAATTCTCTCAGAATTCTGTTCCTGAGAACCTTCTCTCGAACATCAAGGATTTCTTCAGGTTGGAGTTCAATCTGCCCTTGGGTTGAAGAAGTTAAGATTTCATCATCAAGCACATTATTCGGGCTTGGTACATACTTTTTAAGAAGGCTGACATGAAATACATTATGTACTTTGAGATGAGGAGGCAGAAGAAGCTCGTAGGCTAAGTCACCTATTTTCTTTGTAATCAAATATGGCCCACAATACCCGGGGGATAACTTCTTGTACTTCCCAAGAGATAGAGAACTTATTTTGGGGCATACTCGAATGAAGACCATATCTACTTCTTCGAATTTTCTGTCTTTCCTCTTCTTATGTGCATACTGCTTTTGTCTATCCTGGCCAGCTTTTATATCTTTGCGAATTGACTACTTTTGCTACTCCATGTCGTCAAGCATCTGTCTGGACATCTTGACTCTAATTAATGGGTTGGACCAAGTTAATGGTGAAAGGCAGTCTTGTCCTCCATACAAAGCTTTGAAAGGGCTCATCCCGATACTTCGGTGATAAGAAGCATTGTAGGCAAACTCCACTAGGTGCAAATAGCTTAGCCACTTCTTGGGTTCCCTGCCCCGTAGCATGACCGAAGTATATCTTCGATTACTTGGTTCTGACCCTTTCAGTTTGACTGTCGGTCTTGGGGTGGTAAGCTGTGCTGAGATCTAAGAAAGTTCCAACTTCTTCGAAAAATGCAGTCCAGAATCTTGACGTGAAATTGCTAATACATTATTGGTTACAGATGTCATAGCTTAAAATTTCGATCCAATCCTTGTTTCTCACAAAAAACAGTATTACTCTAGACTCTCCATTGAGACTAGCTACCCAGCAAACGAGATCCAGTAACAGATTACAATAAACATTGGTCCATCATACCATATCTTCCACGATATACGCATGGTGTCCTAAGCACCGAGAGCCCGTGCATCGCTTGGTTTAGAACCCTCCAGGATCCTCCTTAGGTTTCTTGCCATGTACATCGTACCGGAAGCACATCATTTTTCACAATACCAAGGCTCGTCAAGACCTGGGCAGGTTTTTGCCACGTGAGCCGTCCTTTGAGGAGTAAATTAATCAATTTATATAAATTTTTGACTTCGATAGGTTTCTGAAATTTCTCAATACCATCCGAGTAAATGTGAAAGGATAGAATTTTCTGTCACTGTATATTTACTTATTCATTTATCTATTATTCATGGAAATTGAACATAGAAATAATGAGAACCTTAAAAAATCATTTATGCATAAAATCAATTTTTATAATTAAAAAAATTCTTTTATGTATAAAAATCAATTTTGATGAAAGTAACACTTTTATGATTTAAAATTTTCACTTTATGCATAAAAATCAATTTTGATGAAAGTAACACTTTTATAATAAAAAAATTCTTTTATGCATAAAATCAATTTTGATGAAAGTAACACTTTTATAATAATAATAATAATTCTTTTATGCATAAAAATCAATTTTGATGAAAGTAACACTTTTATAATTTAAAAAAATCTTTTATGCATCACTTTATGCATAAAAATCAATTTTGATGAAAGTAACACTTTATAATCAAAAAAATTCTTTTATGCATCATTTTATGCATAAAAAATAATTTTGATGAAAGTAACACTTTTGTAATAATAAAAATTCTTTTATGCATCACTTTATGCATAAAAATCAATTTTGATGAAAGTAACACTTTTATAATAAAAACATATTTTATGCATCACTATATGCATAAAAATCAATATTGGTGAAAGTAACACTTCTATAATAAAAAAATATTTTCAATATGCATCTTTCTATGCATAGAAATTAAGTCTAATGAAAATAACGCTTTTATAATAAAAATATTTCCAATATGCATCTTTCTATGCATAGAATTTAAATCTAATGAAAATCACACTTTTATAATAAAAAAATATCCAATATGCATCTTTCTATGCATAGAATTTAAATCTAATTAAAATCACACTTTTATAATAAAAAAATATCCAATATGCATCTTTCTATGCATAGAATTTAAATCTAATGAAAATCACACTTTTATAATAAAAAAAGATCTAATATGCATCTTTTTATGCATAGAACTTAAATCTAATGAAAATCACACTTTTATAATAAAAAAATATCCAATATGCATAGAATTTAAATCTAATGAAAATCACACTTTTATGATTAAAAAATATCCAATATGCATCTTTCTATATGTAGAACTTAAATCTAATGAAAAACACACTTTTAGAATACACAAACGAAGAATAACTAGTCTTTCCTTATACTTGTTTATGGATTCATTTAAGTTGTGCTTGACCTTATATAGCCACTTACATCTTATTTCCACCAATCATTACTCTTTTTGAATAACATAAAGATAAAACTTATTTCTACAAAATTTAAGAAAATTTTACCATAGCCTTCTTTGTATGGCTGACCATTTTTCAATTTTTACATTCTAAATCTACTTAGAATTTACCCCAATATGAATTTAGCACTCTAATCTAATCAATTCTAAATCTACTTAGAATTTACCCCAATATGAATTTAGCACTCTAATCTAATCAATTCTCATTTTTAAAGAGTAAACAATACGAAAAGTTTAACTCTATTTATTTGATTACGCATCTTGGATAAAGAAGGGCTGAATTCAATGAAGAGAAGGATCCGAGGAAGCCTTTCCATCAAGGCATAACATCCAATTTTAATTTAAAAGAAGCAAGAAATCAAAAAACCATAGAATAGAATTAAAAAAAGTAGAAATTCTAACTTACATGGAGTTTTGTGAGATTTCCTTTGGCTTGAGGGATTGAGGGTTCTACTCTTGCTTGGATCAAGAGAGGCCACCAATTCTTTTTGTAGAGGAAATAGTCAAAAACAAGTGAATTATCAGTGAATTCAATGTTTTTGGCTCTGGGGAGGAGTAGAGTAACAGTGCATAAAACACTATTAAGCTTCTACAAAGGGAGAGGCTTTTATTTCTAGGAAAAAATGAGCCTCTAACCAAGCAAACTGATTCTAGAATTTTCTAGATCAATTTGGTCAATTTTTGACCATTTTTGGGTCAGTTTAGTTCACTTTTTGGACCTAGTTTTGAATTAGGAGAGAGGATACAATATCTAATTTTATTGAATTTAAAATTGAAAAGCAATGATGAGAAAAAGGCACCTACTTCATGAGGGGGAATCCCTATCTTGAGATGTCAAAAATCAGTTTTTTAACTATTTTCCTTGGCCCTTAGTCCACTCTTTATCTTATGGGAACATTAACTCATTTTTTGTGGGGGGGGGGGTTCTTTTTTTTTCAATTTTTCTCCTCCCTACATTTGGATTAATCTTATTGGTCCATAGGAACCTTAATCTAAAATTTTTAGAAAATCTGGACCCTTAGGATAAGGCCTTTTGTGAAAAGATTATAATTTATTTATAATGCACCTTCTGAAATTCTTTTTGAACTTTTGTTTTGGGGGAATTTATTTTAATAAGAAGAGATATTTTTCCATCCAAAAATATATAAAAACTGAGTTATCTCTCTCTAGAATATTTTCTCTCTCTAGGCCAAAACAGTTAGAAACAAGGTCTTTTATTGTTCTTAAAAGGGGATTGATTACAGGGGAAGGTACTTGACATCTTGAGGGGCTGGGGAGGAATCTTACATCTGTACTTGATGAACAAGCCTTGTGCTACTAGAAGGATCACTCGATGTTTGTTGATCCTAATGTAATTTGACTTTATAGTAACCGTTAGAAACGACTCCCAGCATGTTTTAGCTGATCATTTATCTACAATTCTGAATGGAGAACTTCCCATGGGAGTGGAGGATATCTTTCCTTAAGCATGCTATCAAATTGGAGCCATGAAATAACTCATTTCTTGTCCAAAATGGATGATGGAATCACTCCTGATTGAGCTCACAAGTTAATCAAGGCAGCATCTCCATACACACTGATATCTAGAAACGTGTATTGGCGGCATGACAAAGATGACATTTTGAAGCTATGCATATATGAAGATCATTACATCAAGATTCTAGAAGAAGCCCATGTAGGAATTTGTTGGCATCCACTTTGCTTTGAAAATCACACCATGCAAGAGTTTACAAGCCGACATGTAGTGGGGTCTGCCAGTAATGTAGCTGAGTTTGTCAAGAGGTGACAATATTTTTGATGACTCAAAAAATAAGGACCCTAACCTTTATTATTTCCTTAGAACTATTTACCAAATGGGGCATTTACTTTGTAGGACCCATAAGTCTGGTGGCTCACTATACATTAAGCTCGCTACATCATTATACCCACTTGCTATTGCACCAAATGGGCTGAAGCTTAAGCAACAGTGCACGAGTTGATGCCAAGTTTTTGTGCAAAAATGTTATTATCAACGATTTGGCTGGTAACCCTTAAAAATTGTAAGTGATAGAGGTAAATATTTCTTGAATGAGGTAGTGACATTCTTATTGCACGAATTCATGGTAACCCATAAGAAATCATTACCTTAGTATCCATAAGCAAATGGAAAAGCTAAAAGCACCAATAAAGTCCTTTGTTCCATCCTAACTAAGATTTTGGAGGCATCACATTTAGACTGGGAATAGAAACTTCCCACTACTCTTTGGGCTTATCAAAGTGCTTACTTACATAATATGGTCTTTGTGCTATCACTCCTAGTTAATTTTTCTCACCTTGCAATAAAAACCAGCCAATCTTGTTGCACATGACCTTTTGAAAGAATGGGTTGAATTTGAAAAGTTTGACGAAGCATGGCTATATGCGGTAATCAGAATATTGACATCAAAGTGCCGATGAAAACGTTGGTTTGATGTTAATGTCAAAATTTCCTCCCTCAAGCATCAGGTTTGCCTCCTTTGCCCTCACTCCCCTCTCCTCTTGGTTGCATGTGCATGTGTTGTAAGATGTGTGTGTGTGATTAGGGATAATTTTCTTGTTTTTTGCTTTGTTCTTTGTTTTGCAGGTTCTCTCTCTCTCCCAAGCTCTTCTCCACTTCCTTACCACTCACGTAGGTTCGCCTCCTTCTTTGCCCTCCCTCCCCTCTCCTCTTGGTTGTGATGTGTGTGTGTGTGATTAGGGATAATGAATGTTTCTGTTTTTTGCTTTGTTCTTTGTTTTGCAGGTTCTCTCTCTACCAAGCTCTTCTCCACTTCCTTACAATCAAGCAGGTTCGCCTCCTTCTTTGCCCTCCCTCCCCTCTCCTCTTGGTTGTGAGATGTGTGTGTGTGTGTTTAAGGCTAATGAATGTTTCTGTTTTTTGCTTTGTTCTTTGTTTTGCAGGTTCTCTCTCTCTCCCAAGCTCTTCTCCACTTCCTTATCACTCAAGCAGGTTCGCCTCCTTCTTTGCCCTCCCTCCCCTCTCCTCTTGGTTGCATGCGCGTGTGTTGTGTGTTGTGAGATGTGTGCTCTTGTTCATGTGTATACTCTTATTCAAGTGCCCATGTGGGCTTTATTATGTGTGTGTAGAGACATGTGGGCCAATAGTAATTTGCCCGATCTGAAATCTCAGGTGCTACCCAAATTAGTTGCTCAATGCTTGGTTGCTTCTGCAAGCTGAGATGTCTGTGATGGTTGTTAGGCATCACTGATTGTTGGGCATCTATTGTATGGTGTAGTCTATGATAAAAAACAGAAGCAGGAAGGAGCACACACAAGAGAAGCAAACCCTAATCCATATCCATCAATCATAAAGAAGGAGAGAAGCCATAGTCATCATCTCTCTCACACACACAAAAGAGAACACAACATAGTGTTATGTCCACACTACAAAGTAAACCTAATGTAATGTCCACACCACACATGACCAGCTGGACGCGGTCATAAACACACCACACGATATCTATCTACCATACCGTCACTCTATCAGCACCCATGTGCTATCCTCCAGCTGTATACGAGCTTGACATTTCAACACTCCCCCTCAAGCTCGACATGTCCATCTCTAGGACTCCCAATCTAGTACGGAAATACTCGAACTTATCCTTACCAAGTGCTTTGGTAAAGATATCTGCAACCTGCTCATCTGTCTGTACATATGTCAAATCAACATGCCCATCTAGCACTTTCTCTCTGATGAAGTGATAGTGGACCTCAATATGTTTGGTCCTGGCATGATAAACTGGGTTGCTAGCAAGCTGAATACTATTCATGTTGTCACAATGAATGACAACTCTCATATCACTCTGTAACCTGACATCATCTAGCAACTTCTTCAACCACATAGCCTCACATGCAGCTATGGCTGCTCCACGATACTCTGCCTCTGTGGTAGATAAAGCAACTGTAGGTTGCTTTTTACTGGTCCAACTCACAGCTCCACTACCAAGGCTGAAAACATAGCCACTGGTAGACCACCTGTCATATGCACTACCGGCCATATCTGCATCTGTATATCCATAGACATGCATGTCTTTTCCTGCCTCATAGAAAAGACCATAATGCACGGTAGTTTTGACTTATCTCAGAATACGTCTCACAGCATCCAAGTGAGGTTTACGAGGACTTTGCATAAATTGACTTACCAAACCAACTGCATAACTGAGATCTGGCCTCGTAATGGTCATGTAGATAAGGCTACCAACCATTTTCCTATACATGGTGATATCATCAAGCTCATCACCCAACTCAGCCCTAAGCTTCATGTTTTGCTCTAATGGTGTCAACATTGGTTTGCATGCTGTCATACCATACTTTGCCAGCATGTCAAGTGCATATTGCCTTTGCACCAGCCATATACCCTTGCTTGTTCTAATCACCTCAATGCCAAGAAAGAACCTTAAATCACCAAGGTCTTTCATATCAAGCTCTTTGCATAAAGAGGCCTTAACCTCATCAATGCCTTTCCCACAATCACCTGTGATAATCAAATCATCAACATAAATGACTATCATCACGATACCATCATGTGTCTTCTTCACATAAAGTGAAGAGTCTGCATTTCCAACCACAAATCCAATACTGACAAGATATCTGTTGATCTTGTCACTCCAAGCACGAGGTGCTTGCTTCAAACCATAGATTGCTTTCTTTAACCTGCAAACAAAAGTAGGATATTTTGGATGTACATATCCTTCTGGCTGTTCCATGTACACCTCTTCTTGTAGTTCACCATTCAAGAAAGCATTTTTTACATCCATTTGATGTAAAGCCCAACCTTTTTGTGCTGCTAGTGCAATGATAGACCTCACTGTAGCCATCTTAGCCACTGGGCTGAAAGTTTCATCATAATCAAGACCATAAGTTTGTGCATATCCTTTAGCGACCAGCCTTGCCTTATGTCTCTCTAGGCTGCCATCTGACTTGCACTTTACCTTATACACCCATTTGCAACCAATTGCATTCTTTCCTTGAGGTAACTCAGCCAATTCCCATGTATCATTTTTGTCCAAAGCATCCATCTCTTCATCCATGGCTTTCTCCCATACATGCTCTCCAATAGCCTCTGTATAGTATGTAGGTTCCACATGCTTTACCATAGATGTCATGTATGCATAGTGCATAGCAAAATCTCGATATGTCAATCTTTCAACTGGATATCAGACTCTCTGGGATCTCCGCAATGCATGTGGATCACTCTGTACACCTGTAACTCTAGCATGTGGTGGCACATATCTGTCCTGTCTAGCACCAGGTGTGCGTAAAACAGGTATGCCGAGCTCCTCATCCAAACTCTCAGAACTAGATGACTCATAACCTGTGATTCCAATTCCTTCGACTTTCTTCTTGCCTTTATCCATAGCACTACTCCCAGTGCTCACACTCTCATGCCTCAAACGTCCTGACCATGGACATACATTGCTACTCTCAGCTTCTGCTGCTGGCCCAGACATAGTAGTAGAACTAGAACTTGCTTGTGGCAAGTTCACAGGCACATCTGCCTCAAGTGAGTCAATGACTCCCTCATCTTTTGCTTTGTACCAACTAGCAAGCTCATCAAACACCACATCTCGTGAGATGACTACTTGTCTAGTTTAAGGGTTATAACATTTGTAGGCCTTTCGATCCTGTGCATATCCAACAAATACACATTTCTCTGCCTTAGGATCCAACTTCCGTCTTCTTTCGTCAGGCACATGGACATAAGCTACGCATCCAAATACTTTAAGATGTCCAATGTCTGGCCTGTAACCTGTAAGCCGCATCTCTGGCGTGCTTCCATGAATGGCTGCTGTAGGTGTTTTGTTATATACACTGCAGTAGCACACGCTTCTGCCCAATAGTAATCTGGCATGCTCTTTTCATTGAGCATTGCCCTTGCCACTTCACATATGACTCGATTCTTTCTCTCAGCCACACCATTCTGCTGAGGTGTATACCTGCAAGTCAACTGTCTTCTTATTCCATGCTTCCGCAAGAAATGCTCAAAAGCTTTTGAGGTGTATTCACCACCTCCATCTGTTCTCAAACATTTAATCCAACAGCCATATTGCTTTTCTACAAGAGCCTTGAAATCCATGAACTTTTCCAACACTTCACTCTTTTCTCTCAGAAAGTATATCCATGTCATCCTGCTGAAATCATCTATAAATGTCACATAGTATAGACTGCCTTTGATAGATGGGTTTTGTGCAGGGCCCCATACATCACTGTGTACTATCTCAAGTGGCCTGTTACTCATATTTCCTTCTCTAGGAAACCTCAACCTTGCCTGCTTTCCAAACTGACAGGCTTCACAAACATGCATATGTCCATCATATTTGAATCTAGGCAATCCACTGACAATGCCTCTTGTTTGCATGTTCTTTAATCTCTGTAATATTGACATGTCCAATCCTCTTGTGCCACATGTCAATGTCCTGCACAATCCCATTGCTCTTTGAAAACATGGCTGAGCTCAATTTTGGTATGCCTGCATCCAATTTGAACACTTCCTTCCTTCTTGCCCTTGGTAATCAATCTATAGCCATGCTTAAAGTCTTCCACAAAACAGCCATTCTCATTGAATCTTACTTGTAGTCCCTGCTCAACCATTTGGCCTACTGATGCCAAATTCTTTGTAATGGATGGTACATATAGTACCTCTGACATAGTTTTCACATTTCCATCATGCATCCTCAAAGGCACACTGCCAACATGTGTTATAAGATGTTGAGTATCATCTCCTGTGACCACATAACCATTTGTATCCAATGGTCGCATCTTCTCAAACCACTCACCATGACATGTCATGTGGTTTGAGGCACCCGAATCCATATACCATGACTCATCTCCATCATTCTGAGAATCCATTGTCCCCATAATGTGCTTCATTGCAAAAAGATGATTTGAACTCCCATCATTGTTACTAGTAGATGCATAATTTCCATGTTGTGGTCTTCCATTCCTGACATCATTCTTCTTTTTGTAACAATCTTTTGCCATATGTCCAAGTTTGCCACAATAGTGACATTCAATCCCATTCAAATTTTGTTGAGGACCTTGCCATCGTCCTCTACCACGAGCACCTATTCCAACTCTCCCCCTATGGGATTGAAATCCACGACCTCCACGTGATCCAAATGATGACTGTGAATTCTGAAAATTCTGATTTGATTGTGGTTGAGTAGACCTGTCATTCCAACCACGGCCTCGAGGAGTAAATCTCCCCCTGCCTCGAAAGCCTCTAGATGAGTAAAAAGCCTGATTCCTTGCATGCTCATCATTACTGGATGAGGATGCACCACCTGTAATATTCATACCACCAAGTCCAAGCTTCAATTCTTCCACAATGAGCAATGACATAAGCTCATTAAAGTCTGGCATTCCTCCCAACCTTACTAAGATGGAAGTGTCAAAAGGTTTGTATTCTTTGCCTAAACCACGCAATGTGAGAGCAACCAAATCATCATCATCCATTGGGGCATGGATTGATGACAAGGAATCTGCATAACCCTTGATTTCCTGAACATACTCATGTATACTCCTATTCCTTCGTGTTACACTGTGAATCTGTTGCTTTAGTTGTATCTTCCTTGCACCAGTGTCTGTCTCATACATTCGGCATAATATACCCCATGCTTCTTTCGGTGTATCTGCATCTTGGATGTGAATAAGCAAGGAATTTGTTACACATATTGAAAAGTAATGCAACACTTTCGAAGACCGCTCTACCCATTGCTTGTGAGCCAACAACTGAGCATTATTTGGTTGAGGAGGTAGGAATGGCTCTGGGTCTTCATCCGACACGAGACTCCATAAACCTTTGCCTTTCAAAAAACTCTTCATTCGAAACTTCCACACTTCTGTCAAGCTTCTCTCCAACAATCTGTATCGGACCATCTCCCATTGTTGCAAAAATATAGTAGATGTACCCCTTTGACAAGTTGTATGCCAAACCTGTAAAGCTTCAAATCTCTCCAAATCACATCAAATGCTTGTGCATTAACATCCCACAATGATTCATCAACAATGTACACTCGATCAAAGTTGAAACCAAATGATACTTCGTCACAAAAAATTTTCTGGTTTTTTTCTTGCAAGAGAACCAGTCAAAGATCTTGCTCTAATTCCTTCAAAACTTGTTCAAATTTGATGTTTATGCATTCATTGGCTTCATAACACATTGCTCCAACATATCCTAGAAGGGTTTGATCAAATTCTTCAAGGTTAATGAGAACCACCAATTTTTGTAGCTCCCTGGTTTGCCTTTTTCTGCATCTGTCAGGTACCACCTCTCACTAAAAGTGCTCTATCTCCTTCAAATCTGATCCAAATTCAAAACTTTCTGAATCAAAAGTTTAGCAACTCATAGGACTCTACTTGTACCAAAGGAATTAGGCCAATTTGATATAGACAAGGATTAATGCCTTGATTAGTGATGCTCTGTTTCTGGACAGACTTTCTGCAAACCTGCAAACCTCTGAGAAATAACTTCAATGAGCTCCAAATACATCAAATGAGCTGCAACCAAGCTTCACAATGCCTTAGCAATGTCTTTGCTAAACTCCCCAAGCTTTGAATGGCATCAAATGGACTAGTAATGAGTGAATGGCATGAATTCTATTGAAAACTATCCAGACTTCAGCTCCAGAATGCGCCGCCTGCTCCAGAGGGTTGTAGAAGAGGGGCAATTCACAATTGAGTTGATAATATTCTTAGAAATGACCTAAACCAACTTGTGCTTGAAGGGTTTGGCTCAATTCTTCCTCTAGCTTCTGCAATCAATCCTCCACGGGGGGTATGTTCACTGTTTTTGTGAAAAACCAGAAACTTTTGCATAAGTTCACTTCCACTTGATTTTGCTCAAATCTGTATGCATCAATCTGCTTCAAGATTCTGTATGTTGCTTGTGCCCACTTTGCTAATACATGTGCTAGTTCAAATACACGTGCCTTTGTGTATACATTTGCCAAGAGTATATTCACTTCAAGCTTTCCATGAAAGCTTAGAGAAAAACCAGAAATTTTCTGCTTGCTTTATGCACTTCAATCTTCACTAAACCTGCTCTTTGGCACCTGCAATCCACTCAAGGGAGTTTTGCTACTCTTACCAATTAGGCCAAGCTTCAGATCTGTAACCGAGGTGAGCTCCACAGCTTTCTTTTGCTCCACAGCTTCAATGGAAATCTTCATAGCTTCTTCTTCTTCTTCCCTCTTCTCTCACTCACTCTCACAACACAACTAATGAGCTCTAGGCTCTGATACCATGATAAAAAACAGAAGCAAGAGGGATCACACACAAGAGAAGCAAACCCTAATCCATATCCATCAATCATAAAGAAGGAGAGAAGCCATAGTCATCATCTCTCTCACACACACAAAAGAGAACACAACATAGTGTTATGTCCACACTACAAAGTAAACCTAATGTAATGTCAACACCACACATGACCAGCTGGACGCGGTCATAAACACACCACACGATATCTATCTACCATACCGTCACTCTATCAGCACCCATGTGCTATCCTCCAGCTGTATACGAGCTTGACATTTCAACAGTCTAGCTTCGAGTCCGCATCCTAATCTTATTCCACATTGCCTTGATGTTGACTCATGTTAGCACTATTGTTGATCTGTGCTACTATCCAAATATGCATTGATTCACTCAGTTGTTAGTTCATGCCTATTTGATGCTTGATCTCCAAGTAGTTTGAGGATGATCTTTGTGTCTGTTTTAGAGCAGTTGTCATAGTAATGTGTTTATCTCATTGTCTTTCCCAACTCTATTTGTTGTAGCTTCTTATCCTGCTTGTTCAACTCTAAGTTCTTTGCTTGTTTGTAACTGGCATGTTAGCTCTTGTAGGTTAAGTCTATGCTTGTTTATACACAGTCAGTGATGGGTAGTTGAGTGCTCTAAATCAACACTGATCTTGAAGGCTCTCATGTCTGTGATGTGACCTTGTAGACCTTGCATGTGCCATCCCTTAAGCTTGTATGCTTGCCTTTACATTTGATGAGTGTCAGGTAAAACAGCACAATGGTTGAGAGCTGCTAAAGCTCCATGAAGAAATTGTGTAAGCTTGAAGGAAACTGAAAACTCTAGGCTTAATGATGCCAAAATCTAATCTCCAAACTGTTTGCTTTCTTAGTCAAACTGTGCACTATTTCTTGGAGATCTTCACACTCAAGGAAACCTTGTATGTAAGTTAGGAGAACCTTGTGGTGTATGAAACACACTGGCTCACGCCAGTGGATTGGGTTCAATTCCCAGAAAGGCCATACTTGCAAACATAGTGATAATCAATAAATTTTTTTAATTTCTACAATCAAAATTGTAACACTTGTATACTTTTGCATCAATCAGTTATCAACATGTTTTGTACATAATACTGATGCTCAAATCTATAATAGAACAACATGATGTACATCTTCTTGATGGCAAAGTGTTATAACTAGGGTATGTGCTTCAAAACATTGTTTTTTCTCAATATTTTTCTTGTTTCCTTTACCTCTAATACATCAAGATTTATACTAATCTCTGTAGATTGTGCTACTCCAACATATTTGTAATCTCTATTTATCTTCTTTGCAAGAAAGTATCAAGATCAGAAAGATTTAATCAAGAATCACTTACTGTTTTGTTTATGTGCACGATTTGATTTTAGCACAATAAACTTTGTATAATTTATAAATTGCTCTATTCTGCACTATAGATTTGCACCAACCTTTGAAAATCTGTATCATCTACACTTAATCTTGAAATCTGTACCAAGATTTTGTACACTTTCTTGAAACTGTATTAAATTTTTGCATAGCAATCTTGATTTCTGCACAGCAAACTCTACTCTGCATAAACTCTGCAATCTAAATACTCTGTATAACCTACACCAATCTTTGAAAATTGCAATGAAATTTTTACAAAACTGCTTCAGCAACCAAACTTCTTGTAAATTTTCTCCAAGATCTTGGAAGATAGGACAGAAATAGAGGCTTAGTAGATTAATAATTGGAAATGTATGCTCTCTAAGCAAGATAATGTAAGAAAATCCCTCAGTATTGGTTGCTAAAATCTGTGTAAACCCTAATTCAAAAATCAAGAAAATCACGATGAAGAAGTTCAAGAAATCAAATAGTAAAGTGGATTAGGGTTTTGAAAATAGTGTTTAATAATTCAAAAATAATTATCATTAATCCTTCCCTAAGAAAGGATCTAAGCCAAGAACTTTGATCCTAGGGATCTAAGCCAAGAGCTCTGATCCTAGGGATCTAAGCCAAGAGCTTTGATACCAATGCAAGAGACTACAGTTGGCCACTCAAAGCATGGAGTGACAACATGGGTGTGGGTCACCATCCTTACATCTCATATGGGAGAAGTTCACCACCACGAAAGCTTGGGCAAGAGCACCAAGAAGACATGAATGTCTATAAAGTGAATATGATCAAAAAGGGTACAATGTCCAACGAGCCCTATGCCTAATATAGCCTAAGGCCCCCAAAAGTACACATGTAAATGTCCCTAAGCCCAAGCGCCTAGGCCCCATCCCCCATGTGCACGTGCACCCGAACCTACTTCATTACAAATGTGCTTCCTCATAACCTCTCCTCATATAGCCTTCATATTTGGTCCCCCATTTGCACTCTTATCTCCATATCCACTTGCATATGCTCTATCTTTATATAGAGTGTGAACTGTCTCTGATAATGATGGGTCCGTAGTCTCTATAGGTGGTTTCTACATGAAAGACTAAACAATAGGTGGTGTCTACGTGAAAGAGTAAAAAATAATAAAATATATAGAAAAAATACACGAGATATTAATGCACATGTAAGTAAGTAAATCAAAGATAGATACCAACCTGAGTTCCTTTAGGTTCTCTATAAAACTAGATACACCATGGTGCCATCACTGAGTGGTGGTGGTGGATGCTCTATTGGCAAGCTACACATCAACCCCAACTTTAGATCCAAGGCCCTCAATAATAGAAAGTGGCATAAAGGTTAGATTTACTTCAACAACTCAAATGGCTAGGGGGGTCACGGCCTACCTTGCTTACCCAAGCAACCTTGCCCTGCACTCCACCACCAAGATGGTAGTGAAATGAACTACCACCATGATGGGAAATATTTTAGTTCACCAATAAAAACTCTACATAATTTGATTTTAAAAAGTATAAGGGAATCTGGCAATGTTGTAGTGTCCTCCCATACAGTGACTATATATTGCTATCTAGAATATGGCAGCATAGCTGTGTGAGACCACCTAGAAATAAGAAGCAATTTTTAGGATAGACTCCTTGCTCATCTCTAAATAGATTTGAAATAGGATCTCTAATGCTAAAAAGCTTTTCCACCTTATGGTAAGTCAAGGCCCATAAAACATGTACACTACATCTCTAGCTACTCGTCTCTATAGACTCAATGCTATCTCTATGGTATATAAGCAAGCTAGGAATTCCTCTAGATTTGCCATGATGTATAGGGTAGATGGTGTGTCACTTGCACTCGCACGAAGCATTGATAGCTTGTGGGGTGAATTATGACTATAAGGGCCTTAATGGGTTTGTGTCATGAATCCATTCTAACAAGGATATGATGCCACACAAATGAAAACCCTGATCTCATTATGAAAGTGACCAAGTGGAGATCAAGTGATCAAGTGGTCTAATGTAGATTAATGGATACCTAAAGGAGGTTCAATAAAGGATTAGGTTATAAGCTACTAATGGAGTTAGGGTAAGAGCGAGTAGTGAGAATGAGGGTTTAAAAAAGGGGCCTTACATGAAGGGACACGTGTTTGATGAGTAGTGAGAGTGAGTAGTGAGAATGAGGGTTTAAAAAAGGGGCCTTTTATTACTTGATAGAGTTAGGGTAAGGGTTTTTCTTTGGACATGAAGGGACACGTGTTTGATGATTGACTCTCTGCATAACTTGATCATGTTGTATGAAAATATGATTTTTAAAACCTTGAGTGACGTCAAAAAATTGTTGATTGTCTCTCTGCATAACTCGATTGAGTTACATAAACAAAGGAAAGAAATTTGGGAAACAAGAGACACGTATCAACCATACATTGGATCTTTACATAACTTGATCAAGTTATGTGGAAAATGCATGTTTTTTTAATGCATTACATGTGTTGCATAGGGTTTCCACGTAACTCACTTAAGCTACATGAAAACTACATTTTTTGATATGCTCTCTATGTCTACATTTTTTGGGTGTATGCATGGGATGTTCATGCCATGGAATGAGTAGGTAACTCAATCGAGTTACACAATGGATGTCCACATAAGCATCATGTAATTTGATTGAGTTATATGGTTGACATCCACTATGTAACTCGATCCAATTAAGTGGTGCACATGGATATCCAAACTCAATTGATTTACTTGGATGTCTATGGCATCCTATGTGATTGTCCAAAATGACATATAACTCAATCAAGTTACATGTGTGTAGATTTCCACCATGAAACTCAACCAATCTATGTGGTCACATCGGTGATTTCCAAGGTGGCATGGATTGTAACTCGATCAAGTCACTACCTAAGCCTTCATTGAGTTCCACTTGTCATGATTCTACTAGAAGCATAAACTCCATTAAGTTACGTCAGCCTTGTCCAAACTTGAGGGTACCATGAGGACCTTTATTGTACAATGACCCACCTATACTATCCTCAATTCTTTGTTGAACACATACTAGAGTTTTGTATCTATTAGCAAAGCTCATGATAAAGGGTAATCCAAATGCCCTCACTTTTGATAGCTGGTTTTAATGTTCCTATACAAGAAGAGAAATCCTAGGAAAATAAATTGATGTTGTGTGTTGGGGATCAAGAGTTTGTTGTTATCATATCAGCAAACAATCAAAGAGGTAAAGAAAGCCTCTTCATAGAGGGAGTCTACAGATAGTCAAATAAGAAAATGTAAAGCCTTTTCACAGAAGCCAAAGGTAGGTTCATCCCAATATTTTATGGGAAAAATATGGAGAAAGGGAGTGAGAAGCCTTTAAGGAAAGGCAAATGCGATTACTATCTGAAGACACACCAATATATCTACAAATGCAAGAAAAGACTATAGAAGGAGAAGAAAAAGAAGAAAGGTTCATGCATGTGTGTGGTTGATGCATGCTTACTTTGTGCTAAAAAGGAGTTGAAAATTATGCAAATGATGATTGGGCTTTCTTCATTATCGTTCATTGTAATTATGATCCTGCCTTTCATGATGTATGCTTGCAAGTAATAGATGCACATGTTTGGTACTTTGAGAGTGATGCTAGTAAGCATCACTTTGCAGTGTGATTCGTTTTCCCTTCATGAGTTATCAAGCTCAACATGAGCTGACATTCATGACATACCTAGGTGACCATTCCACATTTACACCATCGGCATGTTTGGTAGCTGACACAACGGATCTTTGCCAGTGATTCTATAACTGGACTACAACTACCTAGTCCAACCAAGTTATGCCTAATTATCTTGCCAGCTCACGTACTTAGTGTGTTCACATTATGGACTGCTTGTATATAGTACTCTAAGTACTTATGTTGGTTTTCACTTATCATTTTGTAGACCTCTTTTGAGAGCAACAATGAGAATAAGATTCTAGCCTTCCATCTTTGTGTGTTGTGAGAGTGTGTGTGTGTGTGTGCTTGCAAGATCTCAAGCTCTCTCTCCTCCCCTAATTTTTTCATGGTATTAGAGCCTGGTTTAGGCTAAGGAGCTGAGAAGCAAGAAAAGGAGGCAATGCACAAGTAAGAGATTCATCATTTCTTTCCCTTCTTATTTTGGTATGACACCCCTAGGTAGCTCTAGGAACTATACATCTCCAATTGAGGAGCTGTCTTCACAATAGTACAATAGGTGCAGATGTCTCTATATGGTGCATAGTACTTTGTGCTACAAATTGCACCCAGATTTATGTTTTGGTGGGCATGTTTTGACCTTCGCATTCTTGCGCATATCTGGAAAGTTGTGGTTTGGAATTGTCTTTGTCCCTGAACTCTTGTTATTATAGTGTAGTAGTGCATTTTGGGTGTCCAAATATTTCTTGCACATGTATTCCTATGATTGTGGGTGTATGTACATGTACTTTGGAATGTATTGTGAGATACAAATTGTGCAAAAGTACCACTATTGGAGTTGTTGTTATGTTGCATACATAAATTATTTGTTTGTAGACTTTTGGTTATTTTACAAGCAAAGATATCTGACAACATCAATCAAATTATCAAGGAGAAGATTGATAAGAACAATTTCCATGTGTGGAAGTTCAAGGTTCTTTCTACCAGAGGTGCACAGAGCAACACGGTGCATGTATCTATGGGAGAGGTCCCGTTTAAGATTGTTTATGGTGGTAAGGTGGTTTTGCCACCCATCCTTCGCAGAACAAGGATGAGATATTTGGAGCTGATGAGCATGTAAGAGACTTGGCGGCATTTACAAAGATTACATATTTTTTGTGAAAACATTTGAAAAATTGATCTTGATGAAGATCGCACATATAATACACATATTGCTAATAATGTAATTACCCAACTCAATGATAAACATGTTAATGATGACTTTGTTGTTGCCATTACTGTTGCGAGTGCCCATGATGATCCGTGTGATACTTAAATTAAAATAATCATGGCCATTTTCATGAATTTTAATTTATGCATGTTAGCATCACTTATGGAGGGTTCCTTTACACTACACATTAGGAAATTTAAACTTTTTAATATTTATGGAAGCCTTATCTTCTGCCTGCAGGTCGAGGTCATTTTGGTGATGTGTCTTCTTCCTCCTGGGGTGGCAACCATGACATTGCACTCACTCTCTTCTCACTCCTTAGCTACTATCTATCTTTCCCCAACATCTACTGCATATGCTTCTACTTCCACCTTCATCATGGAAATGGCCAAATACTTTTCAGCATCTTGTAGTTTCATTCTCAAATCATCCATCTCTTCTAGTGAGGCTGCAATACCAGCATTTGCTATCTCCAACATTTTTATTTGTTATTTGTCTTCCTCTTGCGCAAGAGAGGCATCCTGCTTTAGTGCCTCCACATCCGTCTCACAGTGAAATCTGAGCCATCTCTTCTCTCTACTTCTTCTTTGAGCTTTTTCCACTTCCCACAGAGGTACTTATGTTTCATCAACTCTAAATAGGTGAGATAGACGCTTCATTCACACAACATGATAGGCACGTCATGCATTGCAGTCCTGGGGAATTCACAAGCCATATTTTATGGTGTCACATGAGTGTAAGGGAGGGGGGTTTTGGAAGGGGGAGCTTAAACTTATAAGTTAGGGGGTGAGGGGGTGGTAGGGGGAAACAAGGGAGTAGGGGAGAATGAAAGTAGGGGTTTTGTTTCTTCTTATAGTTTACAATATGTGATCTAGTGTTGCAACTTGAAAACTTGATTAGTTTACTACTCTATTAAGCTAACCACGCATGGGCTGCAACTTGTCACATGTATAACATCAATATTTGCTATTTGATTTTTAAACCTTAAATAGGGGATACTTAAGTTTCTAATTAGGACTCATATGCTTAGAAAGGAGTATAGTCTATTTTTTAAAGAAACTTAAATAGGGGGTTTTTATGAGTTTCATACACCTAGGTGATGTCACCTTTCTATGGAAAGTGAATTTCCCGGGACTATAGCTATAGCAAACTCTGATTTCAAGGAGCTGTTGGCTCCTTTGTCTTCGTGAGTAAATTTTTCTGTTGCAAAGGGAAGCTGAGCCCTTTCCTCTACTCAAGATGAACAACGACAAATAGAGAAAAAAAGTAACGTAACCTGTCGCGCCACCACTACTCCTCTGACTATAATGCTTGTGAGCCTCATTTTTAACTCAAGCACCTACTGGCATTGATGTGAGGATGATGATTTCCACTCTCCTTATTACTACAAAAACTTTCCTATGACCTGCCAATTGGTTGTTCTTTGATGATGGGGAGCTTCACACACACAACATTTATGTTGTGGAACATTAACCTTACTCAAAGCTCTACAATACTAGCATTTACTTAATCACCAACTTGTGACTAAAGAGAACTAATTACTTGCTGATGAGCTATCCCAACCAGGCTCTGATACCATGTTGAGATTCATGATGCCTAGAGTGGCTCATAGCAAGGAATGCACATGGTTGAGAGGAAAGATAATTAGAAATTGAGTATGATAATTCTAAGAAAGATTAATAAGCTCACAAAGGCACAATAATCATCTCTTTACATTAGAGTTGATCCAATACATACTTTTTTTAGCTCTCATCTCCCAACTGACAAGATGTGTGCACCCTAGTGCGCCAACCATGTGTCCATAAATTCTCACATTACTTATGCCTCCTTGCACTTTCCATGTGCTATCTTTTTGACCTTTGACTTCAAGTCCTTTTACAAATGACCATACAAATCTACATTTGTTGATAATCATCTCTTTACATTAGAGTTAATCCAATTACATCCTTTTATAGCTCTCATGGAACTCTCAAATGACAAGATGTGTGCAGCCTAGTGTCAACCATGTATCCATAAATGCTAACACTAGAGTTGATCCAAGTACATCCTTTTATAGCTCTCATGGCGCTAGCAACCGACAAGATGTGTACACCCTAGTGCCAACCATGTGTCCATAAATGCTCACACTACTTTTGCCTCCTTGCATTTTCCATGTGCTACCTTTTTGACCTTTGACTTCGCCTTTTACAAATCAACATTTATCAACGTACCTTTAGTCTATTCCTTTTCTAATGTGCATTCTCCTCCCTTTTCTCTACACATGTTGCACCCTCACACATTACTTTTCTTTAAAGATAAACTGTGGAGTGGTAAGCTGTGTCCAAAAATCAATCTTGTAGGTTCAACAAGTGCATCACATAAAGACAAAGAGAAGGTTGATTAGTATACTTGACATTTCAGCACAACATTCATATATTGATGGTGGAGAGTCTAGTGGCGGCTCATAGTAGAGCCTCGATGAGGAGTTTGGGATTCTAGATATCACATGACACCTAGTACAAAGAAGTCGGGGGGGTTCACCTAAAAATATGTACATATAGTATGTGAGTTTAAATAAAGGGAAATTTATAGAAATTCATTTACAAAATGGATTTTTAAAATCAATTTTGTGAGAAAACCCAGAAGTCCATAAAGAAAAAGGGGTCATTTTATTCATGATAAATTTACATATAAGGGTTTTTTTAATACCCCTTAAACGCACGTGATACATAAGGTTTCTTAGTAATGCACCCTCTGAGCAAGGACACCAAGAATGGATCCATGTCCTTGTAGGCTTGGGTAGGTTAGAAAACCCTGTTCAAAGATTGACATATAATGGTCATGTAGCTCACCATTATGTATACATGGCAACAGTTTTTGTATGAGGTTGAACCAACATGTACATTGGTAGAAAGCCATGGATAAAGAAATGGCTACATTGGATGCAAATAAGACATGGGAATTGGTGCCTTTTCTTGAGATTAAAAGGATATTGGATGTAGGTGGATCTACAAAGTGAAGCATGCCAACTCAAATGGAAACATTAGTAGCTATAAGGCGAGATCGGTTGCCAAAGGTCATGATCAAACCTACGACATTGATTATGAGGAGAAATTAGGCCTTGTTGCCAAGATGGCGACCGTGAGAGCTGTTATTGCAGTGGTTTTGGCTGTGTCAAAGATTTGGTTTTACATTAGATAGATGTAAAAAATGTGTTCTTGCATGGTTAGTTGTTGCAAGAAGAAGTATATTTAGACCAGCCACCTGGTTATGAGGATTTGAGTCACCCAGATTATGTGTGCACACTACATAAATCCTTTTATGTCTTGAAGCTTACGTGGAGATCATGGCATAAAAAGATTACATAGCATATTATCACCATTGGCTTTCATTTAGCAGATATACTGATCGGTCACTCTATGTGTGAAAGAGTGATAAGTGGATCGTGGTCTCACATCACCATCGATGTGGATGACTTGATTGTTGGGGGGGTGACAATGATGAAGAGGAAGTTAAGAATGCAAAGGGTCTCCTCAAGAAGAACCTTAACATGAAGTTTTAGGTGAGCTAAGATATATTTCTTAGCATTGAGTTCATTCAAGACACCTGAGGGCATATGGTTATCTCACAGAGATAGTATGCATTGGAAATGTCCAAGTATGATTTGGATGGCTGTAAGCCCATTTCTTTACCATTGGATCATAATGGCAAGCTTAAGTGTAAGTGCAAGTGAGATTTTGGAGAATGCCACCATGTACAGGAAGATAGTTGGGTAGATGATCACTGGACAAACATGATCTTCAGAGTTGGGTTGGAGAGATAATTTATTCAGGTTCCTCGAAAGCCACATTTGGATAGTATGAGGCGCACACTATGCTACGTGAGGACCACAATGGATTATATCCTCTTCTATGAGGATGGTATATAGTTATAGGTGTATGGATGCATTAATGTAGATTGGGTTGGTAGCATCTTGGATAGAATATCTACTAGCATGTTTATGTTTTCCATTGGTGGGGGAGTGGTGCTATTACATGGAACAACAAGAAGCAAGCACCTGGCCATCAACAGAAGTTTCCTTATTGAGTACAAAGATAGAGTACAAGGGTGCTACAATGGTAGTAGTAGCATGTGAGGTAGCTTAGTTACATAAGCTACTTGAAGATTTGGGGTTACATGTGGAAAAACACCTATTTTTATGAGATAACCTTAGTAGCATATAGTTGGCTAAAAATCCAGTGTTTTATATGCAGACCAAACTCATAGATGTGCAATATCACTTCATCATAGAGAAGATCTTGGGTGTGGCAGGAGTTCATGTTGTGTACATTAGCATAGACGAGTAAGTAGCTGACATTTTCACCAAGGTCTTGAGAGCACGGAAGCTTTGCAAATTCCACACTATGCTTGGAGTCTTAAAGATGGAGTTGATATTGAGGGGGAGTTTTAAGATGTCAAGCTCAATAAGAGCTGACATTCATGATGTGCTTAGGTGACCATTCCTCCCGACATGACGGATCTTTGTTAGTGATTCTACAGTTGGACTACACCTACCAATTGAGTTATGGTGATATCCTTATCTTGCCAACTCACCTACTTAGCATGTTCACATTATGGTGACATCATTATCTTGACAACTCACCCACAAAGCATGTTCACATTATGGACCACTTGTACATATTACTCTAAGTACTTATGTTGGTTTTCACTTATCTTATGCAGACCTCTTTTGAGAGAAACAAGAATAAGATTTCAGCCTTCTATCTTTGTGTGTATCTTATCCATTACTGTGAGAGTGTGTGTATGTGTGCCTGCAAGAGCTCAAGATCTCTCTCCTCCCCCAATCTTTTCATCCCTTAGGTCTAATCCTCAAGGAAACACTATCACATGTGCAAAAAACTCCTCATATTGTAAACCCCATGACAGAACTTTTTCTTGGGACTTAGCTAACACCCATGCTTGTTATGTTCTCCCAAGGATTAGGTTGATCAACAAGCCCTCTACTCCTCCCTTTATCTTAAGAGAGGATCAGGTACGTATCACCAATATAACATAGCTAACACCTATAGATATTCTACTATAGGTACTTTCACTACTTGGTGCTTGTTGTGTTCACTTGAGGATTAGCTCACCACCATGCTAGTAGTGTACTCCTCCCTTTGCATTAAGAAAGGATCAAGATAACATAGCTATCACCTACATACCTTCTTCTACTATAAGTACTCATTACATACATCTGCAAAATCTCAAAGACTAGAATTCTCAATTGAATAAATCCCACTTTACAAAGTTTATAAGGTTTATATACCCTTCTAAGATCTTGACAACAACTACAAGCTTGCCACGTATCAGTTACAATTATTAAACAAACGATCCTAATCCTAGATTACTCTGTCAATTGCTTCTATGCAAGTTTGTGCTTATTTCCTGTTTGTCAATGTGTTTGTTATGTTAGTTGGATGTCTTTCTTCTTGGCCTTTACACCTGCCTTCTGAGTCTTCACATTCTCAAGTCCACATGAGCGTGCAAGTTATGCGAGTACACTCAGCTCGATGGTCTGGATATTCTCGCTATGGCCTCTCAAAGTGTTAAGGAAACCCTACCCTAACGTGTCATGGTAGGTTTCCTATCCATCGAGATCAATCATGGCTCCAGAGCTCCACTGTAGCCGCTCGCCACCACTGTCCTCCTACACTCGTTGTCACACCGAGGCTGTTGCTCTAACCCTATGGGTGATGCAAGATCTCTCGACAGCGAAGATTATGTGGGATCTCCTTAGAAGAGGATCACATTGGTTAGCCTAATCATCACAAGAGAGAGAGAGAGAGAGAGAGAGAGAGAGAGAGAGAGGAAGCAAGAGGGAACAAGCGATTAGCACTCCCAAACCCTAACCCTAAGCACACCATACATGCTAGATTAGAGTTGTAAGAGAGATGGAGAGAGAGAGAACACTCCACTTCTATTGCACAAATGGGAGAATGAGTTACAAATAAGAGAAATTGGCTTTTATAGTTCCAAGCCTTTTCCCACTAGGCCGCTGAGGAGTAAGGACCCAAGGCGCCCAAAACATAGTTACAAAGCTTTTCTCTATGGTTTGGCACACTGACCAAAATCCTCTTGTCTATCCTTCTAAGATAAATACTTGGGAGCGTCTTTAGTGCATTTCCCTCATCAAATGATAAGATTTATAATATATAGTGCCGTCGCCCATTACATAAGTGTGCGGACATAGTTGTCGATTGAATGTGATAACCAACATGTGGTTAACACAAAGACATGCTCTAGTTGTCCCCATCCATCCCACTTTCTCTTCTTCTCATTGTTCCATACTCAAGCTTGGAAAAGTTCTTCAACTTCCCAATTTATTTTCCCTGATTTTCATTCACTTCATTGTCATCAAGGCAACTACAGATGCTCTGATTTCTAATTGTAGTAGATTAATAGTTTGTTGCATCATAGTGGCATTCTCCTCAGATAACTCTGGAGGCTCCTCATTGTCTCCTTCTACATAGTCCCAAAATCCTTGTCCTTTCTGTTCCTCATAGCTTGCATGCCCAAGCAGCTGAATTCTTCCATGTATAGTTCAATAGTCTTCTTTAGGGTTGTGGACTCCCTTTTTCAATCTTTTAGACTTTGAACAATTAAGGAATATTCTTTAACATCTATCAGTTTGTGCTTCCAAGTATATAGAATAGGGTAGAAGTGTGGAAAAGCATCATGATGAGGTCCGAGCACTTAAAGTACTTGTTGTGGAAGGTGGTGATTTACCACTTTTGCTAGCACCTCATTTTCTTGCAGGATTAAATCCTTCAGCTCTAGTAAGGACTCAGTCATGTGATGCACATGATATTAGGATAGCTACATGGGAATGTGTCCTTCTAGCTTGATCTTCTAAATTTCTCTTTATTTTTCTACTCTCACACAAATGGCTTGCTTTTCTATTAATTTCTCATGGAGCTCTTTGACTTCATCTATGAGTTCCCTAGATTCGAGTAACAACTCCACACTCCTTCTGTTAATTGATCTAAAATCTTCAATTGTTTCTCTAGCTAGAGATGGAGCTTTATTTTCTTTAGCTACGCAATACATAGGTTTTGTATCTATAATAGATATATGTACTTGGGATGTTTATACCCAGGGAATTCACTTTCCATAGAAGGGGGACATCTCCAACGTGCATGAAACTCATACAAAAACCCCTATTCAAGTTTCTCTAAAAAATATACTATACGCCTTTCTAAGCATATGAGCTAATTATGAAATTCAGGTATCCCCTATTTAAGGTTTAAAAATCAAATAGCAGATATTGATGTTATACAAGTTGCAAGCCATGTAAGTAGCATGGATGTAAGTACTAGAAGCACAAAGACCTACATGTACTCTCCAAAAATTGTTCCATGTGTGGTTAGCTTAAAAGAGTAGTAAACTAATCAAGTTTTGAGACTACACCACTAGATCACATATTGTAAACTACAAGAAGAAATAAAACCCCTACTTTTATTCTCCCATGCTCCCTTTCCCCCCCCATGCCACCATAAATCCCCCTCACCCCCTAACTTATAAGCTTAATCCCCCCTTCCAAAAACCACCCTCTCCCTTACACTCAAGTGATACCATAAGATATGGCTTGTGAATCCCCTCGGGGTTTATACATGGCACATAAGGTGCCAAGTACATTATCTTAGACATCTACCATCCTTGCTTTATTTTCATAAAGCTTCAGTACAACTTTTCTTCTTTTCTCATCATGTCTTCAAATAATTGTGATGGCTCGGTATTTTTTCTACTTTTTTTCTTGGCCATTTTCTATTTTAGAGCTTCCTTTTCTATGTCATTTTTCTCTATCTTTTCCTTTTCTTTTTATGTTCCCTTGTCCTTACTTACTCCTTGGGTGGTTCTCTTCTTTCATCAATTTCCTTGACCCTTTTATCTTACGGGAGAACCCTGATCCTTCTTTAAACCTCCGCTTAGATTCCCTATACTATAGTCTTCTTGATATATCACTTAGTTCTCCCCCTAAGTCAACCACCACCTCGTTGGCCCTAGGTTGGCTCCACCTAAATCCCCTTATCTTATATCCTCAGGCTCAGGGTCATATTTTTCTCCTTAACCTTTGAGGATTCTTTTGCCTCAGTGACTTCCATTTCTTCTAATTCCTTCATATCACTGCCTTTTTAGAGGACTGGACTTCTTCATCATCATCCTGCATGATCTCATGAACCCTCTCCTCCTTTTGCGTTGAGAGATTTGATGTAGCTTAGGGAACACCCGTGAATGAGGATCTCTACATGCTTGTTGTAGTGATCCTAAGTACTTAGCTTTCATGCCTAATTCTTGAAAGTCTATGGTGGCATACAGTCCTTGCTTGACTACCTTGCTCAAGATGTGTTCAAGAAACTTCATGGCCATTTATTTGTATAGTTTGCAATATGTCCTTCAAAGGGTGTCATTGGATGTGTTGATATTTGTATTTACCTTAATTTGATATCTTAGTAGCTTCCTTGCTTCCTTGTGTTTGCCTTTTGCGAAGCATCCTGCTCCCATTCCAAAAAATTTTCCTTTGCTTTCTTGAGCCGCACATCTACCTCTTCTAGTTGTTGTGTAATTCTTTGCTCCCTTTTCATAGTTCAAAGTTTTGGACTTCTAAGACTGTAGTTGTCACATCACTATTGCCGTGCACATGCGAGGAGGGAAGCCATGGATCACCACTCATATTGAGAGGTAACGGGGAATCCTCCCCACTATCGACCATACGAAACTCTATCCTAGGCATCCTCACCCCTAAACCTCAACTTGCTCGCTATCCACGCTTCGGTGGGATGGACACATAACACTACTCTTCCCTTAATAAGAGTTTTCATCCGTAAAAACAAACTCCATAAAGTTCTTGGTTAGCATACTCAAGCGCTCTTATGAAGAAGCTTCATCTTTATGAATTAACAAGTGCTTCACGATACACAGTATGCCTCATGTTCCAATCTCTAAATGCAAGAATCCTCTTGAGTTCATGTGGAATAGATGGTGGTTCTATCAACTCGACCAAAATTTTTGAAGAGACTATGTTCTCCTGATGATCAATAGTTTTTCACAGTCTATTGACATGAAAAACAGGATGAACTCAAGAGCTCTCCAGGGTAATTCAAGTTTGTACGCTAGTCCACCAACCTTATTAAGGATTTTAAAGGGACTGCAATATTTACATGAAAGATTTTCACGCTTTCCCGTCTTTAAAGTACCCGACTTTGTACCACTTTCAAATATACAAAGTCACCTTCTTCAAAGGCCACTTCTCTATGATCCTTGTCTTCATACGTCTTTGCATGATCTTGTGCGCTATGTATGGAATCTTTTCCTTGCATACTGCAACTTCTCCTTCTCTAGCCCTATGGCTATAGGAGATCTTGGTTGGAATCCATACATTAACATGAATAGACTAAATCTAGGCCAAATTGTTTATTTTGAGAGGAGAACTAGTCTCTACAAACAACCGAGTAGAAACACACAAAAACACGCTATTTTGAGCAAAATTGGTGAAATGCGTTGGTGTGCTTAGGAGATGTACCATGTTAATATATGTCTCACACTTCCATCCCTTGTCTCGTCAAGCAAGCAGTGGGTATCTACTATAATTGTTGTGAGGGGAAATACACATTGAATCGTATGGTTGCATAGGGTGGAGATATCTCTACAAAGCGTCAAAAGAGTGATAAAAGGGCCTTGCACCAAGGTATCAACTTTAACAAAATGGAAAACCAAGGGTAGGCACCTTTGTACAGGTTTGTCTCACAGCTTGAATACTTCTCAATATCATGACCGTTAGATTCTTGGTTAAAGTCTTCAGAAAGTTAGTGATATTAAAACTCAAACAAATTTCATCGGGATGCTGTTTCGGAATTGGGAAATGCAGGTGACGAATATTTATGAAAATGGGAAATGTGTTTGTAGATCTGGCCCAACACTAGTGGGTTGCTGTTATTACTTGGGATGATCAATGGATATACCAATGTTGGGCTAGTCTTATTGAGCATAATAATTATCTTAAAGAAAAATGAGTAGCCGAGACTGAGTTGTTGAGAGAAGCCAAGAAGTTAAGGAACAAATAAGAAAAAGCTAAAAAGAATTCCAAAAAGAAGAGAAAGGAAAAGGAGAGGAAAGACAAATAGGAGACATAAATGAAAGCTTAGGAGAAACAGAAAGGAAGGCCTCAAGGCAAAAAAGAAGGCCAGAGAAAAGTAGAGAGCAAAAGTATGACAAAATCATGAAGAAAAGTCAAAAGCTAGAGAAGTCAATTTAAAAAGAAGATTAAACACAAGAATGAAGAGACAGGAGGCAAAAGAAAGAAGTGGAGAAAGGTTGTGCTAAGGGATAGAAAATCACAGAAGAAGCTTGAGAGAAAGAGTATAGAAAGAAAGGTGCAATGCAAAAGCTGACAACAGGAGGGAAGAGGAGAGAGACACTACACAACTACAAACAACTCTAGATAAGCTTGAAAAAGCAAGGTAGAATCTATATTTAAAAGCCCTGCAAAGGCTAGATCAACAAGAAAGGAAAGACAAGAATTGAGTAGAGGAAAATCACATCCAAAGCCTTAATAGGCCAAGTCTAACAAATATTTGTTAGAAGCTTAGCACAACAGATCATCAAAGAGGACTACGTAAGATTGGAAAAAGAAAGGAAAAAAGCTGAAGAAAGATCTCAAAGACATGCCAATTAAGAAGCCAAGCATATTGCTCAAGAGCAAGCAAGAAGAGAAGACTGAGAGCAAGAAGAAAAAGAAGCCAAGCATAAGGCAAGGTCTGGTGGATCGACGAGGACCGTCCAAAGGGATATCAAAGGGAAGTATACCAAAATCACGCATGGTTTGTTGATACCAGCAAGATAAAGGGTCCCTGGGTGGTTGACGAGAGGAGGAAGCCTCCTTAAGAGGAGGATTTGTAGTAGGTAACTAATGGGGTCATTTGGCATAGTCTGAAATTCTTGTTCAGTTGGTATGGGCAGAAGAAGGCGAAGTAAGTCTTGCTCATCAAAGACAATGTCTCGAGATGAACAAAAACTTTGTTTGATCTTGGATCAAAAACTTTGTAAGCGTTTGATTCAGAAGAGTAACCCACAAAAATGAGCAACTCACTCCTTGGCTCAAGATTGCCCCTTGTATTATTATGAGTGTGAGTATATGCTCGACATCCAAAAACATGAAAGTGGGAAACGGTTGGCTTCTCGCCCAAAGAAAGCCTCAATGGGGTCCTATGCGGAACAGTAATCGTGGGGCAACGGTTCAGAAGATACACCGTAGTGTTGATCAATTCTGACCAGAGACGTTGAGGTAGCTCAGCTATAAAAAGCATGGAGCATGCCATATCCATGACCGTTCGGTTCTTGCGCTCAACCACTCCATTCTGTGGGGGAGAGTTGGTGGAGGTGAGTTGGAGTTGTAAGAACTGAGAAAATTGATGGGAGATAAATTCACCCCCATTGTCACTATGAGCAGTCCCAACAATGGAGACGCCCATTTGATTGGTGGCTAACTGAACCCATGTGGAAAAGTATTGGAAAGCATCAGATTTATGCTTCAAGAAATATACCCACATGTACCTTGAATAATCATCAACAATCAGCATGTAGTATAGAGATCCATTCAAGGACGGGGTTGAGGATTGACCACTCAAGTCAAAATGAATCAACCGAAGGATTCCCGAGGCCCAATGAGTAGCGTGTTGTGGGAATGGGGTACAATGTTGTTTACCCGGTTGACAGGGTTGACAGACATCCTTTGTCAGTTTGAGGCTAGGTATACCTTCAACTAACTTATCTCGAGATAGCTCATAGAGAGTGGAATAGGGTAAATGACCATTGCAAAAGTGCCATAGTCATTCAATGTTAGAAGGAGCTTGGGTACATAGGCCTGAACCCCATGAAACTCTGAGTCAACAGAAGAAGGCTCAGTTAGAAAAGTGGACAATCGGTACACAAACCATCCTTCTCAGCTTGTCCTTTGGCAACAACAAGACTAGTAGTTTCATCAATTACCTCAACACCTTACCACAATCAAGTTGGGTAAGCTGGGAGGCCGAAAGAAGGTTGAGACCTAACTTAGGGGCAAGATACCCATTGTCCAAGGTAGCTTGGTTGGGGCCAGTGCTGGTGTCAAATAAGACAGTGCCAATGGATTTTATGGGCATCATTGTGTTGTTGCCACATTGAACTTCTCCCTTAACAGGATGCTGAGAAATGAAAAAATTAGCATTACATGCCATATGGTGAGTAGCGCCATTGTCAACTACCCAAGTGACATGATGACCACAGGGAAGAGTTGGATGGGCCTCAATAATAGGCACGGAGGGATTATCAGGTAATTGACAAATCTGAATGAGGGTAGAGGCCTTTCCCTACGCATGGCCTTGTTTAGGCCTTCGTTTCTTTGTTTTGGTGGAGTGGTGGCAGGAATCCATCTTAAGAGTGACCTGAGCAATGTTGGTTGAGGAGCCAGGATGAGATGTGAGGGAAGACTAGTCAGACATCTCTTCAGGAGTGGTGAAAGAAACTGACTGGGAAGGTCGGGCATGAGCAACCTGACTATTAGCTCATGACGAGTGGGAGGAACGTGGCCAAGTAGAACCATTTCCTTGTTGTTGGGTCTGTGGAGGGGAGTTTGGCAGAGTCAGTGCTGGATTGCTACCCCCTTTGAATCGCCAATTTGGGGCATTGCTACCACCCTTGGTTGTTTTGGCGGGTGGAGGTAGTAGGGTTGGAGTTATTGCCTCTATTTTCCTTGTTTTTAAAAACACACTCATCATCAACATGGCCAGGTATTTGGCAAGAGATGCAAAATCTATTCTTTTTGGGAATATTTTGCTAGTAGGGAATGGGTGTGGAGGCATGATTTTTGGAATCAGTGTGGTTGCTAGAAGATTTGCCTTGATTTCCTAAGATGCTATTCCCTTTCCCTTGCTATCCTTTTTGAGTAGAGATTGTATTGGACACAAGGGCCTCCTCTTGAGTGGAGGGAGAGGATGACTTCTTGGGATGAAATTGGTCATGCAACCTAGCAAAACGCAAGAGTTGGCATTCACACTCATATAGGTTAGTCATAGGCTCTAAACTAATGGTCTGTGTAACAAAAGTGAAGAAGCTAGGAGGCAAATTGTTTAAAAGAGTGATAACCTGATCTTCCTGAGACTTGGCAAAGCTAGTGGTGGCAAACTCGGCGTTAAGGTGCCAATATTCAGCAACTTTAACGGTTAGGTCATCTCCTTCTTTGATAGAGAAAATTTAAATTTGATGCTCAAGATCAATGCGACGCGTACGATCACGTGCGGCATATCTCTCGGCGAGATGTGCCCATCTATCAGAGACATAGGGGAACTGCTGGAGTTGAGAATGGGACTCAGGCAGAAGGCCTTGCATGAGCTCCACTATAGTAGTGGCATTTCTAGCCTCCCAATTCATGATGACATCAGGAGGTATGAGAGAAGGGTAGAGTTTTGGGTCAAGGCCCTTTATGAGGTTCGAGGAACCTTGGGATGTGAAAACTTGTTCCATAAGATTAGCCCAAGTTGCATAATTAGACCCGTTAAAATGAGTCTTTTTTGTGAAAGCATTTCTGGACATGGAAACATGAAAGGAAGATGGTGGGGGAGTCTAGGAAGGCTGGTGGCCATATCCATAGTGTAAGTGTTGAGGAGAGAAACTCGACAGCCCACTAAGACCAGGCATGATGAAGGACCTGTCGAGGGTGCTCCATAAGAGGGAATCAAGTTTTGGGTACTCATCATAGGAGGAATGCTAGGTTGAGGTACGAACCCTGGATAGGGCACATAACTAGAAAAAACACTAGTGCTAGAGATGGGTTGGTAAACCACCTGATACCCTGGAATGCTGGGTGAGACCGTAGTGACAGAGGGCGACGTGTTAAAAACTAACTAGGATGGGTGGAAACCATTGCAAGACCCAAAAGAGGTGCAGGCAGTGATGATTGCTAACTGGGATGGGTGGAAACCATACGCAAGACCCAAAAGAGGTGCAGGCAGTGATGATTGCATGCCAACACTAGTAGGAAGAGGTATGGGCTAGGAGGGAGGGTTTCGAGTTTGAATTTGGGCAGTATTCCATAACACATTAGGAGTTGGAACACAAATTTAACCAGAGGAGAAAACAGTGTTACCTCCTTGAACACCAAAAGTCAGAGAATGAGTTATACTCCTAGACCCTCCTCTATTAGGGTCCACAAAATTCGAGGGATCGAGGGTAGTTTATGGTACCGTTTGTTGCACCTGTGCCACAGAAGAAGATACCCATGCAAAGTTAGGAACATACGTACTAATAGGCACATACGAACTCTGAATGATCGAGAAGGTACGTGTCCTTCCTAAGAAAGAGCCCCATACCAAACTCCAGTTTGTCGGCTAGAGTGAGAAGTTGAGGCTGAATACCTAGGTCCAATACTGGCACAGCCCACTAAGACCAGGCATGATGAAGGACCTATCGAGGGTGCTCCATAAAAGGGAATCAAGTTTTTGGTATTCATCATAGGAGGAATACTAGGTTGAGGTACGAACCCTGGATAGGGCACATAACTGGAAAAAACACCAGTGCCAGAGATGGGTTGGTAAACCACCTAATACCTTGGAATGCTGGGTGACACCGCAGTAACCTGATGAAGGTGACGAAGCCAACCTAAAGAAGGCGATGCAGAAAAGCTAATGTAGGCGCCCAGTTCGTCACCTAAAGTAGGGGATGCAGAAAAGCTGATGCAGGCGCCAGATCAATAGCAATTAACGCTGATGTTGAGACTGGCTGCTGTAGGCGGCATCAAGTTGCAGTCATAAATCAGCGCATGACCTGGCTAAGCGATGCAATAGAAGCTCATGTAGGTGTCGACTTGTGTGCTGACCAGCAAGCAGTGGGAATATAGATGTGAGGTGACCTGTACACAAGTGTTGGAGCGCTGATGTGAGGCGACCAACACATGAGCAGATGGAACGCTGCCATGATGAGAAAACACAGATGCACCTGCACGTCAGTTGGTAAGCCGAGAACAAGCGAAGGGTCTCATTTATATATATGAGAATTAAAGTGCCCAGCAAAGAAGTCGGCCCTTTTTGGGCTGCATGGTTAGGTACATTTTCACACAAGCAACAGTCCCAACAATCCCAAGAACCATCTCGACAACTATCTAGAATCAAGTAGGAAGAAGTGACATAATCTGTAGACTGCATATGAGCAAGCCTTGAGGGAAGTAGGTGGATGCTTTCTAAGGGTAAGAACATCATAGATGAAGTGCCTTACATGGGGCTAAGTACTAGAGTGAAGACTTGAGCACAGAGGATCAATTGATGTGGCACAGTTAAGGAAAGCTTCATTAAGGGTGGGCTCACAAACACACCTTCTATTCTCCATAATTTTATGTGCTAGAACATTCTTAACCCCTACTAACTCTAGCATAAATCTACTATAATACTGGATAATTCCCAATATAAAATATTGTGAATTGGATAAGTGTAAACCTTCCCCTTTCATTTTTGGATAGTTTTCTTGCCTTTCTTTCATATTGTTGCTATTGACAATCTATCTTCCCTAGCAAGATTCAATTTGCCAAAATGTAGATGGTCCTTTATGACAAAGCTTTTGCTCAATACTTAGCTAGCACCCATGCTCGATACTTGGTGCTTGCCCAAGGATTAGCTCCAGTTTTAGTAGTCTACTCCTTTGTTTGGCTTAAGAGAGAGGATCATGTTCGAATCTCTAGTAGCCATAGCTATCACATATAGAAATTTTATAAGTACTAAGTAGACATGTTTGTAGAGTAATAAGTGCCCTTGGGAATTAACAATCGCTCTGTCTCTCTCTCACTCACTCACTCACTCTCAATGCAATGAGATAATATGATCAATGAGGCTTGACATCATATTTGTGAATAAAGTCATTGTAAATCTGATTGATAAAATCTTACAATGATACTACGATTAGTATCTAAGAAGGCTCACTAGTCAACATGTTAGTAATCACTGAATACACTTCACATCTCTCAAAAGACTAGAATGCTTAACGAACAGAGCCCTCTTTACAAAGTTTACAAGTTTATATACCCTTATAGAATCTTGGCAACCCACTACCAACTATTGTATGGTTGCTTACAATTATTAAGCATTGGATCCTACCCCTGATTACTTCGTTGGGGTGGCAAACAGACGGCTACTTCCACTTGCTTTTATACTTCTACTCGAGTTTATACTTCTTCTTGAGTTTATACTTCTTCTGGAGTTTATACTTCTTTTATGTTTCTCAATGTGTTTGTTAATTTAGTTAGATGCATTTCTTCTTGGCCTTTACACCTGCCTTCTTAATCTTCATATTCTTAGGTCAACCTTTTTCTAGCTTAATATTCCCTATCCAGGCTTGGAATAATTCTTCAGCTTCCCACATTAGGCTTTCACTTAACAAAGGCACTCCCTACTAAAATGTGAGTAGCACAATATGTAAAGGCACTATAAATGTTATACATATTATGAGAAAAGCTACAAATCACCAAGATAAGTAAGTTTAGGGCTTAAGTTTGGGTACCTAAGTGTGAATATAGGCCATTTATATATAAGTCAATTTCTCTTAATATAGGGACATGCTTCCTCTTTGTGCTAAGTGTCTTAAAGGTCCTGACATTTGTATTAGAGCTTTGGGGACCATTTAAGGAGAATGATTTTTAAAGAAAATTTTAAAAATCGAGGTTTACGCAATTTATTTAGTGCAAATAAGGACAATGGTTTGATTTTTGTGAATTACTAAAGCTTCAATGTAAATCAAAGGAGAAATATCACACGAAAAAGAAAGGCCTCCAAAATCCTACATCAAGGGCACAAGTGCTTGGATAAAGAGAGGAGCTCACCAAAAATCCAAGGGGTAAAGAGAAGAAAGGCATAAAAATCTTTGGATGGTTTACTGAAAGAATAAGATCAAGGGCTAGAGATTAAGGCCACCTCTTTCAAAAACCACCTCTATTTAAACCAAAACCACCCTTCTTCTTGCAAAAACACCTTCCTCAATCTTCAACCCCTCAAAAATCAAGTCATACGGATAAAATTAGCAAGAGAAGAGCTTTATCTTCCTAATTTGAGAATTGCTAAACCTATAAACTTGACAATTTTCATATTCAAGGGCTTCAAATTTTTCCCATATTTCATTGATTTTTCTTTCTCCTCAAAACTCCCTTGCTCTTTCTCTTTTTCTCTTTTCACGCTGCCTTGTTATTCTCTCTCTCTCTCTCTCTCTCTCTCTCTCTCTCTCTCTCTCTCTCTCTCTCCTCTCCTCTCCTCTCCTCTCCTTGTGCTAAATCGGCCATTGTGGTTTCTTCTCTTCAGTTGTGCACTCAACGCTGGCCGTTATTTGTTGTAGCATTGGCCAGCCTTGTCACCAAGCTTCAAAGCACATCTGCCACCAAAGCTAACATTAAGCTTCTCAATCTATATACTTTATAAAGCTACCTACCCTATAAAGCTTTATACTTGAAAGTTTTAAAATTGAGCTTTATAAACTAATACTTATCTTTTGGTGTTACTTGCAAGGCGACCTCACTATTGCATTCAAGTAAAAGCACCAATGAGCATTTGTAAATCGATTTCATCAAAGACTCATATTTCTCGCTTCTTCTACATTTCTTCCTCAAAGCTTCTGCAAAGATTAAATTAAGGGTTTCAAGCATTTCCTCCTCAAAGATTCTACAAAGATTAAATTAAGGGTTTCTGTTGCCATATATATATAGGCAGTGATGTGTGTGAACACACTTAGGACCGTCGGGGCACTTTTTCCCTCTTTATGAGGTTTTTTCCTCCGGCTTGTATATACGCCCATCCTTCTAGGGCTAACTTATCTTTTGTACATTGACACAATCTAATACACTTTGTGTTGTGTGCATTCTTGCTTCTTCTTCTCCAAGCTTTGTGTGCTTTCCTGCAACCCTAATTCCAACAATTGGTATCAGAGCAGGCATCGGCTCCCAGGGCTACGCCGCCAGCACCCTCCGACTCACGTTCTCCGATTGAGGTGAGCTTTCACGAGCGCTTCCAGGTCCCTATACTCTGCAAATTTACCCGTAGGGCTCTACGTTCTCAGAAATCACATCTGAGGTCGTTTCGGGCTCCGTTTTTGCATTTCAAGTTCTGCACAGGTGTTTTCGTCATTTTCTGCAGAAATTTCGACAGTGTAATTTTCTGCAAAACAGGCATACGTACTCTATTGTGGACTGTGCTACATAGCACGAGTTGCTTTTTGTTCAGTGTTTGCTTCATTACAGGAAGCTTTTGCATCAGTTTTAGTCAGTGGCCATGGCTGATAACAACAATGATGTATTTCGCACGTTATCTGCTGAAGACAAACTGGATGGAGACAGCAACTACCCACTTTGGGCATACATGATGCAGCATGTTTTGGTTGCAAAAGGAGTGTGGAACATTGTGCAAGGTATGGATGTACGTCCATGTTCTGTGGATGTAGGATCTGTTGAGGATGTTGCAGGTTCTAGCAGCTCTATTGTTGTTGTTGTTTTACCCAATGCTGAACAAGCTCGTTGGGATGGTAAAGATGCGCAGGCTCATGCCTTGATTGCACTTTTTGTTAAACGTAACATCACCCCACATATTCGTTCAGCTAAAACAGGAAAACAGGCTTGGGATATTCTAGCTGGTTTGTATGCAGGTCGTAACGAGGTAAAAATCGCTTACCTGCGTAAAGAGCTAGAATTGAAGATTATGCAAGAAGATGATGACATGAATGTTTTTCTTGCTGAGATTAAAGCTCTCAAAGAACAATTGATTTCTGCAGGTGAGATTATTCCTTATCATTCTCTTGTGCAAACTGTTCTTGATACTTTACGTGAGACATATCAGAGTTTTGCTTCCACGTGGAGACTTCTTAATGAGGACAGAACTGATGCTGTCAAGTATGATACTTTAGTCAACAAGCTCTTGCAAGAAGCGCAGTCCAGGCAAAACAGGGCCAGGCAGCGTGCAGTTGATCAAGCATTTATTACTGCCCAGCAGCAGCAGAGAAGAAGTGGTAAGGCAGTCCCTTCCACTGTTTCTTCTCCTCTATTAGTAGGTTTGCAACTTCTTCTCCTTCCACAGGTAGCAACAATAAGTCTGAGAAGGCTCTTGATAAAGGCAAGAAAAAGACCAGGTGCAACTATTGTAAGGCAAATGATCATGTCATTAAGAATTGCCCTAAGCTAAAGGCTAAAGAGGCAAAGAAGAAAGAGTCAAATGCAGCCACAATAGCGGATGCTTCTACAAATGCAGATTCTGTAAATGTTGTGCAGGATACAAAATGGGCGTTTAGCGTGTATTGCCAATATGACCCATCTGTACATGATGCATGTTTGGCAGTTTCTATTGACTCTAATGTATGGTATTTTGACAGTGGTGCTACAAAGCACATTACCTCGCATCGTGATATGTTCACTTGTCTTGAGGTTGTCTCTAATGGGAATACTGTCACATGTGCCAATAATGCTTCTTACCCAGTGAAGGGCGTTGGTAAAATTATGCTTACTGCTGCAAATGGCAGCACTTTCACACTTTCAGATGCTTTGTATGTGCCAGGGATAAAGAAGAATCTATTGTCTGTCTCTGCGCTTGCTAGACTTGGATTTGTAGTCAAATTTGTGGATGACAGATGTATTGTTCATGATTTGACTTCTGGTGATACGATTATTGCATCTGGCATCTTGTTTCGTGGGCTGTATAGGCTCAATTCTTATGACAAGTGTGTGGAAGATTCAGCAAATGCAGTTTCTGATGAAAAGGCAATTTCAGATGCAAAACTATGGCATGCTCGTTTTGGTCATCTGAACTTTGCTAGTTTGCTGCGTTTGCAGAAATTTGATATGGTTGCTTCATTGCCCCCTCTTGAGGCACCATTGAAACATGTTTGTGAAGGCTGTATTTTGGGCAAAATGCAGCGTTCTGCGTTTCCAAAGGATGGTTCTGTGCGGGCCACTCGCAAATTGCAGCTTGTACATAGTGATGTATGTGGACCTATGCAAACTCCACACTTGTACTTCATGACTTTCAATGATGATTACTTGAGGAATGCATGGGTATATCCACTGAAGGCAAAGTCCGAAGTGTTTTTGTACTTCAAACAGTTTTTTCTTATGGTTGAAAATGTATCCAATTGTACTGTGGGCACCCTCCGTTCTGATCGAGGGGGGGAGTACATGTCTAAAGAGTTTGATGCATTTCTGGCTAGTCGTGGCATAAAACACCAATGTACAGTGCCATATACCCCCCAGCAAAATGGTGTTGCTGAGAGGAAGAACAGGTCACTTATGGAGATGGCACGATGTATGGTCAAGAGCCAAGCTTTGCCACATGCGTTTTGGCTTGAGGCTGTCATGTGTGCTGCATATATACTCAATAGGTGTCCCACTAAGGCCTTGCAGTCTATTACTCCATACGAAGCTTGGCATGGCAGGAAGCCTTCTATTGGTCACTTACGTGTCTTTGGTTGCTTGGCCTATGCTTTAGTGCCTGTGCAACAACGCAAAAAATTAGATGATAAGGCTGTCAAATGCATTTTTGTTGGTTACAGTGCTGAGAGCAAGGATTACAGATTGTATCATCCGCAGTCAAAGCGTATCTTGATTAGTCGAGATGTTGTTTTTGTGGAAGATGTTGTGCAGCCTTTGTTATCATGTACCAAAGAGACAGGTGTGAGCTCACGGGATGTATTTGATACATTGTTGCCTCTGTTTACAGGTGGGAATTCAAATGTAAGTCCTAATGAGGCAAATATTCAGCCTATGCAGATTTCAAACGACATCATAGATCAGCCTATTTCTGATGCAGATTTACAGGATGTAATTCATGAGGATAGGGCTGAAAATGAGCAGGCTAGAGGTATGCCTAAATGGCTGGTGCAAACCTTGCGTGATAGTAAGATTGATGCACCTATATCTAGTCGTACTCGTTCAGGTTTTCATCAGCATGCCTCTTATGCATCAGATTGTTATGCTTTGGCTGTGTCTAGTATGTGTGAAGAGGAAGAACCTCTTTCATGTAATGAGGCACAAAAATCAAAAAATTGGTTGGCTGCAATGCAAGGTGAATATGATGCTATAATGAAGAATGGTACATGGTCTTTGTGTGATTTTCCTATTGGTAAAAAGGCCATTGGATGTAAGTGGGTTTTTAAGTTGAAACGAAAGCCAGATGGCAGTGTTGATCGCTATAAGGCTAGACTTGTTGCAAAGGGTTATGCTCAAGAAAAGGGCATTGATTTTGATGAGACCTTTGCTCCCACTTGTCATATGACTACCATTCGTAGCATTTGTGCATTGGCAGTGTTGCCATATATATATATATAGGCAGTGATGTGTGTGAACACACTTAGGACCGCCGGGGCACTTTTTCCCTCTTTAGGAGGTTTTTTCCCCCGGCTTGTATATACGCCCATCCTTCTAGGGCTAACGTATCTTTTATGTACATTGACACAATCTAATACACTTTGTGTTGTGTGCATTCTTGCTTCTTCTTCTCCAAGCTTTGTGTGCTTTCCTGCAACCCTAATTCCAACAATTGGTATCAGAGCAGGCATCGGCTCCCAGGGCTACGCCACCAGCACCCTCCGACTCACGTTCTCCGATTGAGGTGAGCTTTCACGAGCGCTTGCAGCAGGTCCCTATACTCTGCAAATAAGCCCGTACGACTTTGCGTTCTTAGAATTTGCATCTGAGGTCGTTTCGGGCTCCGTTTTTGCATTTCAAGTTCTGCACAGGTGTTTTCGTCATTTTCTGCAAAAATTTCAACAGTGCAGTTTTCTGCAAAACAGGCGTACATATTCTATTGTGGACCGTGCTACGTAGCACGAGTTGTTCTCTGTTCAGTCTTTGCTTCATTACAGGTAGCTTTTGCATCAGTTTCAGTCAGTGGCCATGGCTGATAACAACAATGATGTATTTCGCATGCTGTCTGCTGAAGACAAACTGGATGGAGACAGCAACTACCCACTTTGGGCATACATGATGCAGCATGTTTTGGTTGCAAAAGGAGTGTGGAACATTGTGCAGGGTACGGATGTACGTCCAGGTTCCGTGGATGTAGGATCTGTTGAGGATGTTGCAGGTTCTAGCAGCTCTACTCTTGCTGCTGTTTTACCCACTCTGCTGAACAAGCTCGTTGGGATGGTAAAGATACGCAAGCTTATGCCTTGATTGCACTTTCTATCAAACGTAACATCACCTCATATATTCGTTCAGCTAAAATAGCAAAACAGGCTTGGGATATTCTAGCTGGTTTGTATGCAGGTCGTAACGAGGCAAAAATCGCTTACCTGCGTAAAGAGCTAGAATTGAAGATTATGCAAGAAGATGATGACATGAATGTTTTTCTTGCTGAGATTAAAGATCTCAAAGAACAATTGATTTCTGCAGGTGAGATTATTCCTTATCATTCTCTTGTGCAGACTGTTCTTGATGCTTTACGTGAGACATATCAGACTTTTGCTTCCACGTGGAGACTTCTTAATGAGGACAGACCTGATGCTGTCAAGTATGATACTTTAGTCAACAAGCTCTTGCAAGAAGAGAAGTCCAGGCAAAACAGGGCCAGGCAGCGTGCAGTTGATCAAGCATTTATTGCTGCCCAGCAGCAGCAGCAGAGAAGAAGTGGTAAGGCAGCCCCTTCCACTGTTTCTTCTCCTATTAGTAGGTCTACAACTTCTTCTCCTTCCACAGGTACCAACAATAAGTCTGAGAAGGCTCTTGATAAAGGCAAGAAAAAGACCAGGTGCAACTATTGTAAGGCAAATGATCATGTCATTAAGAATTGCCCTAAGCTAAAGGCTAAAGAGGCAAAGAAGAAAGAGTCAAATGCAGCCACAATAGCGGATGCTTCTACAAATGCAGATTCTGCAAATGTTGTGCAGGATACAGAATGGGCGTTTAGCGTGTATTGCCAGTATGACCCATCTGTACATGATGCATGTTTGGCAGTTTCTGTTGACTCTAATGTATGGTATTTTGACAGTGGTGCTACAAAGCACATTACCTCGCATCGTGATATGTTCACTTGTCTTGAGGCTGTCTCTAATGGAAATACTATCACATGTGCCAATAATGCTTCTTACCCAGTGAAGGGCGTTGGTAAAATTATGCTTACTGCTGCAAATGGCAGCGCTTTCACACTCTCAGATGCTTTGTATGTGCCAGGGATAAAGAAGAATCTATTGTCTGTCTCTGCGCTTGCTAGACTTGGATTTGTAGTCAAATTTGTGGATGACAGATGTACTGTTCATGATTTGACTTCTGGTGATACGATTATTGCATCTGGCACCTTGTTTCGTGGGCTGTATAGGCTCAATTCTTATGAGAAGTGTGTGGAAGATTCAGCAAATGCAGTTTCTGATGAAAAGGCAGTTTCAGATGCAAAACTATGGCATGCTCGTTTTGGTCATCTAAACTTTGCTAGTTTGCTGCGTTTGCAGAAATTTGATATGGTTGCTTCATTGCACCCTCTTGAGGCACCATTGAAACATGTTTGTGAAGGCTGTATTTTGGGCAAAATGCAGCGTTCTGCGTTTCCAAAGGATGGTTCTGTGCGGGCCACTCGCAAATTGCAGCTTGTACATAGTGATGTATGTGGACCTATGCAAACTCCACACTTGTACTTCGTGACTTTCAATAATGATTACTCGAGGAATGCATGGGTATATCCACTGAAGGCAAAGTCCGAAGTGTTTTTGTGCTTCAAACAGTTTTTTCTTATGGTTGAAAATGTATCCAATTGTACTGTGGGCACCCTCCGTTCTGATCGAGGGGGGGAGTACATGTCTAAAGAGTTTGATGCATTTCTGGCTAGTCGTGGAATAAAACACCAATGTACAGTGCCGTATACCCCCCAGCAAAATGGTGTTGCTGAGAGAAAGAAGAGGTCACTTATGGAGATGGCACGATGTATGGTCAAGAGCCAAGCTTTGCCACATGCGTTTTGGCTTGAGGCTGTCATGTGTGCTGCATATGTACTCAACAGGTGTCCCACTAAGGCCTTGCAGTCTATTACTCCATACGAAGCTTGGCATGGCAGGAAGCCTTCTATTGGTCACTTACGTGTCTTTGGTTGCTTGGCCTATGCTTTAGTGCCTGTGCAACAACGCAAAAAATTGGATGATAAGGCTGTCAAATGCATTTTTGTTGGTTACAGTGCTGAGAGCAAGGATTACAGATTGTATCATCCGCAGTCAAAGCGTATCTTGATTAGTCGAGATGTTGTTTTTGTGGAAGATGTTGTGCAGCCTTTGTTATCATGTACCAAAGAGACAGGTGTGAGCTCACGGGATGTATTTGATACATTGTTGCCTCTGTTTACAGGTGGGAATTCAAATGTAAGTCCTAATGAGGCAAATATTCAGCCTATGCAGATTTCAAATGACATCATAGATCAGCCTATTTCTGATGCAGATTTACAGGATGTAATTCATGAGGATAGGGCTGAAAATGAGCAGGCTAGAGGTATGCCTAAATGGCTGGTGCAAACCTTGCGTGATAGTAAGAGTGATGCACCTATATCTAGTCGTACTCGTTCAGGTTTTCAGCATTCCTGTTATGCATCAGATTGTTATGCTTTGGCTGTGTCTAGTATGTGTGACGAGGAAGAACCTCTTTTATTTAATGAGGCACAAAAATCAAAAAATTGGTTGGCTGCAATGCAAAGTGAATATGATGCTATAATGAAGAATGGTACATGGTCTTTGTGTGATTTGCCTATTGGTAAAAAGGCCATTGGATGTAAGTGGGTTTTTAAGTTGAAACGAAAGCCAGATGGCAGTGTTGATCGCTAAAAGGCTAGACTTGTTGCAAAGGGTTATGCTCAAGAAAAGGGCATTGATTTTGATGAGACCTTTGCTCCCACTTGTCGTATGACTACCATTCGTAGCATTTGTGCATTGGCAGTGTTGCCATATATATATATATAGGCAGTGATGTGTGTGAACACACTTAGGACCGCCGGGGCACTTTTTCCCTCTTTAGGAGGTTTTTTCCCCCGGCTTGTATATACGCCCATCCTTCTAGGGCTAACTTATCTTTTGTGTACATTGACACAATCTAATACACTTTGTGTTGTGTGCATTCTCTCTTCTTCTTCTCCAAGCTTTGTGTGCTTTCCTGCAACCCTAATTCCAACAATTGGTATCAGAGCAGGCATCGGCTCCCAGGGCTACGCCGCCAGCACCCTCCGACTCACGTTCTCCGATTGAGGTGAGCTTTCACGAGCGCTTGCAGGTCCCTATACTCTGCAAATAAGTCCGTACGACTTTGCGTTCTTAGAATTTGCATCTGAGGTCGTTTCGGGCTCCGTTTTTGCATTTCAAGTTCTGCACAGGTATTTTCGTCATTTTCTGCAGAAATTTCAAGAGTGCAGTTTTTTGCAAAACAGGCATACGTATTCTATTGTGGACCGTGCTACATAGCACGAGTTGTTCTCTGTTCAGTCTTTGCTTCATTACAGGTAGCTTTTGCATCAGTTTCAGTCAGTGGCCATGGCTGATAACAACAATGATGTATTTCGCATGCTGTCTGCTGAAGACAAACTGGATGGAGACAGCAACTACCCACTTTGGGCATACATGATGCAGCATGTTTTGGTTGCAAAAGGAGTGTGGAACATTGTGCAGGGTACGGATGTACGTCCAGGTTCCGTGGATGTAGGATCTGTTGAGGATGTTGCAGGTTCTAGCAGCTCTACTCTTGCTGCTGTTTTACCCACTCTGCTGAACAAGCTCGTTGGGATGGTAAAGATACGCAAGCTTATGCCTTGATTGCACTTTCTATCAAACGTAACATCACCTCATATATTCGTTCAGCTAAAACAGCAAAACAGGCTTGGGATATTCTAGCTGGTTTGTATGCAGGTCGTAGAGAGGCAAAAATCGCTTACCTGCGTAAAGAGCTAGAATTGAAGATTATGCAAGAAGATGATGACATGAATGTTTTTCTTGCTGAGATTAAAGATCTCAAAGAACAGTTGATTTCTGCAGGTGAGATTATTCCTGATCATTCTCTTGTGCAGACTGTTCTTGATGCTTTACCTGACACATATCAGACTTTTGCTTCCACGTGGAGACTTCTTAATGAGGACAGACCTGATGCTGTCAAGTATGATACTTTAGTCAACAAGCTCTTGCAAGAAGAGTAGTCCAGGCAAAACAGGGCCAGGCAGCGTGCAGTTGATCAAGCATTTATTGCTACCCAGCAACAGCAGCAGAGAAGAAGTGGTAAGGCAGCCCCTTCCACTGTTTCTTCTCCTATTAGTAGGTCTGCAACTTCTTCTCCTTCCACAGGTACCAACAATAAGTCTGAGAAGGCTCTTGATAAAGGCAAGAAAAAGACCAGGTGCAACTATTGTAAGGCAAATGATCATGTCATTAAGAATTGCCCTAAGCTAAAGGCTAAAGAGGCAAAGAAGAAAGAGTCAAATGCAGCCACAATAGCGGATGCTTCTACAAATGCAGATTCTGCAAATGTTGTGCAGGATACAGAATGGGCGTTTAGCGTGTATTGCCAGTATGACCCATCTGTACATGATGCATGTTTGGCAATTTCTGTTGACTCTAATGTATGGTATTTTGACAGTGGTGCTACAAAGCACATTACCTCGCATCGTGATATGTTCACTTGTCTTGAGGCTGTCTCTAATGGGAATACTGTCACATGTGCCAATAATGCTTCTTACCCACCAATGAAGGGCATTGGTAAAATTATGCTTACTGCTGCAAATGGCAGCGCTTTCATACTTTCAGATGCTTTGTATGTGCCAGGGATAAAGAAGAATCTATTGTCTGTCTCTGCGCTTGCTAGACTTGGATTTGTAGTCAAATTTGTGGATGGCAGATGTACTGTTCATGATTTGACTTCTGGTGATACGATTATTGCATCTGGCACCTTGTTTCGTGGGCTGTATAGGCTCAATTCTTATGACAAGTGTGTGGAAGATTCAGCAAATGCAGTTTCTGATGAAAAGGCAGTTTCCAATGCAAAACTATGGCATGCTCGTTTTGGTCATCTGAACTTTGCTAGTTTGCTGCGTTTGCAGAAATTTGATATGGTTGCTTCATTGCCCCCTCTTGAGACACCATTGAAACATGTTTGTGAAGGCTGTATTTTGGGCAAAATGCAGCGTTCTGCGTTTCCAAAGGATGGTTCTGTGCGGGCCACTCGCAAATTGCAGCTTGTACATAGTGATGTATGTGGACCTATGCAAACTCCACACTTGTACTTCGTGACTTTCAATGATGATTACTCGAGGAATGCATGGGTGTGCGCTTTTGCCGCACAGGTCGTAGCTGGGGACTTGCCGGACACCGTATGCGAGCCACGAATGGCTGCAAGCATACAACCAGGGAAGGAAGCTCAAACAGAATGCCAAAGGGTGTGTCACTCACCGCTCAACCGCTGCCTTGAAGGATTCCCGCGTCGTAGCCGTGAAGGAGGAGCTGCCGTCGCCGCTCTACCGCCTCTCCGCCGCCGTGCCGCTACACAGTGCTCGATCGCTCTCTCACTCTCTCTCTCTCTCTCTCACACGCAGGAGAAGGAAACCAAAGAGATAAGGCAAGAGCACTCTTGTATTCACAACACATGAGAATGAGGATTTTAGGGTTACATTTGACTCTTATAGGTGACTTGGCCGTTCACACTTGGGCACCCATACATGGCCGGCCGACCCTAACCCTTATCCTACTGATATCCAAGGTGCGCCTCTCATCGGCGATCACCCAATCCCTTCATCCTTAACATATGGTGCCGACAAGCCCGGCCCATGACTCAGAATATTTAAATTAATGACGTAAAATATAGTACGTCGCAATGTCCGCCATGGGTTAACAATGGGTATATCTACTGAAGGCAAAGTCTGAAGTGTTTTTGTGCTTCAAACAGTTTTTTCTTATGGTTGAAAATGTATCCAATTGTACTGTGGGCACCCTCCGTTCTGATCGAGGGGGGGAGTACATGTCTAAAGAGTTTGATGCATTTCTGGCTAGTCGTGGGATAAAACACCAATGTACAGTGCCGTATACCCCCCAGCAAAATGGTGTTGCTGAGAGGAAGAACAGGTCACTTATGGAGATGGCATGATGTATGGTCAAGAGCCAAGCTTTGCCACATGCGTTTTGGCTTGAGGCTGTCATGTGTGCTGCATATGTACTCAACAGGTGTCCCACTAAGGCCTTGCAGTCTATTACTCCATACGAAGCTTGGCATGGCAGGAAGCCTTCTATTGGTCACTTACGTGTCTTTGGTTGCTTGGTCTATGCTTTAGTGCCTGTGCAACAACGCAAAAAATTGGATGATAAGGCTGTCAAATGCATTTTTGTTGGTTACAGTGCTGAGAGCAAGGATTACAGATTGTATCATCCGTAGTCAAAGCGTATCTTGATTAGTCGAGATGTTTTTGTGGAAGATGCTGTGCAGCCTTTGTTATCATGTACCAAAGAGACAGGTGTGAGCTCACGGGATGTATTTGATACATTGTTGCCTCTGTTTACAGGTGGGAATTCAAATGTAAGTCCTAATGAGGCAAATATTCAGCCTATGCAGATTTCAAACGACATCATAGATCAGCCTATTTCTGATGCAGATTTACAGGATGTAATTCATGAGGATAGGGCTGAAAATGAGCAGGCTAGAGGTATGCCTAAATGGCTGGTGCAAACCTTGCGTGATAGTAAGATTGATGCACCTATATCTAGTCGTACTCGTTCAAGTTTTCAGCATGCCTCTTATGCATCCGATTGTTATGCTTTGGCTGTGTCTAGTATGTGTGAAGAGGAAGAACCTCTTTCATTTAATGAGGCACAAAAATCAAAAAATTGGTTGGCTGCAATGCAAAGTGAATATGATGCTATAATGAAGAATGGTACATGGTCTTTGTGTGATTTGCCTATTGGTAAAAAGGCCATTGGATGTAAGTGGGTTTTTAAGTTGAAACGAAAGCCAGATGGCAGTGTTGATCGCTATAAGGCTAGACTTGTTGCAAAGGGTTATGCTCAAGAAAAGGGCATTGATTTTGATGAGACCTTTGCTCCCACTTGTCGTATGACTACCATTTGTAGCATTTGTGCATTGGCAGTGTTGCCATATATATATAGGCAGTGATGTGTGTGAACACACTTAGGACCGCCGGGGCACTTTTTCCCTCTTTAGGAGGTTTTTTCCCCCGGCTTGTATATACGCCCATCCTTCTAGGGCTAACTTATCTTTTGTGTACATTTACACAATCTAATACACTTTGTGTTGTGCACATTCTTGCTTCTTCTTCTCCAAGCTTTGTGTGCTTTCCTGCAACCCTAATTCCAACAATTGGTATCAGAGCAGGCATCGGCTCCCAGGGCTACGCCGCCAGCACCCTCCGACTCACATTCTCCGATTGAGGTGAGCTTTCACGAGCGCTTGCAGGTCCCTATACTCTGCAAATAAGCGCGTATGACTTTGCGTTCTTAGAATTTGCATCTGAGGTCGTTTCGGGCTCCGTTTTTGCATTTCAAGTTCTGCACAAGTGTTTTCGTCATTTTCTGTAGAAATTTTGACAGTGCAGTTTTCTGCAAAACAGGCATACGTATTCTATTGTGGACCGTGCTACATAGCACGAGTTGTTCTCTGTTCAGTCTTTGCTTCATTACAGGTAGCTTTTGCATCAGTTTCAGTCAGTGGCCATGGCTGATAACAACAATGATGTATTTCGCATGTTGTCTGCTGAAGACAAACTGGATGGAGACAGCAACTACCCACTTTGGGCATACATGATGCAGCATGTTTTGGTTGCAAAAGGAGTGTGGAACATTGTGCAGGGTATGGATGTACGTCCAGGTTTCGTGGATGTAGGATCTGTTGAGGATGTTGCAGGTTCTAGCAGCTCTACTCTTGCTGCTGTTTTACCCACTGCTGAACAAGCTCGTTGGGATGGTAAAGATACGCAGGCTTATGCCTTGATTGCACTTTCTATCAAACGTAACATCACCCCACATATTCATTCAGCTAAAACAGCAAAACAGGCTTGGGATATTCTAGTTGGTTTGTATGCAGGTCGTAACGAGGCAAAAATCGCTTACCTGCGTAAAGAGCTAGAATTGAAGATTATGCAAGAAGATGATGACATGAATGTTTTTCTTGCTGAGATTAAAGATCTCAAAGAACAGTTGATTTCTGCAGGTGAGATTATTCCTGATCATTCTCTTGTGCAGACTGTTCTTGATGCTTTACCTGAGACATATCAGACTTTTGCTTCCACGTGGAGACTTCTTAATGAGGACAGACCTGATGCTGTCAAGTATGATACTTTAGTCAACAAGCTCTTGCAAGAAGAGCAGTCCAGGCAAAACAGGGCTAGGCAGCGTGCAGTTGATGAAGCATTTATTACTGCAGCAGCAGCAGAGAAGAAGTGGTAAGGTAGCCCCTTCCACTGTTTCTTCTCCTATTAGTAGGTCTGCAACTTCTTCTCCTTCCACAGGTACCAACAATAAGTCTGAGAAGGCTCTTGATAAAGGCAAGAAAAAGACCAGGTGCAACTATTGTAAGGCAAATGATCATGTCATTAAGAATTGCCCTAAGCTAAAGGCTAAAGAGGCAAAGAAGAAAGAGTCAAATGCAGCCACAATAGCAGATGCTTCTACAAATGCAGATTCTGCAAATGTTGTGCAGGATACAGAATGGGCGTTTAGCGTGTATTGCCAGTATGACCCATCTGTACATGATGCATGTTTGGCAGTTTCTGTTGACTCTAATGTATGGTATTTTGACAGTGGTGCTACAAAGCACATTACCTCGCATCGTGATATGTTCACTTGTCTTGAGGCTGTCTCTAATGGGAATACTGTCACATGTGCCAATAATGCTTCTTACCCACCAGTGAAGGGCATTGGTAAAATTATGCTTACTGCTGCAAATGGCAGCGCTTTCATACTTTCAGATGCTTTGTATGTGCCAGGGATAAAGAAGAATCTATTGTCTGTCTCTGCGCTTGCTAGACTTGGATTTGTAGTCAAATTTGTGGATGGCAGATGTACTGTTCATGATTTGACTTCTGGTGACACGATTATTGCATCTGGCACCTTGTTTCGTGGGCTGTATAGGCTCAATTCTTATGACAAGTGTGTGGAAGATTCAGCAAATGCAGTTTCTGATGAAAAGGCAGTTTCCGATGCAAAACTATGGCATGCTCGTTTTGGTCATCTAAACTTTGCTAGTTTGCTGCGTTTGCAGAAATTTGATATGGTTGCTTCATTGCCCCCTCTTGAGGCACCATTGAAACATGTTTGTGAAGGCTGTATTTTGGGCAAAATGCAGCGTTCTGCGTTTCCAAAGGATGGTTCTGTGCGGGCCACTCGCAAATTGCAGCTTGTACATAGTGATGTATGTGGGCCTATGCAAACTTCGTCATTTGGTAAACACTTGTACTTCATGACTTTCATTGATGATTACTCGAGGCATGCATGGGTATATCCACTGAAGGCAAAGTCCGAAGTGTTTTTGTGCTTCAAAAAGTTTTTTCTTATGGTTGAAAATGTATCGAATTGTACTGTGGGCACCCTCCGTTTTGATCGAGGGGGGGAGTACATGTCTAAAGAGTTTGATGCATTTCTGGCTAGTCGTGGGATAAAACACCAATGTACAGTGCCGTATACCCCTCAGCAAAATGGTGTTGCTGAGAGGAAGAACAGGTCACTTATGGAGATGGCACGATGTATGGTCAAGAGCCAAGCTTTGCCACATGCGTTTTGGCTTGAGGCTGTCATGTGTGCTGCATATGTACTCAAGAGGTGTCCCACTAAGGCCTTGCAGTCTATTACTCCATACGAAGCTTGGCATGGCAGGAAGCCTTCTATTAGTCACTTGCGTGTCTTTGGTTGCTTGGCCTATGCTTTAGTGCCTGTGCAACAACGCAGAAAATTGGATGATAAGGCTGTCAAATGCATGTTTGTTGGTTACAGTGCTGAGAGCAAGGATTACAGATTGTATCATCCGCAGTCAAAGCGTATCTTGATTAGTCGAGATGTTGTTTTTGTGGAAGATGCTGTGCAGCCTTTGTTATCATGTACCAAAGAGACAGGTGTGAGCTCACGGGATGTATTTGATACATTGTTGCCTCTATTTACAGGTGGGAATTCAAATGTAAGTCCTATTGAGGTAAATATTCAGCCTATGCAGACTTCAAACGACATCATAGATCAGCCTATTTCTGATGCAGATTTACAGGATGTAATTCATGAGGATAGGGCTGAAAATGAGTAGGCTAGAGGTATGCCTAAATGGCTGGTGCAAACCTTGCGTGATAGTAAGATTGATGCACCTATATCTAGTCATACTCGTTCAGGTTTTCAGCATGCCTCTTATGCATCAGATTGTTATGCTTTGGCTGTGTCTAGTATGTGTGAAGAGAAAGAACCTCTTTCATTTGATGAGGCACAAAAATCAAAAAATTGGTTGGCTGCAATTCAAAGTGAATATGATGCTATAATGAAGAATGGTACATGGTCTTTGTGTGATTTGCCTATTGGTAAAAAGGCCATTGGATGTAAGTGGGTTTTTAAGTTGAAACGAAAGCCAGATGGTAGTGTTGATTGCTATAAGGCTAGACTTGTTGCAAAGGGTTATGCTCAAGAAAAGGGCATTGATTTTGATGAGACCTTTGCTCCCACTTGTCGTATGACTACCATTCGTAGCATTTGTGCATTGGCAGCTCATAATGGTTGAAATGTACATCAGTTGGACATAAAGACTGCGTTCTCAAATGGAGATTTGCATGAGGAGATGTATGTATCGCAGCCTCGTGGTTTTGTTCAAAGAGGGCAGGAAAACAAAGTGTGCAGGTTGAAAAAGGCTTTATATGGTTTAAAGCAAGCTCCACGAGCTTGGTATGAAAAGATACATGAATATTTGACTGCACGTGGGTTTCAAAATAGTCCAACAGAAAGCACTTTGTACGTTAAAGGTGTGGATGGTGTACATCTAATCATTGCTCTCTATGTCGATGACATGCTGCTCACAGGACCAAATGAGAGTCATATTGCTGATTTTAAGGCTGATTTGAATGCCTCTTTTGAGATGTCAGATTTGGGGCATTTGCATCATTATTTGGGGATACAATTTAAGCAGTGTGATGGAGGTATTGCTTTGTGTCAGACAAAGTATATTGAGACATTGTTGCGGAGATTTGGCCTTGAAGACTGCAAGCCTATTGCTACTCCAATGGAGACAGGTTTGAAGTTGAGTCTTCATGATGCTGGAGATCACTTTGATGTCACACTCTATCAGACAGCTGTTGGTTGCCTCATTTATGTATGCATTACGAGGCCGGACATTCAGTTTGCAGTCTCACAGGTGAGCAGGTTTATGCATAGCCCAAGGTCTCAGCATTGGAAGGCAGTTAAACGCATCTTTCGCTATTTGAGTGGCACCATACATCTTGGGTTGTTTTATCCCAAGGGGGGATCGTTGCCGCCAGATTTACATGCTTTTTCGGACTCAGATTGGGCTGGTTGCTATGACACAAGAGTGTCCACAAGTGGTTTTTGTTTCATGCTCGGTAGCTCATGCATATCTTGGTTGAGCAAGAAGCAACCTACTGTGGCCACTTCTACTTGTGAAGCTGAGTACAGGGCAACTTTCACAGCTACGGTTGAGTGTGTGTGGCTCAGACGGCTTATGGCTGACTTGGGTGTTGGATAGGAGTCTGCCACCTCTATCTTCACTGACAGCCAGAGTGCATTGGCAGTTGCGAGAAACCCAGTTTTTCATGCTCGCACAAAGCACATTGAGGTGCATTATCACTATGTCAGGGAGAGACTCTCAGCACGAGAGATCAACTTGGCCTATGTGCCAACACAGGACAACCTCGCCGATCTTTTCACAAAGGCGCTTCCTCGTGAGAAGTTCGAAGCTTTCCGCAAAGCTTTGGGCTTGCTCCCCTTTGTGGACTGATCTACTTCGGGCATGGCACTCCCCTATACATGAGTGCCAGCTCTCGTTCACACCATCACTCCCAGGGGGGATTTGTTGCCATATATATATAGGCAGTGATGTGTGTGAACACACTTAGGACCGCCGGGGCACTTTTTCCCTCTTTAAGAGGTTTTTTCCCTCGGCTTGTATATACACCCATCCTTCTAGGGCTAACTTATCTTTTGTACATTGACACAATCTAATACACTTTGTGTTGTGTGCATTCTTGCTTCTTCTTCTCCAAGCTTTGTGTGCTTTCCTGTAACCCTAATTCCAACAGGCAGCTCATAATGGTTGGAATGTACATCAACTGGACATAAAGACTGCGTTCTTGAATGGAGATTTGCATGAGGAGGTGTATGTATCGCAGCCTCGTGGTTTTGTTCAAAGAGGGCAGGAAAACAAAGTGTGCAGGTTGAAAAAGGCTTTATATGGTTTAAAGCAAGCTCCACGAGCTTGGTATGAAAAGATACATGAATATTTGACTGCACGTGGGTTTCAAAATAGTCCAACAGAAAGCACTTTGTACGTTAAAGGTGTGGATGGTGTACATCTAATCATTGCTCTCTATGTCGATGACATGCTGCTCACAGGACCAAATGAGAGTCATATTGCTGATTTTAAGGCTGATTTGAATGCCTCTTTTGAGATGTCAGATTTGGGGCATTTGCATCATTATTTGGGGATACAATTTAAGCAGTGTGATGGAGGTATTGCTTTGTGTCAGACAAAGTATATTGAGACATTGTTGCGGAGATTTGGCCTTGAAGACTGCAAGCCTATTGCTACTCCAATGGAGACAGGTTTGAAGTTGAGTCTTCATGATGCTGGAGATCACTTTGATGTCACACTCTATCAGACAGCTGTTGGTTGCCTCATTTATGTATGCATTACGAGGCCGGACATTCAGTTTGCAGTCTCACAGGTGAGCAGGTTTATGCATAGCCCAGGGTCTCAGCATTGGAGGCAGTTAAACGCATCTTTCGCTACTTGAGTGGCACCATACTCATGGGTTGTTTTATCCCAAGGGGGGATCGTTGCCGCCAGATTTACATGCTTTTTCGGACTCAGATTGGGCTGGTTGCTATGACACAAGAGTGTCCACAAGTGGTTTTTGTTTCATGCTCGGTAGCTCATGCATATCTTGGTTGAGCAAGAAGCAACCTACTGTGGCCACTTCTACTTGTGAAGCTGGAGTACAGGGCAACTTTCACAGCTACGGTTGAGTGTGTGTGGCTCAGACGGCTTATGGCTGACTTGGGTGTTGGACAGGAGTCTCTGCCACCTCTATCTTCACTCACAGTCAGAGCGCATTGGCAGTTGCGAGAAACCCAGTTTTTCATGCTCGCACAAAGCATATTGAGGTGCATTATCACTATGTCAGGGAGAGACTCTCAGCAGGAGAGATCAGCTTGGCCTATGTACCAACACAGGACAACCTCGCCGATCTTTTCACAAAGGCGCTTCCTCGTGAGAAGTTCGAAGCTTTCTGCAAAGCTTTGGGCTTGCTCCCTTTTGTGGACTGATCTACTTCGGGCAAGGCACTCCCCTATACATGAGTGCCAGCTCTCGTTCACGCCATCACTCCCAGGGGGGATTTGTTGCCATATATATATAGGCAGTGATGTGTGTGAACACACTTAGGACCACCGGGGCACTTTTTCCCTCTTTAGGAGGTTTTTTCCCCCCGGCTTGTATATACGCCCATCCTTCTAGGGCTAACTTATCTTTTGTACATTGACACAATCTAATACACTTTGTGTTGTGTGCATTCTTGCTTCTTCTTCTCCAAGCTTTGTGTGCTTTCCTGCAACCCTAATTCCAACAGTTTCAAGCACAATGCATTATCAAGGTTCTCCATAGTAGAAGCTTCTTTGATATCTTTTCAACACGACTCAATCATCAGGATGATGACTTTTCTTTCGAGAAAGGTTGTAAATCTAAAAATGAAGGTATTTATGTGATCCGAGTATGCCTAAACCTATTGAATATAAAGTTTCATCTCATATGCTTTCTAACAATAAATAAGTAAATGAAAAAAGATAAATTAAGGATAAGAAAATATCGTATCCTAAAATTATAAGAACATCTTATACCTGAGTCTTTCATTCGCTACATGCACAGGCAACAGTTATGTCAAATATCTTGAATCATCCTATTGAAGATGCCAAATGGATGGCAGAAAAGTTTTGTTGTTCTTACCAAAACCTCATTGACTCTTACCATGCATGCAATTGAGGTCAATTGCAACCTGAGCAAGAGGGATTATTAGTCATAATCTCTATGTGGATGCCTATTATTTTATTTCAAAATATTTTATTTTGGATACACATTTTATATCATCTATGAGGATTGATGTGTTTAATCAAGCTATGTGCACTAGTATGATGTCTACCAGGATTAATGTGTTTAATTAACTCTGTGCACTGACTAATATATTATTTTGATATAGGCGATAAATGAGTATCAAATTATGTGTTAATCGCGGGGTGGAACATGTGTTGGACCACTATGAGATATTTTGAAAGGCATCTAAACACCTTTTATGGTTTCATATTTAGGCATTAATACTTTTGTAAGGCTAAGGCTGCATACCTTTGTACATACCGAATAGTATTTTATACTTTTATAGGCTCAAGACTTTATATTATTTCTTGCTATATTTTTGGAATTATTTTTTTGGAAAGCAAGTGTTTTTTTAATACTTTTGTAAGGCTAAGGCTGCATACCTTTGTACATACCGAATAGTATTTTATACTTTTATAGGCTCAAGACTTTATATTATTGCTTGCTATATTTTTGGAATTATCTTTTTGGAAAGCAAGTGTTTTTTTAATACATATAAATATGGGTGAGTGGTACAAGGGCCACACTCATCCCAGGGGAGATTCAACCCAATCTTGTGTCGATTGTGACTTCTACTCTATTCTCTATCTTTATCTTATTTATTTAAATTTGGTTTATTAAGGTTTATGCTTTGATTTGTGAAAATATTTATGTTGAGAAATTAGAATTCCTTCTCCAAGGGTCTTAAAGGTCCTGAGAGCATCGAATTACTAAGGATCTCTTCCTATTAGAGGAATATTGGATCTAGTCCTTCAGTTGTCACACATGAAAGTGTGTTTATCTATAGAGGTATGAATTCAAGAAAAAATAGTAGTTAAGTATCCATGGAAGATGTTCAGATGATTGATTAGCAATGGAGGAGAGAGTTTTAACTATGATGGCTTGTTAAACATTGCCAAAGGGGTATTTAGTATATACAATTAGATATGGAACAAGAGGCTCACTCTACCAACAAGGGTCATCCAATGAGAAACTTTCAAAGGTTCCCAACAAGAAGAGGATTATGCAAGAGAACCGTTCGTGGAGACTTTTGTGCCAACAAGGGAATTTACCTTTACCCATCCCCATTAACAAATCTCTTAGACTCTTAGGATTACGTGGGGGGGGGGGGCACGAAGAGTATCACCAAAATTAAAGAGACTTTTTCCCTACGAGTGAGGAGATGGAGATAGAGATAAAATTCAGGGAGGCTAAGAAACAATTACAAATCTATAGTCAATGAAAACAAGAAATAATTGCAAATCTATAATCAACAGAAATAAGAACTAGATGCTAGAAGGGACCTAGAGTAGAATAGACACACCAAAAAAGAGTGCAAACCCTAGATCTTAACACACTAGAAAGGAATAGGTTCAAGGCTACACCACAAGGCCAAGCCCTAGCACAAGCCTTGGTAGTAGGGATGCCACCCCTAGAGCCAATTAGAAAGGATCCAAAGGGAGAGTGGGAACCATCTACCCATGACAAGGGCTAGTAGAAAACTCAACTCAAAAAAGGGGCAAAAAAGGGGCAAAAATACAAGGAACAGCTTTACACATAGGAAAATAATAAAATGATAACAAATCTCGATCTCCTTGCATACATGCAAATAGAATAATATGCTAATACAAGGGCAAGAGAGATTTCCTCTAGGGGGAGAGGCACTCAATATAAAAATCCCATCCTTTCCCATGACCTTGGGCGATAGAGAGAAGTATCACCAAGAGACCAATCCTAGAAGGGGGAGGGGAAAAGGGAGAGGACATATGCACTTTGTCTTGACTTTGTGCCTTTTGTTTCTCTTAGGAGTGGGTATCAGACATAATTTAATTGACTATTAATCAAGGGCCCGAATACATTAAGACCCTACATATTGTCCACACAAAGGATCATTGTAAAACTCCTTATTTTGAACCTTAAGTGCTTAGAATTACTCTCATGTCTATGAACAACATTATCACTTTTCATTGGCACATTTGAATACTCCTTATGTAAGTACATTTGTTTACGTTTTCTTTTGTGAAATGTTTTGACTGATAGAATCCCTATTTTTAAGCCCACTTACACGTCTTTAGGTGAATTACTTAAGTTGGTTCTAAACATCACTCCATAAGTCATTAAGAAATAAAAAGTTTCATATTTTATGGATAATGTTATGTTTCTTCACCCATGTGGTGATTATGTTTTTTGTTGGGATAATTCAAAAAGGCACAAGAGTTTGCTTTGGTATGTGAAAAATCCATAAGTTTTAGCTTTATTGGGGTAAGTGAAAAAGCCAAAAGTTTTAACTTTGGTATATAAATCAAACACATGACTCATCAAAATTAATTCACTTTGTAGGCTTTTTAAAAATTGTTTCTGAAAACACTTGGGGGCAAGATATTGTATATTAAGAAGGACCCAATGGCAAATAATTTTAATGTTCCATGAAATAATTATATATATGGCATTTTGTCTGATAAGTATGCTCACACTAAAACGTTTCAAAGAAGACACCTTGTCTCAAATTCGAAGGGTAAGCTCAATTTTTTGATTAATGTTAATGCAAAAATTCCATGTCTGCTGGTAAACTATTTATGTTTACAATATGTATGCTAGCACAGCAAATGCTTCAAATAAGACACCTTGCCTCAAATTTTAAGCGTAGCTCAGCATTTCTTATAAAGAAAAATTTTGATTCACTCTTCTTCTAGTGTAATTAATTTGGGTGTCTTTTAAAGGGTACACAAATGTAAAACCTAGCCCTTCTTTTGATAGGAATGGTCAAATCCCAATTAGAAGATTATTACAACTTTTAAATATGAGGGTTGAAACTTCAACTTCAAGACACATCTAACCTCAACACAGAGTTGTTATTGAATTAATACACATTCTATAACTTTAAAAGATGAGCTACCATGCTAAGAGCTACTTTCTATGAGAGCCTTTATGTGATTTTTTCTTATATTTAAAGCAATGGCAAGAAAGGACCCTACTTGTATTTGTCTCCTTCCTATGTACTTTAGGTGATTTGATTACATGCTTGCATGTAATTTTAGTCTCTATCTTCACTCATGATGTTTTTGTTTTTAGCACTACAAGACTTGAAAGATGCTCCAATACATTACTTATGAGGCCTCTTGGTTGAGGTTGAACATGTTATTAAAGATCTCCCACTAGAACCAACTTCATTCTTTTAATGGAAAGTTCTTTCAGATCCCTAAAGAATAACTTTCTCACAAATGTTTTAAAATGATCAATAATAACAAAGAAGTGGGTAGGTATCCCTTGAACTAAAGTCTAATCTATTAGTGAGAATGGCTATTGCGTTTATACAATGCATTTGTAACAAAGTTTTGCACATTAAAGAGCTTGGACAAACGAGGTGTACACATTAATATTTGTGTGGTTTAGATAGAATCTCAGCGGGTTCACTTAAAAATATGTAAGTTTACTGCATGCGATCATTAGGAGGGATTTTTTAACCAAGGTTTTGAAAATTTTTTATAGAAATATACTTACATAAGGGGGTTTTAAATGGCATTTTGAAAAAACACCTATAAGTTTATGAAGAAAAATGGGTCAAAATTCACAAAAATGGTAATTTTAAATACCCTTTAAAAGCACGTTGTATGTAGGTCTTCCTAAAGTACACGCATCGAGGATAGAATACAGTCAAAGGTTTGCATCACAAAAGAGCATACACCTGCATATCCTTGGAGTCATGTGTACAAGAGTGCTTTAAAACTTGAATCATGCATATAGGTGTGGCATCTTAGCTCTACATGTTGGGCTTATGAATGCATACAGGCATGACGATATCTTAGCTCGAAGTGTTGGCCTTATGAATTCACTTCTTAGAGAGAGAGAGAGAGAGAGAGAGAGAGAGAGAGAGAGAGAATTAGCATTTTTGAAAAAATACTTGTAAGTTTATGAAGAAAAGGGGTCATTCTATTAAGTCAAAATTCACCAAAAAAGGGGTAATTTTTAATACCCTTTGAAAGCACGTTGTAGGTAGGTCTTCCTAAAGTACACACATCGAGGATAGAATACAATCAAAGGTTTGCATCGCAAAAGAGCACACACCTGCATATCCTTCGAGTCATGTGTACAAGAGCGCTTTAAAACTTGAATCACACATATAGGTGTGGCATCTTAGCATCTTAGCTCTACATGTTGGGCTTATGAATGCATATAGGCATGGCGGCATCTTAGCTCGAAGTGTTGGCCTTATGAATTCACTTAAATTAGAGAGAGAGAGAGAGAGAGAGAGAGAGAGAGAGAGAGAGAGAGAGAGAGAGGTACAAGTCTCTAAGATTGGAGTTGTTCAAGCATGCCATTTTTTTGTTGGATGAGCAAGTCTCCAGGCCCTGGAGATGTTCATGCATGCTCTTTTTGGGCATAAGATGGTGCATTTTTAGCCCCCTTTATCAACTTTGATCACGATGAGACACCAACTTAGGGCATGCTCTACTAACCAATTGACAACCAAATGCCTTTCAGATTATGTCGTGGGCAACAAGATGTGGGGATGCCCATTTCAAAAGCTGATTGCTTTTTATGTAGCTTGACTTGTGTGGACTCTTTTATGCTTTGCAAAAGTTTGTCCATACACTTTATGGAAGCATTAACTACGGTAACTTCTTAAAAATCGTTGGTTGTTCGATTTCAGGCTCTGGTTTTGGAAAACGGGGGAGTGTGTGAACAAGCCCCTCAGAGTTCTGTGAAAGCTGCCTCTAGCAGGCAGAAAACCGCTTCCGAAGCCGCCTTACATCGTGCAAAAGACATGATGTAACTTGTAGTAGTTAAGTGCACGAGGCCCTGTGGGTGAAGTGCCCGAGGCCTCCAATTTCTCTTAAAAAGTGCCAGGCAAGGGGTGCCGAAATGGCACATGGGAGGGAGCATGTGAAGAGGCTCCTTGTTGCCCAGCGGGCAATGGCCCACATCGGAGGTGGGCCCCAGGGCCCACACCCACTAACCACCGTGAGAGAGAGAAAAAAAGTGCATGCAATATTCCCATATGGGGGGGGGGGGGGGGGGGGGTGTTCACATAGGCAACACGAAGACAATCGAATGTGCACATCGCTACATGATGTCCGTGGAGATGATGATGTCCAATATCCAAATCTGAAAAGGGCAGGGGTGGTGAACGTGTCAAGTCGTTGCTTTTGCTACTATTCCAGCTTCGGCGTGGAGCCAAGAAAAAGGGAGAAATGAGGGGCAGACGCGTGGCCTGAGGCTTGAAGGGCAGCATTTACGAGACTTTTCCACACAGCATCAAGATGATAGATACATCAACTGTAGGAAAAGCAGCACTCAGTACACGACAAACAAGGTCCCCATCTCCAGCGCGCGCGTGCGAGCTCATCGCTTTCTGTCCTCAAGGCCGGACGGACGAAACTGGCCCACACTGGCAGTGTGGACTCGAGACAGTGGAGGAGTGGTCCAGCCCCATGATGGCCTTGGTGATGCCACATGTCCTTGATGTTGATTGATGTGAGCCTTCTCCTTGGAGCAGGAGGGGACCAGACATTTGCTAGCATTCCTGCTTTTTTTTGCACATTTGATTCTGCTTTGCAACAAGAGTCAGAATTCTTGCCTCTTGAGAGCGACCACGACTGCAATTTGTAATTTTCTAACAGGGCAGCACCCCCCCATTTTCCAAAGATGAAAAGGACGCATTCATATAAGAAGACAAGAGGTAGTAGTAGGCTAGGGGGTACCTCACCCTTGTCATAGTTAGCTTTCAAAGTTGTTGCTCCTTAATTTATTATAGGTTAGTAGAAATGTTTAAGAACATGAATCCTAATACCTATGAAACAAGAGAAGGATGCCTTAGTAGTGTTTAAGAACATGAATCCTAATACCTATGAAACAAGAGAAGGATGCCTTAAATTCTACATGTGTGTGTGAGAGAGAGAGAGAGAGAGAGAGACAGCGAGAGAGAGAGAGAGAGAGAGAGAGAGAGAGAGAGAGAGAGGGTTTACTTCTAGGTCCCAAAAGAACTATTATAAAACAATTGTATTACAAAGGGTCTCTTAAAAGGGTCATTATGAAACTCTTAACACGTGAAAGGAAGGGTCAAAATTATAATATTAGAGAGGGTGGGTCTACCTATTAAAAGGACTAGGCTAGAGAAATATCATGAACATAGAAACCCTGGAGAAGAGCAGAAAGTTTGAACTAAGAGAGCACACAAGTAAAGAAGGAGTATTCCTACTTGCAATCACCCCTCTACATGCCACCCGTTTGGAGCACATGTCCAACAAACCATACGACCATGTGCATAGGAATGAACTACAAGAGAGAGAGAGAGAGAGAGAGAGAGAGAGAGAGAGAGAGAGAGAGAGAGAGAGAGCTTTAGCATGCATAACAACTACACGTTCTCGCGATAACCAAAGGGAGAGCTACATACAAAAAGTTTGCAGTATGAAATGGAAGGTACCGGAATGCTTATCAAAAGGGAGAAAAAAAACACATTTTCATCAGATTTTGGTCCAAATGCTAATGGACTCCTCCTTGGCTTCATTAATGTCATTAATGAGAAGAATATACTACAATTTTAAAATGCCAGTGCCAAAGAGCTTAGAAGTCAAAATGAGAAGAAAACAATCGATGCATGTACATCAATTGCTAAAATGTCTTTCAACTAAACCTTAATTTGCCTAAGTGTGTGCAGAATTTAGGAAAGCTCATGATCAATAGTGAATATTTCTTGTATTTTATGGAGAGGGTCCCTAATTTTTTTAAAAAAAGTATCTCATTTTAACTTTTCAAGAATATCTCACTCCACAAAAGGTTCATTTTATTAGTAAGGGTTTATACCAAGTGTTGGTTACAAATTATGCATAAACAAATTTCCCTACTTTCTACGGTTTAAAATCAAAGCTAATATGTTCAAGAGTGCTTAGAAAGGTGTTATATGCATCTTGTAAAATAAGAACAAGATGAAGATAGCAGTGCTACCAAGAAAGCTTGTATAACATGCTGGATCAGAGGAGTGATTCCCTAGATGAGATGGAGCTCACAAAACCAAAAAGCTTAGAGCTGGCATTGAAGGAAATCCAGAACTCTTTCTACATACACAAGGAGGTTGGCCACTTTGCCAAATCTTGATTGCCCTCAAAAGAAAGTTGAAGGAGATGTTAATTGCTCCTCCCAACAAATGGAGAATGGCATCAATTGGAGACTCTACATTAATGGATATACCTTGAGCCCCAATAAAAAAGACCCCAAACCCAAGTCACATTTAGGACAAGCCAGACCCCAATGCAACCGCATACAACATCAACTAGCCATTAAATTAGAACTTTTAGAAAGAGAGACCATTCATAGACCTGGGAGAAATGTTGAATCTTAGCTACCTAAAAAAGGAGGCATGCACTCAAGGATTGGAAAATGTAAAAATATTTGTTGTGCTCATGGATATGGAGGAAGAAGATACGCAACAAGTTCTTGGATTAGTGTGGATAAACTTTGTGAACGCCATTCTATGTCAATAATAGTACATAAAGCGGATGCTCTTTTCATACACTGAACAAAGACCAAGAAGCTTGGAGTCTTAATACATCTTGCAATGGGTAAAATTGGCCAAGGCTTAAGGGTTTCCCATTAAAGTATACATCTTTAATGGTTTTACAAAAAAGAAGAAGAAAGCTTACCTGCAAGATGATTTATAATGGTTAGGAACAATCTCATAACTTCTATGGCCTTTGTGCCCTCCATTTGTGTGTTTAGTAAAGGATCAATAACTTGAAGTTGAAAAAGTATTCAAAGGCTTTCTATGGGAATATGAGAGATGACACTTTGTCTCATAAAACCAACATGCAACCCCCAAAAGATAGAGTGGATTAGGGATGTTAAACATTTAGCTAAAGGCTAAGAGCCAAGTGTGAAAATAAATTAATCATATTAAAGATAAGTTTAAGAGAAAAGTGTGCAAGTAAATTAATCATATTAAAGACAAGGCTAAGAGACAAGTGTGCATAGAGTGCCATCTCATACGAGAGATGACACTATATCTCACAAAACCAACTTGCAACCGCAAAAGATAGAGTGGATTAGGAGTGTTAATAAACAATTAGCTAAAGGCTAAGTGCCAAGTGTG